>NW_012115955.1:644494-665511 GCF_000951035.1 Colobus angolensis palliatus
ATGACAATGTGCTTAGGTGAAGACCTTTTTGCAGTGAATTTCCCACGTTTTCTTTGTGCTTCTTGTATTTGCATGTCCAGGTCTCTAGCAAGGCTGGGGAAGTTTTCCTTGATTATTCCCCCCACTATGTTTTCCAAGATTTTGTAATTGTCTTCTTCCTCAGAAACACTGATTATTCTTAGGTTTTGTTGTTTAACATCATGCCAGACTTCTTGGAGGCTTTGTTCATATTTTCTTATTCTTTTTTCCTTGTCTTTGTTGTATTGGGCTAATTCAAAGACCTTGTCTTTGAGCTCTGAATTTCTTTTTGCTACTTGTTTAATTCTCTTGCTAAGACTTTCTAGAGCATTTTGCATTTCCAAAAGTGTGTCCAAAGTTTCTTGAAATTTTATTGTTTTTTCTTTAAGCTATCTCTTTCATTGAATATTTCTCCCGTTGCTTCTTGTATCATTTTTTGGATTTCCTTGCATTGGGCTTCACCTTTCTCTGGTCTCTCCCTAATTAGGTTATTAACTAACCCCCTGAATTCTTTTTCAGGTAAATCAGGTGTTTCTTCTTGGTTTGGATGCATTGCTGGTGAACTAGTATGATTTTTCGGGGGTGTTGATGAGCCTTGTTTTGTTATATTACGAGGGTTGGTTTTCTGGTTCTTTCTCATTTGGGTAGGCTGTGTCAGAGGGAAGGTCTAGGGCTGAAGGCTGTTGTTCAGATATTTTTTTGTCCCACAGGGTGTTCCCTTGATGTAGTACTCTCCCCCTTTTTCTATGGATGTGACTTCCTGTGAGCCGAACTACAGTGATTATTGTCTCTCTTCTGGGTCTAGCCACCCAGTGAGTCTACCTGGCTCCAAGCTGGTTCTGGGGGTTGTCTGTGATGTGAAGCATCTATGGGTCTTTCAGTCATATATGCTACTGCCTATTCCAGTGGAGGTGACAGAGGGTGCAATGGACTCTGTGAGGGTCCTTAGATTTGGTGGTTTAATGCTCTATTTTTGTGCTCGTTGGCCTCCTGCCAGGAGGTGGCACTTTCCAGAAAGCATCAGCTGTGGTAGTGTGGAGAGGTACTGGCAGTGGACAGGGCCCTAGAAATCCCAAGATTATATGTCTTTTGTTTTCTGCTACCAGGGTGGGTAGGGAAGGACCATCAGGTGGGGGCAGGGCTAGGCATGTCTGAGCTCAGACTCTCCCGGGCAGGTCTTGCTGCGACTGCTGTGGGGGATGGGGATGAGATTTCCAGGTAACTGGAGCTGTGTACCTAGGAGGATTATGCAAATAATTTTTGAGCCCCTGTATGGAACAAAGAAATGACCATATATAAAGTGACACACTTACAAAGTATCTCACTTTTCCTAAGTGAACTTCCTGAACGAAGAAAATATTTTAACACAAAGAATCCCTGGGTATAATTGCTAAGTTAGAGAGATAAATAAGTTTTTTCTTCTTTTAAATCTACCATTTCTGAATGAATACCATACACATTATTTTATTTTTTTCTTTTGTAAAGATATAATTATGCATTTTTCTGCTTATTAAAATATACCTTTTTCCTGAATTCAAAGAGAGCCATACCCATCACGTAAGATCCACAATAATGGAAGCATTCTACTACTGAGACTGGCTGCTATTATTGTTTTAGATTCTCATCTTTTAGTCTTTTTTGTGGTTTTTTTTTTTTTTTTTTTGCATTAGTATCCCGTTTCTGTGTAACCGATTACCACACATGCGTAGTTTTAAGCAATACAGATTTATTACCTCACAGTTCTGTAGATCTGAAGTCCTGCATGACTTGGCTGGGTTCTCTATGCAGGGTCTCCCAAGGATGATATCAAGGCGTTGGCCAAGCTAGGCTCTTCCATGGAGGCTCTGGGGAAGAATCCGCTTCCAAGATCATTTGGGTTCTTGACCAAGTTCAAGTTCTTGCATCTGCAGGACAGAGATCCCTGTATCCTGGCTAACTGTCAGCTCCCCATCTCTCCGCTCTTTCAGGTTGCCTGATTCCCTTTTCATCTGCTTCCTCCAGGTTCACACCAGCAGCAGTGAATTGACCGCTTCTCATGCTTCAAATCTCTCTGACTTCCTTTTGTCAACCAGCCTGAAAGATTCTCTGCTTTTAAAGGGCCTCATGTGATTATATCAGGCCCATGAGGAGACTTTTTCTGTATTAAGGGCAATTGTGTGTGTGCTATATAGCTTAACATAATCACGGAGTGATACCTCACCCTGTTCACAAGTTCTGGGGGTAAGAGAGTGAAATCTCAAGGGACATGTTTAAAATCTTGTTAATTATATATCTAGATACTTTTTAATTTTAATTTTTAATTTGACGTTTTAAATAATTTAAAATGGAATTAGGGTGATATTGTTTCATACACTTTTTACTTAACTATACATGGTGAATTTTTTTTTCTGTCCTCAAATGTTCTTCTAGAATGTAATGTTTTCAGACTGTGGAGTGTTTTATTGGATAGGGGTACATAATTTATTAGCATCATGCCTATGTTTCACATCTTTTCAAACTCTATTGTATAAATCATGCAGCAATTTTTGTCTCATAAATCCTTCCATGTAGATCGCCGTGTCAAAGGGCTTCTAAGACACACTGGCAAGCTGGCCTCCCGAAGAGTCATGCCGGGGCATGCTCCTCCCAAAGGCGTGTAAGTCTGCTCACTTCCATGGGGCCCTGCTAACATCTGTTTACATAGGATAGCAGCAATGTGAGACTCAGGCACCAAAAAAAAAACCTTCAACACCCACACTTTGTGACCCTGGCCTTCCACAGCACTTCTGCCCCTTAATGCATTTTCAGCTGGGGAATGTTGAACACCTCGGCATTCTTGGCTACCCACTGGGTCACATATCAAGGGGTTGTCTCAGGACTGACCCCAGAGGCTTGTCGGCAGAACCCCTCCTGCCAAGGGACCTAGACGGTTAAACAGTGACTCAGTGGAGTGTCTTCAGTATAAGTCATTTCTGTGGTTGTAACTGGGCTGCTTCAGCTCCCTGGCTTCACTCCTTGTAGAAAAATAGACTCAGCCCTTATTGGAATAATCCTTTCACTCTTTTAGCTATTTATATTAGTATTTGATTAAATGGCCACTCACTGTGCTTTCTTGGGCTGAACCCATGCTGTACATCCTTCTCAAACACTAAGTCTTTCTTTAGGAAGAGTAAGAATGGTGCCAGGGCCTTGACAAGAAAGGGTGTGAAGTTGGCACCCCAGGTGCTGCATGTCTGAGCAGAGAGCTTCTCTCGGCAACTGCTTTGTTAGGCTGGAGTGGAGTTAGCAGGAGATTGGAGGTGGTCAGTGCAGGTTTCTCCATGACGGTAAAGGCATCAAGGCCAAGTGACCGCCCAACACTTTTGAGGGTGTCCTCCAATTAAAGACCCTCCAATTAAAGAACTGAGGGTCCTCATCATGAGCTGCCCCAGGCTTTCACTACATCACTAGTCATTGAATCTGAGCCTGAGAAGTCACAGAGAATGGCCCTTGAAATCATGTATTAAGTTTGTCTCCACATGTAACAAGGAATACAAAATGGAGCTCTTTCATAAAGAAGTAGGCTTCCAACATTTTTCCTGTTAAATAGGAATGAAGTGTGTGCACGTGTGCATTTGTGCAGTTGTGCTTGTGTGTCTTCCAAAGAGAAATAATACTTAGTTTAAATCATTCATTTTTTTAATCTTTACAATCTGCATTGATTATATTTTCTGAATAATTGCTGTTTGGGAGAGTGGAGGTGGGTCAGTAAAGATCTCTCTGGGTCGGTCGAGACATCAAGGCCCAAGAAAAGTCTTCAATGTTAAAGCATCCTTGTCTGCCCCTTTGCCCATATGTCCAAATTTTTTTGTAGTCATTCTCATGTTTTTATGAAATCTGAAAGTAAACTACAGTAAAATCTACCTACACCAGACAAACGAAACTACCATTCCTTGCCATAAATGTCGGACTTGTGGAATCCAATGTCCAGAGGAGAAATAACATGCAAAGTCAGCCACTAATGACGGGAAAGCAAAGCCTTAATAGCGCTCCTTGGTTTAGGCTGTTAATACGGAGCATAACACAAAAAGATAATTGACATGTTCTAATACAACTTTGGAAAATAAATGAGTGTGACCTGCAACATAAGGTGATACGCAGACTTGATTTTGGATGACTTCACTGGAGGTGCTGCTGGTTTCTTTAACACCCAAGCACTTGAGTACAACAAGTACTCAAGCACACAACCCAGACCCCTCTATCTGGAAACTCGTGAACATCACATGAGAACATGACTATCCCAGCGCTGCTGACCTTCACGTCCACACTGGGGAGGAGGGCAGCCAACAGTCAGCCAGTGCCCATGGTGGCCAAGAGTTCCACTGCACTGTACGAATCCATTTGTCATTTATGAACGGCCATTCCTCCTATTCCTCTGAGTAGGATAATAGGGGAACTATGTAGCTATGCCTTCTGGCACAGAAAGGACCAAGGCCTCCATGCAAGCCTGGCATGTGAGAAGACAGATGCCACCCCATGGGAAACCTGGAGCGTCATGAACACAGGTGCAGACACCTCCATGCCTGCCAAAAAGCCTGGGCATGCCCTGCCTTCATGCAGGTTTGGTGTCCTGGGCTCCTCCTGGCACCACGAGGTGCCTTAGAAGGATTCAGCAAGTCTACCCACCACCCACCTCCAAATAGCACACTGTAGCCTCGGTGTCTTTCCACTGCAGGAGGTGGCCTTGCCCTACTTAACCCAAGTCCACAGAACACGCCCCTAATTGTAGACTGTTCTACATCAGCAGGCCCCATAGGGGAGCCGGCTTTCAACCAGGGTCTCAGGAGTTACAGCAGCGAGATGGCGAGCGACTTTGTCTCTAGGTACAGTCAGCCCATGAAAGGAGACCTCTTGTCTAAGTGGCTTTGTTCCTGGCTAGTGAGAAAACTCACAGTCACCCCATACGAGCAGGAGCCTTTTCCTGGGACCCAGCGCTGTGGACAGCATTGACTTATAAGCCATCCTCTTGTAATTCCATGGCCAAAAATGTTGCTTTGAATCACAACTATACAGACCAACTTTGGTTTTTCTAAGGGAAATATTTTGTGAGGTTTCAAGTTTAGGACCCAATGTGTGACTTTATAGGAGTGCCAAAAGTTAGCACATTTACTGATTTCTGAACGGTGTGACATTAGGTAGTGAATATAATAATATAATATAAACACAGATATATAACTTCATATATATATACACATACATATATTTATATATCTCCATTGGTTCTACTTCTTTGGACAACCCTGCCTAATACAGTAACTCTGGCTTTATTTGATACAAATAAAATACAAAGTGCCAGATGATGAAGAAATGCCATCACTGTTACAGATGCAATTTCAGGCACAGATCTGAGGGCATTGTTGGGAGAAAGCTCAAGACCAGCTGCGGGCTCAGGTGGGTGAGCAAGCCTCCACTGTTACTGGCTCTGGCTTGAAGTTGGCCAGACTCAAAGGAATGCAGTGCTGACATAGGTCCCGGACTCATAAAGTCAATCCACAGGTCCAACATTTCACATTATTATGGTGAACTACAGTGGCTGGAGGAAGGCACATTTTCTGAGTGATTTCTAAAAGGCTGTCTGTGCAATCTGGTATAAAGCAAAGAAGGGTTTGCATTAAAAAAAAGAGAAGTCCAAATGAGGGTTCTGCATCAAAACCGCCCCCTGGAAGTGTGTGCATTTAGGGTGCCACCACTCGAAACCATTCTGAGCTCTTCTGGCACTGACTTCAGAGCCAGTATATCAGTTAAAGAAGCAAACTGATGTTCTTATGCAGTCTGCAGGCAGCGCCCTGTACCTTGTTTCTGAGCTTCCTTCTCTCCCCTACTCTGCCTTCTTCCCCAGCAGTGGACACCAGTCCAAGGACCCAAGGAAGGGCCAGGTGAGAGCCTGCAGGAAGTCAGGACCTGGTCCTTACTCTCCTCCTCATCACAGCTAGTGAGTGTGGCTGCCTTCCCATGGCACTGTTTATTTCTCACTCAGACCTCACAACCTGGTAAGGCAGCTGCTGTCATTACCAGGGGGCATATGAGGCATGGAGAAGCCAAGAATTGAGTCTCATTCACACTTCAAGAAATGCCCATCAGGCTTTGATGTATTTCAGAGCACACCACAAGCGCTGCTTCGCCTAGCTAGCTTTTTCCTGACCGCTCCGCTCACCCCTCTGCAATGACGACCACATGAAGCGTGCTGCAGACCCTGGGAACCAGGGGCCAAACACACTGTGTTGCTATCGCCTACCTAATTCTCCACCCTCGTGTTGGCCTTCTGCTCAAGGTAGCATAGTTCCGTTGTTAGGAAGGAGACTCTAAAAACAGACTGCCTGAGCCTGAATCCCACCCCTGCTGCTTAGTAATAGGGGAATGGAGAGCAAGTAACTTAACATTCTGTGCCTCAGTTTCCTTATCTGTAAAGTGGCACTAATAATGGGACTGACTCATAAGGTCGTTTTGAGGGTTAAATGAGTCGATATTTATGAGGCATGTAAGACGGTTTCTGGTGCAGAGTAAGTACAGGTGAGTGTGAAACAGACAGAGCATCTGCGGGGTGGGAGGCAGGGCCAGTGGGACAGCAAGAGAGGAACCTTGTCTGTGCTGCTCCCACTCTATCTGCAGGGCCGGGAGTGTCAAATGCAAAGCTGGTTATACACCATGTTCAATACATACTTTTTGGATGTTGAATGTTGCTACACTCAGGTATGTTTAACAGCAAAAGCAATGTTTTTAACAACTATATCTACATCACCTCTCGGAGAGGTCAAATTTTCCATAGCCGCAGTGCTTAAAGCTGTACATTTTACCTCAACTCCAGTGCTTGACAGTAGGTAATTCGTATTAAAAATGCATATAAGTCCATATAATGGACCCATAGGTTATTATTCAGGTATAAAGACAAATGAGCTACCAAGCCACAAATATTCATAGAGGAACGGTAAATACATATTGCTAAGTAAAAGAAACCAGTCTGAAAAGGCTGCATTCTGTATAATTCCAACTACATGACATTCTGGAAATGGCAAAATTATAGAGACAGTTAAAAGGTCAGAGGTTGCCAGAGGTTCAAAGGGAGGGAGGGATGACTAAGCGGAGCGCAGGGGGTCTTAGGGCAGAGAAGCTGTTTGTTCTGATACTGTAATGATGGATACATGACATAACGCATTTGGCAGAACCTGTAGAATGTGCAACAGAAAGAGTGAACGCTAATGTAATCTGTGGACTTTACTTAACCATAATGTATCAATATTGGTTCATCAGTTGTAATAAATGTACCACAGTAAGGCACTATGTTAATAACAGGGAGCGTGGATGTGGGAGAGGAGGTGTATAGGAACTCTGTGTACTTTTCTGTGCCATTTTTCCTTCAACCTAACACTGTGTTACAGAATAAAGTCTATTAAAATAAAATGTGAAAAGCATACGAGGACTCCACTTCCTTTTTCAAATCAAGGAAGGAAGGAGAGGCACCAATATTCACTAAGTACATATCGCACACTATCTCATTTATCTCATTTATTCCCCACAGCGATGATGAAGTAGGTATGATTCATAAATAGCAACCAGAAGATGGACACACTGCATGCACATGCCCTGATTTCTTTTCCCCAATCAGGAGGAGATTGTTTCTGCCATCTGACTACCTCTTCTCAGCTCTGAATCACAATCTTCATCTAATTTGACTGAGTTGTCCATTAACTAGCATTAAGTTCCTTTCAAGCCCACTTCTAGTACTTTTTGCTTTTTAAAACATTTAAAGAGAACAATTTAAAAGAAAGAGATAGAAGTAAGTCCTTCACAAAACTTTTCCAGAGCACCAAAGAAGACTGAGAAAGTAGCCACAGGGACTAAACCCCAAGGGCGTGGAACATCCCAGACTCTGAGAGAGCACCTCCAGGGTGTGATGATCCAGAAAAAATAATAAAATGTTGCTAAATGTATCCTTCTTCCTCCCCAGTCTCCTTCTCATAGCTGTTTCCTGATTTCCATTTCTTCCTTTTTAGGGTATTCCAATGTAATAACACCATCCTCACTCATTCATGAAGTGTCTACTGAACACCTGTTGCAAGCCAAATACCATGCTAGTATTGGGTACCAGCAGCTGGGTGCGGTGGCTCACGTGTGTAATTCCAGCTCTTTGGGAGGCAGAGGCAGCAGGTGCATCGCTTGAGTCCAAGAACGGGGCAGGTGCATTGCTTGAGCCCCAAGAACAACAGAGCAAAACCCTGTCTCTACCAAAAATACAAAAATTAGCTGGGCATGGTGGTGCACACCTGTAGTCCTGGCTACTCAAGGGGCTGAGGCAGGATGATCACTTGAGTCCGGGAGGTGGAGGTTGCAGTGAGTGGACATCATATCACTGCACTCAACCCTGGGCAAGAGAGGCAGACTCTGTCTCCAAAAAGATAAAAATAAATAAATAAATAAATATTGCACACCAAGCAGCAAAGAAAGCGCATGTGCACAAGAGGCTCCAACACTCCCTCCTGCCCAGAACCCCCCACTTACAGACCCCACCCTATACATGCTGTCTCTCTGCCTGATGAGGGCTCTTCCGAATATCTGGTTAGGCTACACCCAATTCCTAATAAAACATCTTGCCATCGACTTAGAAAGACTCTGGAAACATTAAAAGTGACCTCCCCATACACGCTGTCACTCTTAGATCTATGCCATTGAGTGGGACTGTTAACCAGTGGCTCTTATTGGTATCCAATCTATACATTGGATCCGAGGGTAAATTTCAGTTTTGTGGATTCATGGTGTGCACTGTAAGCAATCAATTGCTTTTCCTTGGCCCACTTTAAGTTTCTGAAAATTTTAATTATGTTGAGTACTGTCTCGTTCTCAGAATCCAAAATAGTTTGAAGGTTATAAGTTTGGACTTCCTATACCTTCCCTTATCTAACCTTGCTAAATCTTACCTCTCTCTTCCCTGACAGCAAGATGAGTCTCTACAAAGGAGACTTCACTTGCTGCAGATGTTTACTAGTTTGCCTGATCTTCTCTGGGGCACTTTTTCTTTTCAAATACCATCTATTGTTAGTTGTGGCGTAACACTTCCTGTCAGTGGCGCTGTTGTTTAAATAAGGCGTTCCTGAAAATTTCCTTATCCGGACAGGCTTTTCTCACTTTCGGGATGCAGGAACCCAAAGATTTGAAGAGACCCTTTAAAGGACAGGGTAATTACGTTCCGTCAGAAGACTGCCTGCTGATAAAAGTCATGTCCATTTCTGACAACGTTCTGTTGGGGTTTGTAATTGCTCTGTGATACAGCTTGTCAATCTCTGTGGTTACTGAAAGGTGTTATGATGGACGGGAAGAATTGAACAGACACTGGGGAGGCACGTGAGCTCTCTTAAAGGTAAGCAAAAGTACTTGTACTGTCCACTTAGAGCACGGAGCCCTGCAGCCTGACCCCAAGTCCCCATGAAGGCTCCCAGAGAGATGATATGGTCATCTGGTTGGAGTAAGGATTCCGTCAGTGCTTTGTGAAGCCCCTCACCCACCCTTGGTGTTCTGGGGGCAGTCATGTCCCCCTAGACCTCCCTGCCTTTCTGGAGACAAGCTGTGAGTGTGCCTGATGACTGTAGAGCGTTCCTTAGTTCTTACAGGTCCTTACATTTTCCAGATACATGGAACACCCCTCCCCAGCCCTCCAAAGGGGCTGCAGTCCCTTCTAAAGTGAGGCTGATTTTCCTTGCTTTCTTTTAAGGCATTTCTTGCATCGGTGACAGAAACAGCAAATGCCCATCCCTCCCACTGCAATAAATACGTGAACTTGAAAGGCAGGAAGAAGAAAATGGAGCAAACCAGTGTTTCTCACAGTTTTTGGTTTCAGGATCCCTTTATGATCTTAAGAACTATTGAGGGCCTCCAAAAGCCTTTGTTTATTGTTTGTTTACTGATAGTTACTGTACTAGAAATTAAAATGGAGACATTAAAAGATATGCACTTGATTTATTTAATAATAGTAGTATATACACCCATTGCTTGCTAGCACGAATAACATATTTTAAGTTAAAAAAAATTACAGGCCAGGTGCTGTGGCTCATGCCTGTAATCCCAACATTTTGGGAGGCTGAGGAGGATGGATCACCTGAGGTCAGGAGTTTGAGACCAGCCTGGCCAACATGGCAAAACACCGTCTCTACTAAAAATACAAAAAAAAAAAAAAAAAAAAAAAAAAAAAAAAAAGAAATTAGCCAGGCATGGTGGTGGGGTGCCTGTAATCCCAGCTACTCGGGAGACCGAGGCAGGAGAATCGCTTGAACCCAGGAGGTGGAAGTTGCAGTGAGCCGAGATCATGCCACTGCACTCCAGCCTGGGTGACAGAGTGAGACTCTATCAAAAAAAAAAAAAAAAAAATTCCAGACAGGGTGGCATTAGTTTCCAGTTTAGTGAAACTTTTAAATGCCTGCATAGTACACACAGAGTGGAATTTCCGTATCTACTCTTGCATTTAATCTGTTGTGATATCACAGGCCATCTGGCCTCTGGAAATCTTTACTGTATACTCATGAAAGGATGAGACTGAGAAAAACAAATCACATCTTAGTATTATTATAAAAATATTTGACCTGGTGGAACCCCAGGGATCCATGAACCACACTGTGAGAAGCACTGAATTCAACAAATCATTTCACTTTTCTGAAAAAGGCAAAAAGCAGTGGTATAATTTGTCCCTTTTTGACACTGGGGGAGAAACCCAGGCACTGATGCCTGAACTCACTAGGAGGAGAGCCTCTGCTCTGGCACGCGGGATGTGATATGCCCTTCTCCACCATAGCAAGAACTGTGGCCTTCCACACACTCAACCGATTCCTGCGGGCCAAATCTTTGCTTTCTTGTTAATGCTCAAGTCATCACTACTGGGACCCTGTCGTCAGGATGGTCACCATTTTTCCATTTTCACACCCCCAGGTCTGGCTGTGGTGGCATCTTTGCTTTCCGACAACAGCAGTGTGTTCCAGACTCACTCTCGCTTCACCTGCTCCAACCAGACTCTGCCACTCCCAAGGCGTCTTGGTGACTCCCAGTGGGGCAGAGCAAAGGGAATCTTTTTTTTTTTTTTTTTTTTGAGATGGAGTCTTGCTCTGTCACCCAGGCTGGAGTGCAGTGGCCGGATCTCAGCTCACTGCAAGCTCCTCCTCGCCATTCTCCTGCCTCAGCCTCCCGAGTAGCTGGGACTACAGGCGCCCGCCACGTCGCCCGGCTAGTTTTTTGTATTTTTTAGTAGAGACGGGGT
The DNA here is from genome assembly GCF_000951035.1 of Colobus angolensis palliatus. Taxonomy (NCBI): domain Eukaryota; kingdom Metazoa; phylum Chordata; class Mammalia; order Primates; family Cercopithecidae; genus Colobus; species Colobus angolensis. Next base: position 655,767 of record NW_012115955.1, read on the forward strand.
TTCACCATGTTAGCCAGTATGGTCTCAATCTCCTGACCTCGTGATCCGCCCGTCTCGGCCTCCCAAAGTGCTGGGATTGCAGGCTTGAGCCACCGCGCCCGGCGGGAATCTCATTTTATTTCACGCAAGCACTCCAAGGTAGGGTCAATGACACAGGGGCGACCAGACAGTGAGCGACAGGGCGTGAACATTTCTTCACTTCAAAAGGTCAAAAGTTTAAGTTGAGATTCCCAAATTAACTGTTTCTTTTTAACCTTGCTGTATTATGAACTTTACCAATCCTATTTGCTCCTTTTTCACTGTCTTTGATGCACTGTTATACATCATACCAAATAATATGTTTAATCACAGTGACGTCCTTAGATTTAGAGGTCTTGGGGTGGTTTTTTTTTTGTTTTTTTTTTTTTTTTTTTTTACCAGTTGTGATCTTTGGTTCGGGACCCCCAGAATCAAAGTCTACATATTCAGGCAACCTTCCTGACCACCATCCATCATGAATAGGACAAGAAATCTTTTTATTTTATTTTTTATTTTTTGAGACGGAGACCTGTTCTGTCACCCACCCACACTGCAGTGCAATGGCGCGATCTCGGCTCACTGCAGCCTCTGCCTCCCGGGTTCAAGTGATTCTATGCCTCAGCCTCCTGAGTAGCTGGGATCACAGGCATGCGCCACCAAGGGAGGCTAATTTTTATATTTTCAGTAGAGAGAGGGTTTCACCATGTTGGCCAGGCTGGTCTCAAACTCCTGACCTCAACTGATCCACACGCCTCAGCCTCCCAAAGTGTTGGGAGTACAGGCGTGAGCCACTGCGCCCAGCCAATCTGGGTATCTTTAACTTCCACCTTCTGTTTTTGTTTTGTTTTAACCTTATTATCCTGGCTGGAACTTCCAGTACTAAGTTGAATAGCACTGGTAAAGTGGACATCCTTATCTTGTTCCTGATTCCAGAGTAAATAATTTATGGGATAATCTTATCTGGTCATGGCAAATAATACTTTTTATGTGCAGCTGGGTGGCTAATATTTCGTTGTGAAATTTGCTGTCTCTCTTTACTAGGGGTTTTGTTCTGTACGTTTCTTTTCTTGTGATGTCTTTGTCTAGCTCTGTCACTGGGATAATGCTGGCCTCCTACAATAAATTTCTCTTCTCTTTTCTCAGAGTTTGTGAAGGACTGATATTACTTGATAGAATTCACCTGCAAAGTCATCTGGTTCTGGAATATGTTTTTGTGGAAAGATTTTTTTTTCTCTTTTTTAAAAAACTTGTAAAATATAGACAACATACAATTTACCATTTTAGCCATTTTTAAGTATATGTTCCTGTGGTATTAAGTACATTCACGTTGTTGTGTAACCATCACCACCATCCATTTCAAAAACATTTCATCTTCCCAAAATGAAATTTCATACTCATTAAACCACACTTCCCTTCTCCCTGAGCCCCTGGCAACCACCATTCTACTTTCTGTCTCAATGAATTAGACTAATCGAGGTACCATGTATATACGGAATCATACACTATCTGTCCTTTTGCTACTGGCTTATTCATTCAGCTCAATGTCCTCAAGGTTCATCTGTGTTGTAGCATGTATCAGAATTTCCTTCCTTTATAAGGCTGAATAACATTCATTTTATGGATAGACCACTTTTTGTCTATCCATTCACCTGTCAATGGACACATGGGTCACTGCCATCCTTGGCTATTGTGGACAATGCTGCTATAAACATGTGCATACAAATATCTGCTTGAGTCCCTGCTTTTAGTTTTTTTAAGTACACACCAGAAGTGGCATTACTGGATCATGTGTTAATACTATGTTTAACTTTTTGAGGGACTGCCACACTTTCTCCGCAGGGTTTCAATTTCCCCACATCTTCACCGACACTTGCTATTTTCTCTTGTTTTTCTTATAGTGGCCATCCTAATAGGTGAGAAATGGCATCTCATCGTGGTTTTCTTTTCATATGCTTCTTGGCCATTAGAATATCTTTTTTGGAAAAATATTCATTCAAGCTCTTTTCCATATTGGGTAATTTGTCTTTTTTTAAGGATAGGATTTCACTGTTGCCCAGGCTGGCCTTGAACTCCTGGGCTCAAACAATCCTCTCATCTCAGGTAGCTAGGACTACAGACATGTGCCACTATTCCTGACTTATTTGTCTTTTTGTTGTTGTGTTGGAGGAGTTCTTTATATATTCTGCATGTCAATTTCCTCTCAGATAAATGATTTGCAGATATTTTTCCCCATTCTGTGGGTTGTCTTTACACTTTGTTGATGTGTTCTTTGATGCACAAAAGTTTTTAATTTTGATGAAATGCAATTAATCTGATTTTTATTGCTTTGCTTTGATGTCATATCCAAGAAATTATTTCCAAGTCCAATGTCATGCAGGTTTTTTCCCAATGAGTTTTCTAATTCAGCTCTATGTTAAGGTCTCTGTTCCATTTTGGGTTAATTTCTGTAGATGGTGTAAGATAAGGGTTCAATTTAATTCCTTGCATGTGAATATCCAGTTTTCCAGGACCGTTTGTTGAAAATCCTCTTTTCCCTCTTGCATGGTCTTAGCATCGTTGTCAAAGTATACAAGTGAGGGCTTATTTCTGGACCCTCTATTTTATTCCATTGGTTTATGTGACTGGGTTTTGACAGTATCACATTGATTACTACAGCTTTGTGGCAAGTTTTGAAATACAAAAGTGTGAGACTTTCAACATTTTTTCTCCCTTTTCAATATTATTGTAGCTATTTGGCTATTAAGATTACATGTAAATTTTAGAAAGGACTATTCTATTTATGCAAAAAAAAAATTTGTTGGGATGTTGATAGGAATGGAATTGAATCTGGAGATCACTTTGGGTAGCACTGACATCTTAACAATAGTGAGCCTTTCCATCCATGAATGCAGGATGTCTTTTCATTTTTTTGTGTTTTCTTTTATTCCTTTCAGCAACATTTTGTAGTTTTCAATGTACAAGTCTTTCACATCTTTGGTTAAGTCTATTCCTCTAAGTATTGTTTTTCTTTTTGATGCTATTTTAAATGGAATTTTTTAAATTTCCCTCTCAGATTTATCAATGATAGTATGCAGAAACACAAATGATTTTTGCATGTTGGTTTTGTGTCTTGCAGCTTTGCTGAATTTGTTTATTAATTCTCTTACAGCATTTTTGTCTCTGTGTATAAAACCTTTAGGGTTTTCTACACGTAAGTTCATATTGTCTGTAAGCAGGGATAATTTTATTTCTTTCCTTCCAATTTGAATACTTTCTATTCCTTTTTTTTCCCTAAATGATCTAACTAGAACTTTATGTTGAGTAGAGGTGGAAGAAGCAGGCATCCTTATTTTGTTTTTTGTCTTGAATGAAAAACTTTAATTCTTTCATCTAAGTATGATACTATCTGTAGAATTTTCACACATCACCTATATTTTGTTGTACATTCTTTCTATTCCTAGTTTGACTGCTTTTATCATGCAAGAGTGTTGAATTGTGTCAAATGCTTTTTCTGCAGGATTTGAAATGGTCATGTGTTTTTTTATCCTTTACTTTGTTCATGTGGTGTATTACATTTATTGTTTTTCGTATGTTGAATTAGCCATGCGTTCCAGGAATAAATCTCATTTGATCATCATGTATAATCTTTTGATATATTGTTAAATTCAGCTTGTGAGTATATGTTGAGAGTTTTTGCATCAATATTCATAAAGAATATAGATCTATATTCTTCTCTTTTTCTCTAATGTCTTTGCCTTTGGTGCCAGTGTTATGCTGTGTTTTTAGCTCTAAAATTTCTGTTGGTTTTTAAAATAATTTCTGTCTCTTTGTTGATATTCTCATTTTGTTTACGTATCATTTTCCCGAGTTCTTTTAGTTCTTTATCCATGCTTTCCTTTAACTCTATGGCCATATTTAAGACAGATGTTTTAAAGTCTTTGTCTAGTAAATTCAATATGTGTTTCATCAGGGATCATTTTTGGAGATTTATTTTGGTTCTTTGAATGAGATATGGTTTTCTGTTTTTTTGTGTGTCTTGTGATCTTTTTTGAGAATTGAAAACCCAACCACCTCTCCCAATATTTGCAAACTGGCAGAGAAGACCTACACTCATTAGCAGGGCACATTCTGAGGCTTGGTAACAGCCTGTGGTAAAGGCTTAACTTCTTTTCTGGGCATGTGTCCTATCTGGGCTGGTGTGTATTTGTGCCTTTTTTTCAATGTCTCTTAGATATTCCATTGTATTCTTCTGCTTCTAATTTCTTAGAAATTAGGCATAGGTCTGCAAATTCCCCTACAACTTTCATGTGCCATGACACATGCCACTGCTTTGTGTGGCCTTTGCAAGCGTGAGATCTGAGCTACACTGCTTTTTCCTATCTGAACTCTGAGTCAGGTGAGACTAAAACCAGTCCCTTGAGCAGCTTGCAGATAGATTAGAAAATTGCACATAACGTCTCTGCTTCTGTGTAGAAATGTGATTGGACAAAAAGGGTATGATCTAATACTAACGAACTGAGTTAGAAAACCTGACAAAGCCTATCTGTTCAGACTCTCCTTGACCTGCCTGTGTAGCATTCCCTCCTTCTGGGTATGGGGCAGGATCCTTCTAAGATAGGGGTCTTAGGACCCACAATCAGAAGGCAGGTCAGAGAACTGATGGCCAGCTCCAAGACAGAAAGGTAGGGGAAGGTTTCTGTCTTGAAGAGAAAAAGGGGCAGGTGAAAGGAGAGCAGGAGAAAGTCAGAGAGAGAGATTCTGTTTTCTGAGGCCTGCTTATGAGGCCAAAAGCATCCTGACATTGTAAAAGGGTTTTGAGAGTTACGCACTAGGAACCACGAATGCAAACCAACACATATGTATCATAATATCACAGTTACTAGCACAAGTTTTTACTTCTATACATTATTTAAGTTTACTATCTTTTCTTGAGTCAGTCTTGGTCATTTGTGGCTTTCATCTAAGTTGTCCAATTTTTAGCAAAAAATAGCATATACTATTACCTTATGATCCCGATTTTTCTAGGATGGATATTTTAGTTTCCTACTGTTGCTATAACAAATTACTATAAACTTGGTGGCTTACAACAGCACATATTTATTTTATTTTCTTACAGTTCTAAAGGTCAGAAATATAAAATCAAGGTGTCAGAAGGCCAGTATTTCTTGTGGCGGCTCCAGAGGAGAATCCATTACCTTTTCTTTTCAAATTTCTAGAAGTCACTTGTATCTCTTGGTTTGTAATCCCTTCCTCCGTCATCAAAGGGTGTCACTTCAATCTTTTGCTTCAATTTCCTTCTTCCATCTTTGACCTTCTTGCCTCCTTCATGATAAGGTCACTTGTGACTACATTTAGGGCCCACCTATATAATTCAAGACCATTTCCTAATCTCAAGATTCTTAATTTAATTATATCTACATATCCTCTTTTGCCATAAAGATAATGTTCACAGATTTTAGTGATTGGGATGTAGATATCTTGTTGTTTTTTTTTTTTTTTTTTGAGATGGAGTCTCACTCTTGCCCAGGCTGGAGTGCAGTGGCGTGATCTCAGCTCACTGCAACCTCTGCCTACCAGGTTCAAGCGATTCTCTTGCCTCAGCCTCCCAAGTAGCTGGGATTACAGGCACCCACCACCATGCCCAGCTAATTTTTGGGTTTCACCATGTTGGCCAGGCTGGTCTCAAACTCCTGACCTCAAGTGATCTGCCAGCCTTGGCCTGCCAAAGTGCTGGGACTACAGGGCATGTAGATACCTTGATGGTGGGGCATTATTCAGCCAATCACAGCAGGAAAAAATGCCCCATCTTTCATTCTTGATTTTGGTAATTTGTGTCTTCTCTCTTTCTCCCTTGTCGATCTTGCAAATTTGTAAATTTATTTGATTTTTCCAAACAACTAACTCTTTACTCTATTGATTTTCTTTATTGTTTTCTTTCTTTCTATTTTATTAATAACTTTGTTGAGGCACATTATATAAATCACAAATTTCAAGTGTACAATTCAATGGATTTTAGTACTTTTACTGAGTTGTCCAATTGTGATTCCTTTTTCTTGCCTAAATGGTTTAACTAGAACTTTAATATTTATGCTGAATAGAAGTGGGAGAAGCAGGCATCCTTATTTTGGTTAATTTTATGTGTCAACTTGACTGGACTATGAGGTGCCAAGTCACTTTGTCAAACATTATTCTGGATGTGTCCAAGACAGTAGGATTTTTATAATTAACATTTTAAGTAGTAGACTGAGTAGAGTGGATTGCCCCCCTAATGTGTGTGGGCCTCGCCCAATGAATTGAAGACCTGAGCAGAATAAAGAGCCTGAGTAAGAGAGAACTGCTGCCTGTCTGACTGAGCTGGAACATTCATCTTTTCCTGCCTCTGGACTCAAACTGAAACATCTCTTCTTATGTCTTGAGCCTGCATGCTTTCAGGCTGTAGTGTATACCAGTAGTCTTCCTGGTTCTCAAGCCCTCAGACTTGGACCAGAACTACATCATTGACTCTCTAGCTTGCCAACGGCAGATCTTGGAACTTCTCTGTCTCCATAATCACATGAGTCAGCTCCTTATAATAATCTCTTCTCCACTTTCCATTTCTGTCTCTGTATTTTCCCTGGGGTTCTGTTTCCCTGGAGAGCTCTAATACAGTAAATCATTATTAAAAATCAGTTTTAGACATTTTCATCACTCCAAAAAGATTCCTCATGTACTTTTACTGTTAACGCCTACAAACCCCTTCCCTTCCACCCTAGGTAATCACTAATCTACTTCCTACCTCTCTTGCCTTGACATTTCACAAACATAAAATCATACAATATTTCACTCTAATCTTTATTATTTGTTTTTCTGCTAGCTTTGTATTTCATTTGCTCTTTTTTTAGTTTCTTAAGGTGGTAGCTTAGGTTATTAAGATATTTCTTCTTTTGTTATATAGGTTCTTAAAACAATGAATTACACTCTAATCTCTGTTTTATTTGAATCCCATAGATCTTCATATATTTATGTGTTTCCATTTTCATTCAAAATATTTTCTAATATCCCCTGTGATTTCTTTTTTGACCCACAGTTATTTTAGAAATGCACTATTTAATCCAAGTATTGGGGGATTTTCCAAATTTCTTTTTGTTCTTGATTTCTAATCTAATGTCTTGTGGCTGGAGAACATACTTTACATTATTTCAAGTCTTAAAAATTTGCTGACAGTCATTTTATGGCCTAGCATAGTGTGTCTTGGAGAAGGTCCATACACACTTGAAAAAATGTGTATTCTGATGTTGTTGGATGAAGTGTTCTATATATGCCAGTTATGACACGTTGGTTGATAGTACTATTGAAGTCTTCTACATCCTTGCTGATTTCATATACAGTTGTAAGTCAATTACTGAGATAGGATTATTAAAATCTGGGACTATTTTGAAACATTAATTTTTTTTCTTTAAATTTTGTCAGGTTTTACGTCACATATTTTGTGACTGTTGTTAAAAATGTGTCTTTCTGGTACTTTTATCACTATGAAATTTTCCTTGTTGTCTCAAATAATGCTTTTTTCTTAAAATCTATCTTGTCTTAGTATAGCTACTCTGGCTGTCTTATATTTTACTGTTGGCATGATGTAACTTTTCCTCGGTTTTACTCTGAAACTGTATTTTTGAATCTATGGTATATCTCTTGTAAACAGCATAGAGCTGGACTTTGTATTTTTTAAAATGTAGTCTGATAATCTTTGTTTTCTGATTGGACTTTTTAAATCATTCACATTTAATGTAATTTTTAGTGTAATTAAAATTATGTCTTCAGTTTTTCCATTCATTTTGTGTATGGTTTGGGTCTTTTTTCTTTTTTGCTTCCTCTTTTACTGTCTTCTTTTTTGTTAGATTGATATTTTCTAGTGTATCATTTATTTTCTTTTTTGTTAAATTATTTTCTTAGTGGGTGTTATCAATTTTGCAACATGTGTCTTAACTAATTACAATCTACTCCAGAGTTATATCCATTCATAAAATAAACTTTGCTCCAATATAGTTCCTTTGTGGTATTGTCATATAAATGATATTTTTCTATAAGCTCGACAATATAGTTTTATAATTATACTTTTATACGATCTTACACATTTTAAATTAGACAAAAGAGAAAAATATTTATTGCCTGTCACACCTCCAATATATTTACCTTTCCCAATGCTTTGTTTGTGTGTTTGTGGATTTTAGTTATTGTCTAGTGTTATTCCCTTTCAGCCTGAAGGATTCTTTAATATTTCTTGTAAGACATGTTTGCTAGTGATGAATTCTCTTAGCCTTTTGGAGTGACTTTATTTTGCCTTAACTTCTAAGGACAACTTTTCTGGATATTGACTTTTTTTTTTTTTTCAGACGGAGTCTCGCTCAGTCCCCCGGGCTGGAGTGCAGTGGCGCGATCTCAGCTCACTGCAAGCTCCGCCTCCCGGGTTCCCGCCATTCTCCTGCCTCAGCCTCCCGAGTAGCTGGGACTACAGGCGCCGCCACCTCGCCCGGCTAGTGTTTTGTAGTTTTTAGTAGAGACGGGGTTTCACCGTGTTAGCCAGGATGGTCTCCATCTCCTGACCTCGTGATCCGCCCGTCTCGGCCTCCCAAAGTGCTGGGATTACAGGCTTGAGCCACCGCGCCCGGCCGACTTCTTAATTAGTGAGTTTTTTTCCTTCTTTCTTTCAGCATTTTAAGTAAAATGTTCTGTTGCTTTGTGACCTTTATTATTCGAATCACCTTTTAATTACATTGATTTTCTTTTTATGATTAATCATTTTTATCTTTTTGCTTTCAAGACATTTTCTTATCTTTCAATAGTCTGATCATGAAATATTTAGGTATGAGTCTCTTTGTGTTTATTCTTCTTGGAGTTGAGCTTCTTGAATCTGGAGATTATACTTTTTAAACTCCAATTTTGGAATTTTTTTTTGGTCTTTCTTCAAATATTTTTTCTTCCCCTTTCTCTCTCTCCTCTCCTTCTAGGGAGTTCTATTACTCTCGGGAAGGGACATGAGTGGGCTGGGTGGAAAGTAAGAGCCAGGGCAAATTTGTAAATGAGTGGAACTTGAAAGGAGTTCCCCAGTCCACAGACAGACCTATTGGCAAAGAAAGGAAGCCTTACTCATTTAAGGTGTTTGATCATAACCCCTGATCATAATTGGCTAACCACTAAGGTATACTGATACAAAGTGACCCATAGAAAGTCAGCCACATAAATTAAAAGAAGAATAAAAATGAAACAGAGAGAGAGTGCGCAAGTGCATGCATTTCTTGCATTCCGTGGGTCTCCGAAGCTCTTCATCTTTTCTGTTTATGGGCTCTGATCCCATTTTTTCTGTTTATAGCTTCTCATATTCCTTGTCTGTGAAGTTCAGCATCTGGGCCTCCTCAGAGGCCGTTTCTATGAATTGCTCATTTTCACGCATGTAAGTCACACTTTCCTGCTTTTTAAAGTATGTCTCCTAAGTTTTTATTGAAAACTAAACATCTTTGATAATATATTGTAGAAATTTTTATTCTCCCCCACCCCACCTCAAGGGTTGTTGTTGTTACTCTTTTTTTGCTTGTCTGTTTTTATAATCTGCCTAAACTAATTCTGTGTTGTATCCTTGTTGATGTCCCTAGTTCATTCTGTCTTGTCTTTTTCTTTCTTTCCTTCCTTCCTTCCTCTTTCTTTCTTTCCTTCCTTTTTTCTTCTTTCTTTCTCTTTCTTCTTTTCCTTCCTTCCTTCCTTTCCTCCCTCCCTC
>NW_012115955.1:665561-700556 GCF_000951035.1 Colobus angolensis palliatus
CCTCCCTCCCTCCCTCCTTCCTTCCTTCCTTCCTTCCTTCCTTCCTTCCTTCCTTCCTTCCATTTTTATTCTCTTCATTTATATGGCTGGTATCCATGAGTCACTTTGTATTAGTATACCTTAGCGGTTAGTCAGTGATGGTCAGGGATTATGATCAAACACCTTACATGAGTAAGGCTTCCTTTCTGTGCCAATAGCTCTGTTTGTGGCTGGGAAACTCATTTAAAGTTCAGCTCATTTATGAATTTGTCCCAGCTCTTACTTTCCACCCAGCCCTGTTGTATCTCCTCTCTGGGTATGTATAGCCTCAGGTTAAGCCAGAGATGTGTGGATTGCTGGGGTCCTCTCTGGTCTCTTCTGAATGTGCACACAGCCTTGCATGTATGCACAGCCTCAAACTGACAGAAATGTGGGAGCTTACCAAGGTCCACTATGGCTATCTCACTCCCTTGATTTCCTGGTTACATTTCTGGCTCGTCTGCAGGTCAGCTGGTCCCTACTGGAACCAAGCCTCAGGCTCACGGCAGTGTTCTTCTTCCTTGTTCCTTTGCCACTGGGCTTACTACTGTTTCCAATAACTTCCAGGGGGATGGGGTTCTTCCCACTCTCCACTCCAAATCAAGTTATCACCCTCTGGTAGCAAAGCTTATGGTTTTCATTCCCTGATAGAAATACTGTACTGACAGAGCTGGCAGTGGGGGTGGAACCAGCCCCAAGAAAAGGGCCACGACTACCTGAGATCCCGTAGTTTTCTCCATCAACCTTTCTTAACTTGTGGAATGCCTTTGGTAGATTCTTAAGAGTCTTAAGATGGTGGTTTTTTTAATCCATGTTTTTCAGTTGCATTGTTTCTTCTCGGAGAAAGGACTTGCCAAGCTCCTGACCCCAGCACTGTGGAAGCGCTGCCCCCAGGAATCTGTACTTTAACAAGCCCTCCATGTTTTTCTGATGTGCCCTAAAGTTTGAGAACTAGTGCTTCTACCTAGAACCAGATTTTCCACTTACGCAAAAGGTCCCATCCCCTCTTGCAGGCTTCAGATCCTGAGTCTCTGCTCTTCCTTGAACACATACTCCCTTCTGCAGGCCATTCCACTGGCTTTTCTATTTGCCTTGTGCCTCCTAGATACTCACACTCGCTCATTCACCGTCTTTAAGGTCTGTTCAAATCTTGTCTTTTCAATATTCCCTTCTCTTTCTACCTTGTATTAAACTGTAATTCTTATTTCTTAAGCTTATTGTTTTTGTTTGTTCCTCTCTACTTGAATATATGCTCCAAAGGGCAGGATTCTTTGTCAGTTTTGTTCACTGATGTATCCCAGGTGCTGAAAACTCAAAAGTGTGTCTGGAATATGGCAAATACTTGTTGAACGAATGAGCATAGTAACTGAAAATGTACCACGAAAAGAAACATTGAGTTACTTTATGGCACCTGGTGTCTAGGATGCAGTGATCTCTCCAAATAAGTCTGTCTAAATTCTAAGGGGTCACACAGGCACTGAGCTTCTTGGCTGAACATAGGCATAGTTGGAAGGCAAAAAGAAAAGGGACAATAAATTATTTTCATGTATACCTGACCCCTGTCAAGTTAAGGAATACCACCGTTTGGTTTATTGTGCTCTTGGGAACTGGCAATACTAGAATTTCTTTTGTTATCTAGCTAGTATCTGGTGTAGGAAAAAAATGTCTCTCCCCCTGAAGGCTCTGATGATCCTCTCCCTAGGCCTTTTCACTGTCACTCCCAGGAATGGTGCTTGTCATCCTAGACAGAAAGGCCAGGGCACCCTGGAGTGGTGTGTCCAGGGTTGGTTCCTCCCTGGTGGGTTCATGGTCTCAGCCACGGAACTTCACAGTGAGTGTTACAGCTTTTAAAGATGGCATGGACCCAAAGAATGAGCAGCAGCAAGATTTACTGTGAAGAGTGAAAGAACACGGCTTCCACAGCCTGGATGAGGACCTGAGCAGGTCCCTGCCGCTGGCTGGAGTGGCCAGTTTTTATTCCCTTATTTGTCTCGCCCATGTCCTGCTGATTGGTCCATTTTGCAGAGTGCTGATTGGTCTATTTTACAGAGCGCTGATTGGTCCATTTTACAGAGTGCTGATTGGTCCATTTTACAGAGCATTGATTGGTGCATTTTATAAACGTCTAGCTAGCTACAGGGCGCTGATTGGTGCATTTTTACAGAGTGCTGATTGGTGCATTTTACAAACCTCTTGCTAGCTATAGAGCACTGATTGGTGCGTTTTTCCAAAGTGCAGATTGGTGCATTTTACAATCCTCATGTAAAACAGAAAGTTCTCCAAGTCCCCACTTGACCCAGGAAGTCCAACTGGCTTCACCTCTCAGTGGGACTTGCTTCGTTCTGCTGCACCAGCTTCCGGCTTTGAATATCACAGCCTGATTCACCACCACACTATCAGAGCTGGCAGAGTGCAGAGTGGGCACGTCATGCCCCATGCCTGGCACGTGCTTGCAGAGCAGCCAGCATCCTCTGTCTGTCCACCCTCTACTTTTGTTTCTGGGAAACTTGAATATGAAATCTTCTAGCACTTCCTAAACCACTGGTGTGAAGAATTTTTTCCTGAAAAGCAAAGGAACTGTTTCGTTTTTCACTTGCTCAACTCTGAAGCTACCAACAATCAATCAGTGTCCAGTATAAAAGGTGAAGAAACAAAAGACAGGCCAAACAAAACAGTTTTATTTTAACTTCTTATTTTGAAATGAGTATAGACTCCTAAGAAGATCCAAAAACAGTACAGAAAAGGCCTGGGTACACTTTCCCAGCATCCTCCAATAGCGGCAACTTGCATAAGTAGAGTACATGATCAAACCAGGAAACTGACACTGGCACAATATCATCCCAGGCTGGTTTTTATATGCACTCAGTGAAAGAAAATTTTCAATGTTAAATCGGCAGATTCTAGGAAATACTTGATTTAAGTTTTGTACTTTGTTTTTTGGGATATCCATGATTTAATTAAGTGATAAGAGAGGATTGAATAAAGCCATGCCATATTTCCATAGAAATAGGTGTATTAATGTCCTGCTGTTACCATGGCAAATTACCACAAACCTGGTGGCTTAAGACAACAGAAATGGGATGGGCGCGGTGGCTTACACCTGTAATCCCAGCACTGTGGGAGGCTGAGGCTGACTGATCACTTGAGGTCAGGAGTTCAAGACCAGCCTGGTCTCAGTTTCAGTAGGCTGAAATCAAGGTTTTCCTGCCAATTTGTGGTGCTGCTTGCATTCCTTTGCTTGTGGCCAGATCACCGCAATCTCCACCTCTGTCTTCACATGGCCTTCTCTTCTGCTTGTGTCATCTCTCTGTCTTTTACAACACTTGTGATGGCATTTACAGCCCATCCAGATAATCCAGGATAACCTCCTCATGTCAAGATTCTTAACCACATCTGCCAAGACCCTTTTCTTTATGAGGTAGCATTTACTGGTTCCAGGGATTAGGACCTGGTATCTTTGGGTGGCTGTTCACCTGCCATGTAAGGTAAATTCAGGGATTGAATAAGGAAAGACTGTCACCTCTGCAGCTGGAGGTTCATCACTGGCACATGCTTTCACTTTAGTTGAAACAGAAAGATTCTCTAATTCCTTAGAACTGAAAGCTTTGGGCTCTTCTTTAGTTCACATTGTATTAATTTGTGATTGCTCTAAAATCCAGAACTGGGTAAGACTTTTCCCACTTTCACCTCAATTCTTTTTACATGTTTTGCCAATGGGTTTGAAAGACATAATGGAATTAACTATCCTTTCATAAAATGAGATTGTAATTTTCATAAAACTCATAGTTTGCATTTCTGAAAAAAGAGAAAGGAGAAGTAGTTTTCTTTTTAGGGGGCCAAAATAGCTGTTTCTTAATTTACAAGCCAGGCATTGAGTCTGATTTGAGTCACTGTCTTTTTTCTTCCTCTGTAAGTGGACATTTTAATAGTGAAAGTCCAGAAAACGACTGTGGCGTGGGCTGATTCTGAGCTGGCATTTAGCTGCTTGATAAGACGAAAGGAAGGAGGCACGTAAATGAGTGCTTGATTACTCTCCACCGCCTGCAGCTCCTCCCCCGCCATCCACTGTGAATCATGTTGCAGCAACAGCACATGCCAGACAAAGACACTGGAGTCTATGACATCGCTTGCAAAGACGTTGTTTTAAATGTCCTCAGTGAAATTACTTCAGAAAGTTCTCATTATGTCAACCAATCTTCACCTCACAAAATGAGAGCTGGGGTCAGAGAGAAACAAAGAATGTTTTTGTGGCACACTGCAACCAACGCAGAGTTTATGTGGCAGATGTTCATCCAGCCACGCAATGCAGATGACTTCATACGTGGGGGAGTCTGCTTACCATCGCATCGTCTGCTTCTCCCCCAGAACTACATCATCACCACTTCTTGAAGGCAGTTTTTATGAGCAATGGAGAACACTAGGAACATGGCTGGGACCTGTGTGTTTTTAACCAGTTTTGTGTCTCTGAAACAATCCCAAAGTAATCTTTTTTTCTTTTTCACATCTAATTTTCTAACTCATGATTTAAAGAATGATGCCTGTGTTTACATGCTTTAAGTACCTTTTTTTCATGCTTTCAGTACCTTTCTCTTTATTCTGTGTCTCTTGTGATGTGGGTTGCTAATATCTTACTAATTAACATATTTTAAATACACAACTATGTGGTTAAGGTGTTAAAGTAAATTGGATTTTTTAAAAGAATAAGATGTAGGCTGGGCATGGTGGCTCACACCTGCAATCCCAGCACTTTGGGAGGCTGAGGACAGCAGATCACTTGAGCTCAGGAGTTCAAGACCAGCCTGGACAATGTGGCGAAAACTTTTCTCTACCAAAAATTAAAAAAAAAAAATTAGCCCGGCATGGTGGTGCACACTTTTGGTTCCAGCTACTCGGGAGACTGAGGTTGGAGGACTGCTTGAGCCCAGGAGGCAGAGGTTGCAGTAAGTCAAGATCGCACCACTGCACTCTAGCCTGGGTGACAGAGAGAGTGAGATCCTGTCTCAAAAAAAAAAAAATTATTTTAGGATTCTAATCCAGATTCACTTCCTTCCCCATTGGCCAACTTAAAATGACAAAAAGAATGAGCAATAGAGAAGAAGAAACCAATTTCATTGAAAATCCATGCAAAACCATAAGTTAAAAATAATAACTGCAAAAGACAATACATTTTGGATCACACTGAGACATAACACCACGAAGCATACGCAACCCCACAGGCCATTTCTAGCTGACAGTTTCCCATAAAGGGGTAGCACAACCCTAAGGGGTGCAACCCTAGCTAGGGTGTCCACACCTGGCATTTTGGATGAGCTAGGCTGGGGGGAAATCATCAAGATGCCTAGAATTTCTGCAAAGCATATGGCAGTCAGCTTAGTATGAGCTGCTTTATTACCCCAAATATACTTGAACATCCAGGCTTTGCTACAAACCACATGGGCCTGCTTTCCTTGGAATGGCCCATTGAGATTAATGAGCAGACACCGGGTCTTTGCACAGAGGGCACTGCGTCCACAAGAAAGTCTTCCCAGAATGCCTGAGTTCAAGAGACTGCCCCACCTCAAGCTTGATAATACAGTTCCCTTCCCTACACAGTTCTTAGCAAATCCTCATTAACATGAACAATAATCCTCCAAAAAGAGAACAATGACAACAACAAAGACAGAGGAATAATGTACGTCAGAAGTAAAAGAAAATGTGAATTAACATTTCTCCATGAACTCAAGGAAATCAAAGGAAGTATAATCACATTGAAATAAGAACTCAGAAGAGATCTGTAAGGCATCAAAGAAGAGACAATAATACAACAGAAGAAGATTTAAAGTAAGCTGTGAAAGCTTAGGAAAGAATGAGAAAGCAGGATGGAGACAGTCCAGACAGTATAGAAACAAAGACCTTTGCAAGGTGGCCATCAGAGACTGGCTCCCCAGGAAGTAGGCCCAGGAGGGAGATGAACATCAAGAGACGTAGGAGGAGTGCTCTTGGGATCAACAGCCACGGAAGGGGAGGGGACCAGTGGGGGTGGCAGAGGAAGAAGTGGAACTTTGACGCAGTTCTGTGTTGAGTTTGGGTCCTCTAAGAAGCAGATGCCAAGAGATTAGACATCAAAAGAGAGTTCTTGGGGAAATAACTAACTCAAATAACCCTCTCTTAGTCAACCTTCTGCTCTGGCTCCCTTGACCAAACACCCTCCAGTTTCAGGTGCGTTCTTATAGCTCCAGGCAGCACCTGCTGCTAGATCCTCTGGTTTCTTTAGGGTACAGTTGCCTTCCTCCCCTTTCAGGCCCAGCAATTCCAGGCTGGTTTTTGTTGTGATTTAACCTACTTACTGGTCTGGAATCCAGGAAGGGAGATAGAGGCAGGTCCTGAGGGAGGCACAGGTGTCAGGAGAAGAGGACCCTGAGTCATCTTCAACAAAGGGTAGGCAGGAGGTTCCTGTGTGCAAGCTTAGAGGTTCAGGGGAATCTGGAGACTCGATATTTTAGGAAGCATTAATCCAGATGGCCCCATCCTCTATGCTGGGGTCCTGTTCTTTCCCAGCCATGGCCTCACCTTGACATAACACTGTCACTTTGGTGGGAATCCACCTCATTTGGAGCTCTGCCACTCACAAGGGAGGCCTGACCCTGGCACTCAACCCTCTCTTCCTTTTCAGTGCAGCAGGTGAGAATTTCTCTATTCATGACCAAAGAAGCCTTTTGCATTCATTCTTGCTGTTAGTTGCTAATTGATTTATCCCAGCTTTCCTTTTTCTTTCCCAAAGGTCAATTGAGTTTAGCAATAGCCAACCAATCCCCTTTTCTTTATGGTTAGTATTTCCCCCACTTTTCCCAAACTCTTGGCATAGCACATGAGTTAATGCACTTCCTCTCTCCATGACACCACCAATGGAAGCTTTAACGGCTGCACCACTTCCTATGCAGCACTGTCTGTGCTCTACCTACCACGAGTGATGGGCCTTCATTGCCAGGTAGGCAGGGGCTGATCCACCCTAGCCCCCGTGGGTGCCACCCCAGTGCCTATATTTTTGGACCACTTCTAATAATTGTCATAGTTTGGGATCCCCGGTAGGCTGAATCTGGGAGGGGCTGTGTAGGAGGTTTATTAGGAAGAGCTTGTGAGATCAACTCCTGCAGAAAAGAGCTAGGAAGCAGGATTGGGCAGAGGGAGAAACTGAGTTGCAACACAGCTGCAATGAAGGCTTTGGTTGACCCCACAGAAGTCTCTGGACCTGGGAATGCCCTGTGGAGTTGTCCTGAGCTGGAGTGAAAAAGCTCAGTTTCTAGTTCCCTGCACTGATCAGTTAATGAATGTGGCCTGCCCCTGGAAAGAGGCATGACTTTGGGCCAAGCAGTTTCTTCAGCTGAAGCAAGTCTCCAGAGAGTCCTGATGGCTGAGAGCTGTCTTCCCATTGGATTCCCAGCAGCTGGGAAACACTTTTCCTGAGAGGTGACATTTCAACAGCAACAATGGAGATGGAAGACACTGGCATGATTACTTTAATGAGATAAGGGAACACAACTGACACGTGTGAAAAGATCCTGCAAGAATGGAGGTGAATAAAGACATTTTCAAACAAACAAAATCAAGAGAGTTAGCTAACAAGAGACCTACACCAAAGGATGTTCACACTGTGGTTTTCAGGGGAAGGAAAACAATGCCAAGTGGAAAGTCAAAGATGCAGGGAATAACGAAGAGCAATGAAAATGGCAAATATGTGGGTAAATCTAAAATAACACTGACTTCGTAAACATTCATCATAATGTCTTACATGGTGAAAAATTTAAAAATACAGCAAAAGTAACATGTAAGGATGGAGGGGGTATTGTTCTCGTCCGTATGTCCACGTGTTCTCATTGTTCAGCTCCTACTTAAAAGTAAAAACATGTAGTGTTTGGTTTTCTATTCCTGCATTAGTTTGCTGAGGATAATGGTTTCCAGCTTCATCCATGTCCCTGCAAAGGACATGATATTGTTCCTTTTTTATGGCTGCATAGTTTCCATGGTGTATATATACCACCTTTTCTTTATCCAGTCTATCATTGATGGGCATTTGGGTTGATTCCATGTCTTTGCTATTGTTAACAGTGCTTCAGTGAACATACATATGCATGTATCTTTATAATAGAATGATGTATATTCCTTTGGGTAGGTACTCAGTAATGGGATTGTTGGGTCAAATGGTATTTCTGGTTCTAAATCTTTGAGGAATCACCACACTGCCTTCCACAATAGTTGAACTAATTTACACTCCTAACAACATTGTAAAACCGTTCCTATTTCTCTGCAACTTCACCAGCATCTGTTGTCTCTTGACTTTCTAATAATCGGCATTCTGATTGGTGTGAGATGGTATCTCATTGTGGTTTTGATTTGCAGTCCTCTAATGATCAATGATGTTGATTGGAACAACACACACTGGGGCCTGTCTGGGGGCAGAGCATCAGGAAAAATAGCTAATACATGACAGGCTTAATACTTAGGTGATGGGTTGATAGGTGCAGCAAATCACCATGGCACACATTTACCTATATAATAAACCTGTACATCCTGTACATGTACCCCAGAACTTAAAAAAAAAAAAAGAAGAATGGAGAGGGTAAATGGAAATAAATGTCCTGGGCTCCTTGCATTGACTGGAAGAAGGGAATAAGTAACAGTTGATACTAGATCTAGGTAAGTCCAAGTTGTATTCTGTCATTTCCAAAATAACCATTAATAGAAGAGAAAAAGAGTGTATAACTTTCAAACTAATACAGAGAAAAATGAAATAAAAAGATTCTTTTACATGGATGTATTATGTGATGGTAAAATAAAACAAAAGACTCTTTTTATTTATTTATTTTTTTTGAGACAGAGTCTTGCTCTGTCACCCAGACTGGAGTGCAGTGGTGCGATCTTGGCTAACTGCAACCTCTGCCTCCTGGGTTCAAGCAATTCTCCCTGCCTCAGCCGCCTGAGTAGCTGGAATTCCAGGCACCCTCCACCACTCCCAGCTAATTTTCGTATATTTGGTAGAGACAGGGTTTCGCCATGTTGACCAGGCTGGTATTGAAGTCCTGACCTCAGGTGATCTCCTGCCTCGGCCTCCCAAAGTGCTGGGATTATAGTCATGAGCCACCGTGCCCAGCCTAACAAAAGACTCTTTCAATACAAATAAGATAAGAAAAGAGTGGAAAAGAACCCAGAACAGGTGGAACAAAATGACAGATATATTGTAAACCTAAGGAGACAGAAGGGTTGAAATAAAGGATGAAAAAAGAAATCCAGTTATCATTAAACAAAATAAAATTGGTATAGCTGTACTAATACCAGGCAAACACATCGTATACTTTGAGGGAAAAACACACAATTGGAGACAACGAGAATCACTATGTAACTGGACCCACAGCCTCAAAATATGTAAAGCAAAAATTGATAGAACCACAAAACCTCACAGAGCCACAGTAATTCACAACCACAGGCGGAGATTTTAATACATATTTTGTGGTAATTGGCAAAATAATGACAACCAAAAAATCCAGAGGAAAGAATATTTGATCGACATGATCCACAAACTTGGCCTACACACAGATACGACATATTTCCTTGAATCTAAGAAGTCCTTGACTGTAAGACACACTATTATTTTATGAGGCACCAAAATAAAAGAAAACCATGTTAACCGAGGCACAATGATTTCTCATCACTTGACATTGTTAAACCACACTGATTGAGGAAACTCCTTTATATTTAATTATGTTGTTCTTGTGCGTATTTTTAAAGGGGAATATAACAGAAATAAATTGTAATAGCTATTTCTGAAATGTCTTTGTGAATTATTTGCTTTGGGATTTTTTCAAGACTCAGAGCTATCAATGTTCATGTTTTCCAAGCATTCTCATCCTCTGTGACATCAGGAGGGTTGGAAATACGGCATTGCTAAGAAAGAGCTCTGTTACTGTCTATGGGATTTTTTTTTTTTCCAAGCCAGTGATACTGACTTTAAGACTCTGATGCTTGATCCTACCTGAAAGGTGGCAATGGAACATTTTCAGACAACAACTAAGACTCACATGTCTTCCTCAAATGGTCCTTAAATCATCTGACAACTAGAAGGTGAAGCGGTTGCAGTCACTGTGTCATACACCATACATGTAGACATTCATATGTGCACAGGCAATGACAACGTCACAGATGGTTGGTTGTTCCTCTGTGATTATAAAATGTGTCCCAAATTTTGAGATATTAAGATATGGAAAGCATATGTCTTAAAATCATTGAAATAGAGTAAAATACTCCAGAATATGTAATATTTTATGCACACATGGAACATTGACAGAAATTTCCCACCTTATGCGCCTGAGAGTAAATCTCAACACATTTGAAAGGACTGTATAATTCCAGAGTGTGCTGTCTGATCATAATCTATGATAGAAGTCTATAACAAAACAAAAAGATAACTAGAAAACCTTCACATATTTTTTTTTGAGACGGAGTCTCGCTCTGTCGCCGGGCTGGGCTGGAGTGCAGTGGCCAGATCTCAGCTCACTGCAAGCTCCGCCTCCCGGGTTTACGCCATTCTCCTGCCTCAGCCTCCCCAGTAGCTGGGACTACAGGCGCCCGCCACCTCGCCCGGCTAGGTTTTTTTTGTATTTTTAGTAGAGACGAGGTTTCACCGTGTTAGCCAGGATAGTCTCGATCTCCTGACCTCGTGATCCACCCGTCTCGGCCTCCCAAAGTGCTGGGATTACAGGCTTGAGCCACCGCGCCCTGCCAAACCTTCACATATTTTAACATAAGAATTATGTTTCTAAATAACCAACAAGTCAAATAAGAAATCGTAATGGAAGTTGGAAAGTATTTTTAAATGAACTTAAGAGAAAAAATTTTAGTCTTAAATGAAAGCGCTGTACTAGGAAAGAAGAAAAAATGAAATGAAGAAAATAAAAATCAACCCAAGCAACATGAAAAGAAGGAAACAATAAAGGTGAGAACAGATATTAATAAAATAAACAAATATGCAAAATCAGTGAGGGATTCAAAGTTGACTCCTCAGGGCAGGTAAACTACTGGTGGCAATGATCAATGAAGTCCTTTTTTTTTTGCTTCCAGAATCTTCCCCTATTGCCCAGGCTAGGGTGCAGTGGCACAATCACAGTTCATTGCAGCCTTGACCTCCTAAGCTCAAGGAATCCTCCTGCCTCAGCCTCCTGACTAGCTGGGACCAGAGGCACATGCCACTTTGCCCAACTAATTAAAAAAAAAATTTTTTTTTGTAGAAAAATGAGGTCTCCCTGTGTTTCTCAGGCTGGTCTCAAACTCTTGGGCTCAAGTGACCCTCCCGCCTTGGTCTCCCAAAGTGCTGGGATTACAGGAATGAGTCAACACATCCAGCTGAAGAAGGCCTCTTGAGGCCTGCATCTGAGAATTCGTTGCTGAGATTTCTGCCTTGACAGGGAGAGGTCAGTCCATTTTGTCTCTTTCATGTTGGCTTTTGAAATTCAGTGGTGGGACTTTGGTTTTCCTAAGGCTTGCTTCTGCCTCCCCTTGGGCTCCTCCAAATTTCAGGAATCAGGCTGGTTGGAGCCCCATGCGGACTAGAGCCTTGCTTCTCACACAGTGGACTGCAGACCAGCAGCTTATTGGAAGTGCAGTCTCAGGTCCTGCCCCAGGCCTACTGAATCAGAACTGTCTTTTCACAAGATCCTCAGGCGGTTTCTATGGGCATTAAGGTTGGAGAAATACTGGCCATGAAAGACCACTGAGAGAGGATGATCAAATCTCACTTGAGCTTTTAGGTAGCCACAGACAGGTGGTCACTGCAGTCACTATTCCCCAGCCAGTGAGGACCATGGAATTTTGTTCCCACACTCCTCTCCCCCCACCTTGGCCCCACCATCTCAATGACAGTTACTGTCATATCTGCAGCTTACTTGAGAAATCATCAGAGGTGGTAATATTCAGTTCTAATGCTGAAAGAGATGTTCAGCACTGCATAAATCAGGGTTAAGCAACTTTAGAGATCTGTGGAAACACGATGGAGACCACAGGGTGACTAGGGAGAAATAGTTTGGTCCTGGGCTCTTCAGAGATGAACAGACACCACCATCCACCTTCAGCTCTGCTGTATGTGATTGGTTAGCTTGTGGGAAGCACGTCTCCAGCCAGCCAGGTGTCGAGCACATCCTAACCAACCTGTTAGAATCACAGGAGAGAGTTCTCCCAAGAAGCCCGTTGCTATTTTACATTTCACCTCTTCTTCTTTTTTTTTTTTTTTTTAATCAGAATGGAATTGTGAAATTTCCTCAACATGGAATCTTTTGATTCTTGAAAGTGTTGCAATAGTAATTTTAGCAGCCTGGGAGTTATTTTCAATCTTTCCTAAAGCTTAATGGAAACAAAACATTTATAAATAATAAGTCTGCAGAGGCTAACTAGAATGGGCTGTTTCTTTGCATGAGCCTGGGGTTTAGCCAGTTTACTGCCTACTTTTATACTTGCTTACTGCCATGGGTTATCATTCCTGTTGCTACTGATTTTTGTGTACTCAGACATCATTAATAAAGTGGAAGAATTTGTTTTTCCTTAATGAAAGCAATTGGTTCGGTAGATAAAATCTTTTAATGCGCAATGTCATTTGTGGATAGAAATATTACCATAGGTCTCCTCGATGTTAAAAAGGATCACAGCCACTACTCCTCTTTTGGTCATCATAGTTACTAAACTTAGAAAAAACTCTGACCAGATAGAGCAGCACGGAAAACGTGGAGACGCATCACACGTCTGCTTCTAAACATTTTAAGCAATGTGTTCTAACCATAACCCTAGCCCATAACCCCTAAAACTTGTGTTCTAGTAAACTTAAAGGAACCAGTTACTCACGGTCTTTCCTTATGGTTGTGCATAGGAAAAATTTGGGACTTTTTCTTTTTTATGGTAGCCTCCATAACTCTGATTACTGAACCTGAGGAAGACAGCACAGATGATTTGCTAAGATTTTTGTCAAGGATTTTCATGTCTATGTTCATGAGGAATACTGATTTCTTTTCTTTTCTTGCAATGTCTTGGTTTCATTTTTGTATCAAGGTTATGTTGATCTCATAAATGAAGTCATTCCCTCTTCCTCCTGAAGTATTCCCTCTTCCTCCATTTTCTGGAGGAAAATGATCAAAAGATCCCACTTTATGGCTAGTATTGCAAAGATCTTACATATATATTATCAGATCTTACATGTTTATTAAAAGTAGAATAAATCAGGATCAAGTCAATTTATTCTAGGATGGCTCAACCTTGAAAATTTCTAAAATATGATTCATTGTATTCCTTTATTATAAAATTAGAAAAAACATAATTATATCTATGGAAACTGAGAGGCATTATACATAATTCAACTTCTTGATTTTCTTTTTCAAAAGCAATATTTTAGTACAACAGGAATGCATGGAAATTCCCTTAATAAAGAGGTTTTCTTTGTTGTTGGGTGTTTTTTTTTGTTTCTTGAGACAAAGTCTCACTTCACTGCCCAGAGTGCAGTGATGCAAACACAGCTCAGTGCAGCCTTGACCTCCCGGGCTCAAGTGATCCTCTCACCTCAGCCCCCAAGTAGCTGGGATTACAGGTGCATGCCACCATACCCAGCTAATTTTTTTCTTTTCTTTATTTTTAAGAGATGGGGTTTCACCATGTTGCCCAGGCTGGTCTTGAGGTCCTGAGCTCAAGCAATCCACCTACTTTGGCCTCCCAAACTGCTGGGATTTAAAGGCATGAGCCACCATGTCCCGCCAATAAAGAGTATCTATCAAAATTAAACCCAAATATTGTACTTAATGATAAAATAAACATACCTATCTTCAAAACTTTCACAGGGACATTACTGCCATAGGCATTTTTTGGTGCATCTAAATCTAGAGTTTCTCAAACTCAGCCGATAATGACAATTCAAGAGGAACAGTTGCCCCACCTCAAAATCCCAGTCTGCAGAGTAGAGACCTGGGTGTGTGATCCTTAAACAAGGGCTCCAGGTGAATCCTTTAATTCTTTCATTTGGGGAACACTGATCCAAGTGTTTAGCTCCTTTCAGCTTTGAAAAGTGTTACAAGGTTACTCCTCAACCTCTTCTCTGAATTAAATCATACCATTACATTTTCTTCAAAGATTTAATTATCTAATCTTAGTCCTCCTAATTAACTCAACAGCTATTAGCAGAGCGTGCTTTGAGGATTTGAAATCTCTCGTTAGAGTTGTGGGCCCTTGAACTTTATGTTAATATGATGGTTTGCCTCAAGGTTGCTGGGAGGCTCTCAGGCGCAGGGATATAGACTACGTGACTTCTAAGCTTCCTTCGCATCCCCCTCAATTTTTAGATAAATTGCACATACTGTAAATATTGCAGCTGATATTTGTATAGGTTTACTTTTCCTCATCCTGCAACTAATCTACAACACATTCCTAGTTTGCAGAGAGTTTTTATCATGAATATGTGTTGAATTTTGCCAAATACTTTCACTGCATCTACTGGGATGATTATATTTAACTTTTAAAATATATTTGACTGTTGAAAATATATTTAACTGCTGACTGCGTTTTTGAATGTTAAATTTATTTGATACCATCCATGAATTCCTGGGATAACCCCTATTTAATCAGGATATGTCATCCTTTTATAGATATCTGCGTTTTGGTTTGCTAAGACTTTGGTCAAGGATTTTCATGTCTTTGTTCATGAGGGATACTGATGTATGCGATTTTGTTTTCTTGCAATGTCTTGGTTTCATTTCTGTATCAAGGTTATGTTGATCTCATAAATGAAGTCATTCCCTCTTCCTCCTGAAGTATTCCCTCTTCCTCCATTTTCTGGAGGAAATAATTTCTGGATTCCAGCTGTGTCATTTCCCTTCAGGTTAAAGGAGAACTTCTAGGCTGGGCACGGTGGCTCACGCCTGTAATCCCAGCACTTTGGGAGGCCAAGGCAGGGGGATCACCAGGTCAGGAGATTGAGACCATCCTGGCTAACATGGTGAAACCCCATCTCTACTAAAAATACAAAAAATTAGCCAGGCGTGGTGGCGGCGCCTGTAGTCCCAGCTACTCACTGGGAGGCTGAGGCAGGAGAATGGCGGGAACCCGGGAGGTGGAGCTTGCAGTGAGGCAAGATCATGCCACCGCACTCCAGCCTGGGCGACAGAGCGAGACACCGTCTCAAAAAAAAAAAAAAAAAAAAAGAACTTCTAGTCTTTCTTGTAGCACAGTTCTGCTGGAGATAAATTTTCTGCAATGTCTTTTTTATTTTTGAATGTATCTGTCTGAGTTTAACCAAAGAAGCAGGATCAGTCCTTCCAGATGCTTCCCTTCCTGTCTGTCCTCATCAGCAGAAGATGGTGGCTGTGGTTGGTATGAAGCACCCTGTATATCAGAAGAGGGGACTCACCTACAGAGGAGGACATGCCTACCTACAGATGACAGTACTCAGTCACCCAGCATCCTACACCCACAAAACTTCATTCCCATCACTGTTTTCTCCAGGACTGATAATATGTTCCTTCGTATTCACTATTGTTTAAGTCATTCTACACTCCTGGGCTGGTCCCTGGGTCCAATCTCCTAAGCCAGACTTCCTAAATATTGCCTTTATTTAAAATAGTCCAGGCTGGGACTCATGGCTCTCTCCTGTAATCCTGGCACTTTGGGAGGCAAAGGTGGGAGGATCACTTGAGTCCAGGAGTTTGAGACTAGCCTGGGCAACACAGTGCGGCCCCATCTCTATGAAAAACTAATTTTAAAAATTAGCCAGGTGTGGTGGTACACACCTGTCGTCACAGCTACTCGGGAGGCTGAGGTGGGAGGATCACTTGAGCCAGGGAGACTGAAGCTGCAGTGAGCTATGATCGCATCACTGCACTCCAGCTTGGGCAACAGAGTGAGAACTTGCCTCAGAAAAATAAAATAAAAATAAAATAAAATAAAATATTTCAGCTCAGTCTCCCCATAAGTTATTGAACCATCCTGGCTAGTCTAACATTTTAGCATACATATGATAAAACTGTATCAGTGAGACAAGTTTTCAGACCTGGAAGCAACATGAAATCCTTTGGCAGATGGTGTTTACCGACTTCACCTGCTGACTCATCGAGGGGAGGAGGTACAGGTGCCAGTGCTATATTGTTACATTCATTGGGAATCCTAGAAAAGAGGGCCCTACAGGACTCAAAATCAAATTGGAGTGCATATTCCTTCATGCAGTACTCAGGGGCCTAAGACATCCAGGAGTAAAGTGCATGGTCATCTTATTCCTAGTGTAGCTTGGGCGAGGGGGTGGAGCCATCCCTTTGGGCACATTGGCCAATAACCCCAACTCTTCCCTTCAACATGCCAGCTCAACATCCTGGACACCAGAATTCTCCCAACCTTCTTACATGAGCCTAAATCCTCCTTTCAAACAGAAGAAGGAACGGAGCTGCGGTGATTTGAAAGGAAGATCCATAACTCTCTGTCGGTGGAAGGCAAGAAACAGAAACAGCTGCTTCTACTCCGCTGCTGACGTGACCTCCTTCCCCTTTTATTCCCTTGCAGACTGGTCTTTTTGGTTTTCTCCAACCATGTCCACATTACTGGTGTGTGTCACTGGGGCCTCCCTTCTCCCAGCACGTTGGTCTCATTGCCCTCATCCACTCTCTGCCAAAGCTTGTCTGACCCTGACCCTCAGCCTGGGTGGAGAGTAGGGATCCCCACCCCTGCCCGCTGTACTCGTTGACTAGTCAGACCCAAAGTGACAAGCTTGAAATTGCATCTGCAGAATGAGGAACAGACAGCCATGACTCAGCATCCAGAATCAATGAGGAAGCAGTTACTTCGTATCTCCGTACGGGACCTGAAAACACTACCTCTGAAACTGTACATTTTAGTTTTTAAATGTTAGCATTTTAAATGCAAAACTTTGTAGTGATCATACACATTTCTCACACAATGTGTTGGTCTGAATTCAATCTTTTCTTGATGAGTTGGATGATATGGTAGTTTGACACATTGATGGCCCCCAATAAACCACACCTGCTGGTAGTCACATCCTTGTGTCATTCCTCCCCTTGAATCTGGTCTCTTGTGATTCACCTTAATCAGAAGAACGTGGCGGAAGTGACGCTTTGCCAGGTCCAGGCCTAAATCTTAAGAAAGCTGGAGGTTTCCACCTTTAGTTTCGGGGGGGAAGCCAGCAGTCATATAAAAAGCCTCATTATTCTGAGACTGCCATGCTCTGAGAAGCCCACTCCAGCCACATGGGAAGGCCGCATAGAGGAAAGCTGAAGCCCCCTTGTCAATACCCCTGGCAGAGTCCCTCACCAACTGCCAGCACCAATAGGCCAGCCTCATGAGGAGGCCATGTGGACATGGATGATGCAGCCACATTTGAGCTGCCCCACTAATGCCACACAGAAAAGAGACAAGCTGTCTCTGCAAACCCTGCCCAAATTGCACAATCATGAACAAATCAATGGTTGTTGATGTTGAAGCCACCAAGTCTCAGTGTAGTTTCTTACACAGAAAGATGACTCACCAGGAACATCAGTATTGATTGGTGATGGGATTGTGCCAATCTCTGCAAGCAAGCCGGAGCGCCATATGAGAGTGTAAGGAGGGCTTGTGATTTGCTTTCTGCAGTAATAGAAAGTCAGCTGATATTCCTCCCTGATGTGAGGGCACTCTCACTATAAAAAGGGGCTTTGGGTCTTCAAAACCACTGATAATTAGGTATGGTAGGGGGAACGAAGAAGTATGAGAAGAATGCAGGAGAGTGGATGGCCACTTGTAAAAACGAGAGAGAGTCATTTGTTGTTGATAAGCACAGTGGACTGGAGTAAGGAGAACTTAAAAAGACTCATGAAGACGTCAGGGCGCCTAGGAAACAGCAGAGCTATGGATAAGCATGAAACACCTGCACCCTGGCTCTTTTCCACGATAACCTGGAAGAGCAAAGATCAGTTCACAAACATAGTTTGAGTGATGTACACCTAGGAATAGTGCACCACATGCTTAGAAGTGGATTTTATTGACATTCTCAGTAAACAACTAGGTGTAATTTTGTATCCTTAGAAGCTTGAGTGCTTCCTTTACCTTAATAATTCCCTTTCTCTCTCTTCGGGATACTTTTCATTAGAACATACTTAGCTGGTTTATTATTAGCTGAAATAATTATGTGTTGATGAAAAGTACTAACAAATTGCAGATGGGAATAACATTCTCCGTGGGCAATCCCACGCTGTCTTGGAGGCCTCGCTTGGAATTCTTTGGGAATTTCAGCCCCCTGTTGTGATGGAATCATCATCTATGAAAACTGTTATTCTCTATACCAAATAGTCCATCATCATCAGGATTTAAGAGCTTAATTGTTTAATGAAGCCAATTTTCAGACCTCTCCTTATTTCTCCTTCAATATGAAAATTGGCCCATTAAAAATAAATAAGAGATGAAAATTTGGGTCATGTAGCCAGATGTGTGCTCTATTTAGGTTTGGACAATTTAGTTACTGCCGCCATGGCCTGAATTAGCGCTCCTGAAAGGTGTTGACACCTCTCCAACTATAGGCTCCACGTTTGGCATCCGCATAGAGGAGGCATTTGTGGGTGGAAGTCTTTCAGTCTTAGTATTCACTCAATACTAAGTAATTGTATTATTGTACATCGTAAATGTAAATGATAATTGTAAATTTAAGTGATACTAACAATTTAATTATAAATGTAAACGATACTAAGTGAATTGAAATTACTTAGTATTGAGTAACACTGGTGAAAACATAGACTCCACTAATTAACAAAAGATTGTAGTGTGCATCGTGTGCAAACTCTGCATTAGGAGGCTACAGCCTGGTTAGTAACTTTCCGACTAGTTCTAATGTATACAGGTTTTATCAATATCTACTCTTGGCTCCTGCAGTGATATTATGGTCTACTTTAAATGATAAAAATAATGTAATTTATACCAGTCTCACCACATTCCATAGATTAATATATCAAATGTAGCTGTATAACCATCAGCTGAATTTTCCCCAATTTCTTTCAAAACATCTAAAACTTGCAGGAAAATAGAAATAACAGTACGATGAACACCCATAAATTCTCCTTCCAAATTCACCAATTGTTAATGCTTTGCCACGTTTCTTTCTTGCTCTTTTTCTCTCTCTATAAACGCACACACACATTTGGAAATAAGCTGCAGTCATCACCTCTGCTTCAGTGCGCACCTCTCAAGAACAAAGATACTTTCCTATGAACCACAAAATCATTGACAACTCCAAAACCTCAATATTTAATATGATGGTATTAAAATTTCTTCAGTTGTCACCGAAATGATCTTCATTGCTCTTTTCTGTTTTATAAATTCAGGATACAAAGATCTCGCATGACAGCTGGCTACCACACTTCTTCAGTCCCCTCACAGTGATTTGCTGTTCAAGCCCTTAGCATTTTCGAAGTTGATGTGTAGAAGCATTCACTATCTGGATTTGCTTAATCATCTTGATTAGATTGCAAACTAAAAATAAATCTAAGCCCCCCTCCTCAACTGACCAAACCAACCTCCTCTTGGCCAAGGGAACCCCAGAGAAACCCATGATGAAATGGGAGGTTAGACACGCCTCGTTATAATCCCCCCGCCCCGCCCTGCCCCCGTCTGAGGTTTAGACACAACAACTGACCAGCATTCATGTTAAAACGGAGATCAGAAGACTGACAGAACAGACTATTTGTGGCAATAAGATACCAAATTATAAACAGGACCTAAGGCCATGCCAGTGAAGTCACCCACTCCTACACTTGAAGAGTAGACTATGTTCTAACTGCCACAAGGTTTCTCTTTTTCTTTTTCTCTGGCAGCTAAACAAGGACTAGACTTGAGATAAGCAATATTAAAACAATTATGAGTCATCGGCTCACAGATGCTGACTAACTGAACCCCTGCTGCACCAGCCATGACTACAGCTTTGACTGGACAAGGCAATGATTCAGTAACCTCCTCCCGATAAGAAAATCACCAACCATAGACTGGCTCTAGCAGGTTCACAAAGGCTGAACACTAGTGCTGTCGTGTCTCTGCTGCACCTCTGATCACATAGAACCTAACAGTAATACATTTAAATGTTAAGCCTCTACCCCAAGATGAACAAGGGTCTATGTTTGGGAATATGTGTAATTTCCTTGTAAACTGTTGAATATGTATGTTTAGCCAACCCATTCACTATGAGCTCCAGCTCCAACTTCTCTTCCTTCGAGGTGCCTGTCTCTGGTCTTTGCTGGAGACCCACTTCCCAGCCTGCAGGATGGCCACCTTGCAGGTTTTAACCCTTTACAAAAAATAAAGACTTCTTTCCTGAAGGTACAGATCTTAAGTTAATAAGATGAAGGTTAAACAGCTTTGACAAGAAAACTACCTGGCACTACAGTCTGCTTCCTTTACATCAGTTTGTCCCATGATTGGGCAATTCTGACTTCGATCTATTCTTCAAGGTGTATCCTTTTCCTCTTTATACTTAAAAATAACCTGTGGGTGATGCTTTGAGATTGTGTGCCTAACTCTTCAGCCAGTGATTTTAGGTGCACTGCTGATTCTTGCCTAAATCGGTCATTACAGTGGTGACTGCAAAATTTTATTGTTAAATTCCTTCATTTCTCTGATATTTATTAAAAAGTATTACTTTATAAAGAAGAGCTGCCTTGCCCCTATTTTAAATGTATTACTAAGGACTTGAAGATTTCTTTCTTTATTTTAGTTAATGTAATATAACCCATTACGCCCTTTTTAAATGCTCAAATTGTCCCAACTATGGTTGGTGGGAGTCCCTTTCAGTGAGCACCTGTGTTCTTCTCACACATCCCTCTGAGATTTTTGCTTTGTTTTAGCACTTTTCTCGCTTTCTGGTACAGCAAAGCGTCCCCAGCTTGCCTTGTGCTTGTTTCCTGTGGTTAGGCATTTACATTGCTTCCACCATTAGCTATCTCAAATTATGGCACAGTGAATAACTACGCATGAATTGATTTGCAGCTGCCATGTGGTATCTCAAAGACAAATTCCAAGAAGTAAGGTTGCAGATTGAAAGATAAATGTCTCTGTGATTTTGCTAGAAATTGCCAAATGCCCCTCCCAAAGACTTGTAGCATTTTGCACTCTTATTAGCCGACGTGCCAGCTTGATTTTTTTATATTCATACTTCAGATTAAGTTCCTGTCCCAGAGACGTCACTATTTTTTGAAAACTCTATTTTTACAATTACTTTATGTCCCTTCATTACAATCTTAAATTATTTCGCTTAGGAATTTTTGTCATACGTGATAATATTCGAGAATTTTTATCACAACTTTTATTTTACTTAATTTACTGTAAAAATAATACATGCTCGGCCGGGCGCGGTGGCTCAAGCCTGTAATCCCAGCACTTTGGGAGGCCGGGACGGGCGGATCATGAGGTCAGGAGATCGAGACCATCCTGGCTAATACGGTGAAACCCCGTCTCTACTAAAAAATACAAAAAATTAGCCGGGCGAGGTGGCGGGCGCCTGTAGTCCCAGCTACTCGGGAGGCTGAGGCAGGAGAATGGCATGAACCCGGGAGGCGGAGCTTGCAGTGAGCTGAGATCCGGCCACAGCACTCCAGCCTGGGCGGCAGAGCGAGACTCCATCTCAAAAAAAAAAAAAAAAAAAATACATGCTCAGTTATTTGATTTTTTTAGAAAACTTTGCAAGTCAGAGCAAGTATAATTGTACTTTGTAGAGCATTTGCAAACCAAATGAAATTATTTTCGTTTTGTTACTACAGTTCGTCATATTGGTCACAAAATGCTATAAATTTTATATATTTTATGCATTGGCTTTTGAGCCCATATCCAAAGAGAGACTCTAAAACTATTTTGAGCAACTTCAGCATCATTTGAATAAGTTTATGGCCTCCCACAGTAAAACTTTAAAAGATAACATGCTTTCAAGTACATAAATATCATTGTATCATTATTTTCCTTAAGAAATAATATTTCATAGTCATTACACTATTTGTTTGCCCCTGACAAGTATAATTATACAAGTCTAGCATAAGAACAAATATGATCAAATATTCTATTTAAAAGAACCAAATTTAGTTGCACACTAACTAAAAATATGCTCACTGGCAAAAATGTTTCTTCCTTGAGTTCTATGCAAGACAAAAAAGAAACAAACTTCAAGTTAAATAGATATTTAAGTTACGGAATGGTGGGGTCAAATGCTTACTCAACTCTTAAAAGTGGGTAAATATATTTTTATACCATGGTTAACAAATATTTTCAGTATTTTTCAAATTAGTGATAAATGAGTAAATGATTTAATTGTGAACTCTTAACATGCATGTTTGTTTAAGCCAAGTCACATTACATTGAGTAGGCATGAAAGTATTAGAAGCCGGTTCAGTGAACCAACGGATGCAGACATTCTAGACAGTGACGTTTCCACCACTGCAACTAGTAAAACTATGTTATTATTGGTGGTGATTGGAATATTTGCAGTCACTTCTTCAGTTGGATTTGTGAGGCCAGTACTTTAAAAAGTGGTGCATTTCTTCTTGGAGTCTACCAGCAATTCAGATAGCTGCCAGGGAGTGACTGAAACCTCTCATCTCTAGCTGCATGACTAATTAAGATGACCTAGGTAATATTGTCATGGATTTATTTCAATTGGCATAGACAAACTGAAAGTAGAAATGTAATGTATAATCAATCTTCTCATACTGTGCCTAAGCACACACACACGCACAAACACAAGAATAACCCTATGTGCTATACTATACAGCTTGGTTTTTGTTGAGTATCCATCACGTGCCATGCACTGAGCTTGATTCTTTTACATAAAATCCTAGTGAGATAATTTCACAAGCAATCTGTGTAGTGTCATCTAATTCAGAGGAGAGGATATCATCACTCCCTGATAGAGAGGAGACTGGTGAATCTCAAGAGATTAAACAACATGCTGATGATCATCAGAGAGAAGACATCAACAACACATCTCCAATTGCTAGGTAACGTTAGATGTAATACAGTTGCCTAGGTAAAAGCAGAACTTTTCTTTAAAATCCTGAATACACTTTACTTGCTGATTTTCCTTATTGCATTCAATGCAGCAAAACCTGCTTTTCCGTTCGTGCAGGATGGAGGCACTCCCTCTTGTTGCTGTGGCCTCAGGGGACAGAGTGGGGGCTGGTGGTGAGAGACTGTTGGGGCCCATCCCGCTACGGTCCCTCCCCGTGCCCACTGCCTCGCTGACAGGGCTGCCCTTCCCACAGGAGCTAGAAATGCCAGATGGCTGCTTTTCCCACTTCTTGTGAAGCCAGGTGTGGGCCTGAAGCCATCCTGGTCACAGAACTGTCTGCAGCCGGCAGAAGAAGGGAAAAGTGTGTGTGTGAGGATGTGGCCCTTGCCGCTGTGAAGACAGAAGCCTGAGGCTGACAGGAGGGAGGATAGGCTGAGTTTTGTCCTTCATGTTACTATACCTATTAGTACACCAACTTATTATCATGATAATTTTAAGGCAGTCATTTTGTTCTTCAAAGTTCCGTTAAAATGTATGTCTTAAAGAATAATGGCATCTAGGGGAACAGAATGGAAGGTCAGTGGCTCCAGCCACTGCACCAACCTGGCCACTGTCCAGTCTCCAGACATGTTGGTGTAGAAGGCAGTCAGTGTTGGATTTTTAAACTGTTGCTACCCAGCGTGGTCCTTGGGCCAACAGAATCAATAGCACCTGGAGATGACTAAAATTCAGGATCTGGGGTCCCACCCAGACCTGCTGGGCCAGTATTTGCATTTTAACCAGATGCCCTGGTGATGCGTGCTCTGAGGCAAGTGTGAGCATCTTCAACCGATTTTTCAAAAAGCAGAACCACTTTTGCATATTCTGTGACCTGCAACCAAACATAAGCAACTGAGGCAGGGGTTGTGGTAACCACCGTGCAGACCGTCCTTCAGCTCAGTCGAGTCTCCGCTCTCAAAATTCTTAGAAGTGTCTTCAGTCTAAGCACAAGACGCTCTCTGGGCCGTTCACTCAGATGGCAAGAAGCTTTTTATCAATGCCTGAGAAATACACAAGCCGAACACTTTGTGGGAAGGCCTGGCATGGCCTCTAGTAAAGAGCCAGGTTTCTCCTCAGCCTCTCCCCTAACAAGGCTGGCAGCACCGATTCATTATGGCTGCAAAGGCTTTTTCTTTTCTTTTCAAAATAAGCTCTGTATGAATTCTTCCCTTCCATTTCCTTAGACTCCCTTGTTCTTTAAGATACACATTGGAACAGAACAGTGAAGAGCAAAATAACTGCCTTAAAATTATCACGATAGTAAGTTGGTGAATAGGTATAGAAATAGCGGAATACTACTTCCCCCCTGCCCTGACGCATTTTAGTTCTCCTTTAGCTCACTTTAAAAAAAAAATGGATAAGCACATATTAAAGGTAGCTTCCTTGTGTCTGCATGTGTGTGCACTGAAAAATGCACTGAATAATTTATGCAATCATGCTTTAAAATAAGCAACATTAGACATCCAGTATAACGTAATTATCAGCAGTTTCGTATTGCAAAACTAGTAGAAGTAGAGAAAGTCAACATGTTTCCCAGTTCCCAGAATGTAATTTTCCATCCTGGGAATTATGTTGACAATATTTTAGCAAATGGGAACTTTTTTTCCTCTTTCTGTGCAAAAACTAGACCTTTTTGACCCTTACACAAATGATTATTAATGTTTCCAGATTTCTGGGTTTTTTTTTGTGAAGTTTCATAAAGTGGAACCCAAAACTGTAACTGAACACAGTTTGGAGACAGATGACTAATTTCCTAAGCTATTTCTGGATTTTTCCTTTGACTACTTATAGCTTCAAAAAGGCTTCCACAGAAAATTTCGCTGTGAAGTCCTCCCTGCTCCCCCCTCCAGTCCCCCTCTCCCCTGAGAGGTAGAAGTGAAAGGTTTGTAATGGAACACTTAAAAAATGATTCCACTGGGCCCTGCCTCCTATTCACTAACAAGGAATGTGGCTGTGCTTATACAGCCGAAGTTAGTCTAAAAGAATTTTCATAAACCACCGATTGCATTACATCAACGCATCATCTTAAATCCCATGGTGATTTTCCTAAACATAACTAGCTCACTGGCCTCAAACCTATTATCTCTACTTGTCACTGCAAGAAACTCTCTAAATGTTTATGTTCCTGCAGGGCCATACTAAAACGGCCAGTTAGCTAACGTGGAACCCTAAGGGAGAAGTAATATATACACTTTCAAGAAATTATGCTGGGGTGGAATACACAGCCACCAAGCAAAACTGTCCGAAGATCATGCTGCCCCTAGAACCTGTGAGAGGAAGCATTTCATTAGTCCTATTGTTTCTGTGAATTTATTTATTGTTGTACTGGGTGAGGGGAAGAGACTTTGGTATGGAAATGAAGAGGAAGCAGGAGAGCTATTTGGAGAGACTATTCCTCTTTCCAAAACACCATAGGGCAAAAATGCCTGCCCCTGATACTCTGAAACTGACTGAGAATGACAGGGAATCAGAGAGAATGAGGAGGACCTTACAAAATTAAAACGTGAGCTCCTCAACATCACTAATCATCAGGGAAATGCAAATCAAAATCACAATGAGATATTATCTCGCCCCAGTCAGAATGGCTATTATTAAAAAGACAAAAAACAACAGATGCTGGCAACAATTCAGAGAAAAAGGAACTCTTATACTCTGTTGGTGGGAATGTAAATTAGTATAGCCACGATGGAAAACAATATGGATATTTCTCAAAAAAGTAAAAATAGAACTACTGTATCATCCAGCAATCCCATTACTGGGTATTTATCCAAAGGAAAAGAAATCAGTATATTAAAGGGATACCTACACTCACATGTTTATCATAGCACTATTGAGAATAGCCAAGATATGGAATCAACCTAAGGGTGCATCATTGGATGAATGGATAAAGAAAATGTGGTATATATACAGTGTGGAATATTATTCAGCCATAAAAAAGAACGAAGTCCTGTCATTTACAGCAACACAAATGGAACTGGAGGCCATTATATTAAGTGAAATAAGCCAGGCTCAGAAATACAAATACTGCACGGTCTCACTCATATGTGGGAGCTAACAAAGTTGATTTCATGGAGATGGAGAATAAAATGATAGATATCAGAGATGGAAAAGTCAAGAGGAGGGGGATGAAAAGAGGTTGGTTCAGGGTACAAACATATAGTTAGACAGAAGAAATGAGTTGTATTGTTTGATAGCTGATATGGTTTTGCTGTGTCTCCACCCAACTCTGATCTTGAATTGTGGCTCCCATAATTCCCACGTGTCATGGGAGGGACCTGGTGGGAGGTAATTGAATCCTAGGGGCAGGTCTTTCCCGTGCTGTTCTCATGAATAAGCCTCACAAAATGATGGTTTTATAAAGGGGAGTTCCCTGGCACACGCTCTCTTGCCTGCCACTGTGCAAGATGTGACTTTGCTTCTCATTCGCCTTCCCCCATGATTGTGAGGCCTCCCCAGCCATGTGGAACTTGAGTCCATTAAACCTCTTTCCTTTATAAATTGACCAGTCTCAGGTGTGTCTTTATTAGCAGCATGAGAACAGACTAATACAATAGCAGGCTAGGAAAGTATACTTAGCAACAATATTGTGTACATTTTAAAGTAACTAGAAGAGAGGACTTGAATGCTCTAAAAATGCTCCCAACACACAGAAATGATAAATACTCAAGGCGATGGACACCCAAAATACCCTGACTTGATCCTTATGCATATTCTATGAATGTAGCCAACTCACATGTGCCCCATAAATATGTAAATTATTATCTGTCATTTAAAGGGAAAAAATTGTGAGCTCTTGAACGCAGTAACTGGTCAGGAAGATAACGTTATGAGCTCTAAATCAAGACATGTCTCCTTAGCATATTAGCATATTGGACTTATGCAGCTCTCTGAAAAAGTAATTTTTGGTTATGGTTGAGAGGAGGCCTATGAAAGATGGTACAAAAAGGAAATCAGGTGTTGTATATCCTGAAGTTTCAGCTTTCTCTAAGACCTCACCTTTCATTGCAGGTTCTTCTCATTCTATGTTCTGTGAGTGACCTCACCCAAGACTTGAACTTCCACAGGTGTGCTGATGACCAAAACCTCCATCCCCAGCCTGGCTTCTCTTCTGAGCTCCAGATGCAAACAACGAGCTGTTTATGGGCCATCTCCTTAGGGGACTTCCA
Source organism: Colobus angolensis palliatus (assembly GCF_000951035.1). Taxonomy (NCBI): domain Eukaryota; kingdom Metazoa; phylum Chordata; class Mammalia; order Primates; family Cercopithecidae; genus Colobus; species Colobus angolensis. The sequence continues at coordinate 692,799 of NW_012115955.1, forward strand.
TGGGAACCTCAGAGTGACACGTCCAAACGCAACTTCTCTGGTCTCCCCCTGCCTACTACCTCCATCCCTTAGTGTATTTGAGAAGAGGTAGGTTGGTCACTGACCCGGTTGGCTGCTCTGTGACACGAGCTCATCCCCTGTGGCTCTGGATCAACTCTGGGTTGCTGGTGTATTCCTGCAGGTCACCACTGAGATCCGCTGAGAACAGCACCAGCTGTTCCCTTAGTACAGGCCCTGGGGTGGCTGTAGGGGCTGCCAGTCTCCCATCACATGCTCCAAACACCACATGGGGGTTGATCAAGGGATGGGACCCTCTGATGGGAAAGGAAGGAGAGTAATTAAATAGAATTACAGCATGCTTGGTGGAAGCATTTAAAACAGTGCTAAAATGACTATCCTGAGACTCTAGGGGAAAAGCATAAAAAAACCAAAACTCCTCCCTGAAGATGCCTTGTGGGCAATTGCCCGGAGCTGCAACAGTGTGAATCTCCAGCCTGCCAGGAAGCCCACTCGGATTGCTCTCACCCAAACCCAGCACCCCCTCCAGCACCCGTGGCTCCAGCCATTCTCAGTTACTTTCACCTCCAAATATCTCTCTCTGTTTCACCCTCCCTGCATTCACATTGCTATTTTTCCTTGATTTCCTTCATCTTTCAGCTACTCCACCTGCTTAGCCTAAATCCTTCTAGTCCCTGTCTCAAGCATCACCGTCCCTAAGCCCTCGCCTGAGTTAGAGGCACATTATGTTAGAGCAGGTGCCACACCCTCACCTCCCTGGAACCCCGCCCATCTCCTCTTCTCACTTGATTCCTACCACTCAGGGGCTTTGTGTTTGCAGCACCTGGCCCAGCACTTGGCACATAGCAGTTCACAAATATCTGGGGGAAGAATGACTGCTGTAAAGAACAGTATGCTTGTGTTCAAGACCCGGGATTAATGCCCCGCTTTGCTGTTTCCAGATGTGCAGTTTTGCTGAGGTAGTGTAATTTCCCTGATTGCCCTGAGTCCTCTTGTCTGTAAGATGGAAGATGACTCCCTTTCTTCCTCTAGTGAGGATCAACATCACAAGGGGAGTGTGCATGGGAAACTCAGAAGTTTCACCCAAATGTAAGCTTTTTGGAGGGGGGAGGAGCTAAGAAGAAGAACAGCTGAAGCTCACCTAGCCCATATTCTGTGCCAGGCACTGTTTAACTGATCCTTGCAATTATCTCATAAAGGAAGCTAAGTCATTTGCCAAAGAGCATAGAGGTAGGACACAGTGGAGAGAGGATTTGAACCCACGCAAGCCACTCACTTGTAAATGATTTCACCAGGCAAATCTTTGGCTTCAGAATGTATAGGCTTAAAAGCCTGCTGACGACGGTAATACAGAAAGCTAATGCTGCCTGCACATTGCCTGTATGCTGAGCTCCGTGATAACCATTCTACAGCGACGTCGCCCTATACCATCCACAGCCCTACTGCATCGGAGCCCGTGGTCCCGTGAACCCGATGAGAAAGTGGAGACAGAGCCATGGTCACTTGACCAGGCTGCAGGGCTAGCGTTCAGGAGCGACCCACACTTCAGAGCCGGGGCTGTCCAGCACCATGCAGGCGACAGCGAGGATGACTCTCAGGCAGCAGTTCCCGGGCTGTGCAGGACCAGGAGGGAAGCCCAGTCGAGGCTCATGGACGACCCTGCTTGGACACAGCTTTGTCTCAAAACTGAAAGTGTTGAATGATCTTCAAGTCTCCATAGGAAAAAGAGGTTCCAGAACAAGGAACCACAGCCGAGGACTGCTGGGAATTGGGGCGGGCTAGCAAGTCCCTCTTGTGTTTAGAGGAGGAGACTTGACCCAGCAGGGAGAGCCTGAAAAGGCCTCGCTGAGGCTCTGAACACAAAGGTCTGGTTGAACTCATCTTAGAGAAGGTTGCTAGTGTTGCGAGGTCTCCTGTCTGTAAAAAGTTTGTAGTCTTGATTTTCCCCACGTTGTGATAACATTCTAATGTGTTAGGTTTGAGGTTTCTTCATGAATAGATTCAGAATATGCATTTTTGGTGGGAATGCAAGAGAAGTGAAAAGTTATGTTTTTCTCAGCACATCACATCAGGAGGTACATGAAGTCCTCCTCTATTGCTGATGCCAGCTGTGATCACCTGGTTAAGGGGAAGCCTGCCAGCCTGCACCAGTGTAAAGTGACTATTTTTCCCTTCGTAATCAATCAGTATTCTTCGAGGAGCTACACTGAGACCATCCTCACCAGCTAGTTCTGTCTTCCGCTGACAACTGTCTGAATCAGTGTAATATGACTGTTACCAAAAGGTGATTTTCTCATTAATTCATTCTTTAGGATAAAAACTTATGGACGTTTTATGAAGTGGCTGGCTTGTATGCCTCAAAAATACCAATCTCGTTAAAACTGAGGAACTGCTCCACATCAAAAGAGACTAAGGAACTATGACAACTAAATGCAGTTGTCTAGATCCCAGACAATAATTTATTTTTCTTTTGCTCTAAAAGACATTACTGGGGCTGTGCACCATGGCTCATGCCTTTAATCCCAGCACTTTGGGAGGCCGAGGCAGGTGGATCACCTGAGATAAGGAGTTCAAGACCAGTCTGGCCAACACGGTGAAACCCTGTCTCTACTGAAAATACGAAAAGTTAGCTGGGCGTGGTGGTGGGCACCTGTAATCCCAGCTACCTGGGAGGCTGAGGCAGAAGAATAGCTTGAACCCGGGAGGCAGAGGTTGCAGTGAGCCGAGATCGTGCCACTGCACTCCAGCCTGGGCGACAGAGTGAGAGTCTGTCAAAATAAAATAAAATAAAATAATAAAATAAAAATAAAATAAAATAGACTTTACTGGGACAATTGGTGAAATCCGAATAAGTCCTGGAGATTAGATAGTATTATTTCAATGTGGATTTTCTGATTTTGATACTTGTATTATGTAAAGAATGTCCTTGTTTCTTGGGAATTACACATTGAACTGTTTGGCAGCAGAGGAGGTTTTGGCTGCAACTTTCTTTCAAAAGGTTCAGAAAAAATAGTATGTATGTATAGAGAATGATAAGACAAACATGGTAGAATGCCAACATCTGAGGAATCTGAGTGAAGTGTCTGTGGGGGTTGTTTGTAATGTTCTTGCAACTCTTGTACATCTGAAATGATTTCAAAATGAACACGTTTTTCAATGTGCTATGAGTTTGAACTGAATATGTATACTGGGCTCTTTCTGACAATAAATGGTTGGACTCCCCACCCCTACAGGGAAGGGACTGGGACTGTCTTGTCTCTGGGAGTGTTCTGAGGTGGGTGGACCATCTGCTCTGGCCCACTCCGACACATGCAGATCCACAGAGAGATGTATGTAGTAAGAAGTATCTTGGTCTATTGTGCTGTTGCAGAGGGAAAACACTGACATCAAAGTTCATCTTTTAGAACGCTGGCTGACACTGGCCTATTGCTTTTGTCTCTACGTTCAGCTTCCGGGTATGACGCTGCCACTGTCACAGTCTCCTGAAATAGATGATTCCAGAGCACGGAGCTTCCGTATGACAGAAGGCTATACACGGTAGCAACAATAAAGCCCTTTAGCCACGGAGCCTTGCAATGAAGGGCAAACACAGCAAGTCATGAGTCTTTACCACCATGTGAATAAGCTGCCGACCCGCAGCGCCACAGGAACACAGGCTCTGAGCCCACATGCCCACAGTGCAGATAATGACCTCAGCCTTCAAAGGGGAGAAAGAAGTGCCCCCCAAAACAGTCCTTTGAAACCCTCCTTCGTCATTTGTGACAGCACAATTTGCTGTTTCATTTCGGTTTCTTGTGAAGACGCCTTCTGAATCAGTGCTCTATTTTGAGCACAAAGTCAAGATGTCTGTGGCTTCAGCCAAAGAGGTTCACATGGAAGACCTGCTGAGCTGGTTGCTGATTCAAGCCTGGACCATGCCTGAAGTTCTTCTGGGTGAGTGGGAAAGGGTCACCCATAATAGCTTTTTCTTGGCCTTCCTATCCCTTTCCCACCCTGTCCACTTAGCATCCCTCTAGAGAGAACAGGAAACTGAATACATGCCAAGAAAACGGACACACTCCACATGCATTAATAACTTCACTATATTAATAGCTTGCCAAAGTCAGCTATCTCTCTAGGGAACCTTAGTTTCTCCCCGTGAGCGTCTATTTTTTGTGTGTTTGTTCTTTCTCTTCCCTGGCCTTCTTATAGAAATAGCATGTAAGGTAACCAGCTGTAGCCCTTGTAATGACATTCACACCTAATGACAGCAGTGCTGGCCCCACAGATGCCTCTCAGTCACCGAGTTCCCATAACGGGGCCCTTTACACATCCCATCCGCCATCCCATCTAACCCTCAAGACAAACTTACATTTCACATCCCAACTTCGCTGATGAGTAACTAAAAGCTCAAAGAGGTTGAATCACATGCCCAAAGATGCATGGCTAGTACAGGAGGTGAGATTCAGACTCAGTCTACTTGTCCTGGTCTAAGAGCCTTAGTGTTTCCACTCTGAAGATGACCAGCTTCTTCATTTGCCTGTTGAGGGCCCTTTTACCAAATTGGCTTTGGTGCCTGGAGTGCATGAGGACTCATGACCCTTAGCTCACTTTCCACCTGTTGTTGCCCTTTTGTTTCATTGCTACAGGTCTCCTGTGTAACCCTGTTCCGCAAGAAAGTGAATATATTCAGGCTTTTGCTCAGATTGTCATTCAGATTCCTCCACGATACACGAGCAGGGGTTCCTCAAAATGCAAAGCTGGGCGGTGTTGCCGTCTTCTGCCCCGGCTAGTGAGGGGGGCCCCAGTAGCTAATCCTGTGTATTCAACCCTCCTACAGTTTGCAATTCATCATCTGGCTTTTTGTGAGTTATGTGACATCTGGGCCTGAGAAAGAAGATGTTCTCACCTCCCAGGGGACCTGAGAGTCTGCCCTGTTTCCCTGGATACGACCACCTCTTTCTTTGGCTCCTCAGGCAACAGCATCCCTAGAATGATTCTTCCAACAAGCGCCCGAGAGGTTCCTCTCCTGGACGTGGCTGAGTTGCACCCATCGCCCGCCGTGGCACCCACTGGAACCTTGTACAATAGTGGCTTCTCACAGATGCAGCTGCACTTCTCCACTGGAGGGCCCAGGGAGCCTGACTCACACATGGGACCTGGGTCTGAGGTGTATCCTAACTTTCCTCTGGAGGCCTCCAGTGGGGCTGAGCCACTGCTGCCCACAGTGATAAAGCCTGTAAAGCACCCTGTGCATCGACTTGCTTCCCTTCTCTGTTTCACATCCACGCCCCTCCCAGCGCTTCCCAGCATCAGTACCTAAAATTTCCCTTGCACTCAGATCTTAGTCTCAGTGTCTGCTTCTGGGAAAACCAGCCTCAGGCACCCCCGGACTCCTCTTGTACATCCCTAGTGCAGTCGTCCCATGCTTAGCCCTCCGTGCAATGGTGCTGACAATGGTGAGGGCAGACAGCCCTGAGTTCCACACTTAGACTTTTCCATTCCAGGAAGCTGCTGTTCCAGCCAGAAGGCACCCTCAGGAGTTCCTGGCGGGTACAGGAGGGCTGAGTTTGGGATGGGGAGCCACTCCAGAAATGTGAGAGAATTTTCTGTTCCAATGGTGTATAGGGAAAGATATAACACTCCCGATCCAATTCCAAGTGCCATTAAGCTCAGAAACAAAAAATTTCTATGCAAAAGAAAGGAAGATTTTGTTTTATGCAGATTCACAGTGTTTCAAAAGAGTAAGATGTTTCTTCCTCTCCTTCCACCTTAAAACCCTCTTTTCTACCCTAAGCTGCATGCTCCATTAAGTTATCTAATGATTTCCAAGAAGGAATGGAAACCCAGAGTCATGCACCCGACTTTTGCTAGCAGTCATTGGGGGCCCCACTGTGGTCCCGTCCTCAGTGCACCAGTTCATGGAGTAGGTGAGGGTGTGTTTCGGCATCCAGGAGCACACTCACTTCCTCCCTCACTCTAATTGGCTCAGGGGTGGACATGTGACACCTTGAGACCCAATGAGATATCTCCTGGGACTTCTGGGAAACAGCCCTTTGCTCCTCCTCACTGGTTTACAGTGAGAGGATAAGGGATGGGGCCTTGGCAGCCATTTTGCTCCCATAAGAGAAGGGCCTGAAGTTAGAGCCCACAGGAGGAGGCAGAGCTGAGAGGAAAAGAAACACCAAGTCTTGTGAGACTGAGCAATGGAATCTGCCTGTCCTCCTCTGGACCGTTCAGTAGTTTAGTCATTCAGTTCTCTTTCTTGCTTCATCTGATGTTGGGTTTTTCTGTCACTTATTGCAAAGAGTCCTAATTGATACGAACAGAAGGGAGAGGTTTCCTTTTTTTCTCTCTCTCTGATCCAAAATGACTGGTAAGTTTTCTTCTTTCTCCTGTCCTCTGTGACCCAGAGTGTCCCTCAGAGGCAGGGCACATGGCTGCTGGAGGTCCCTCAGTGTGCGTATCTAACATTTCTGCTTGAAATCCTCTGTTGAAATGTAACTGACTCCGCCAAAGAGGGATGACCAAACACACAAGGAGTGTAAGGAATTTGTACTTGAGATGCCCAAGGGTCTGATTCTGACATGCTAAGGTTTTATCCCAAAAGTTAAGATTTCATTAACAAATCTTCATGCAAAAGCACTTGGAGAAATTTGGCTTTAAATTCAAGTGCAAAGCATAATCCTTTTAATAAGCTGGGACCAATGTTTTGAAAAGGGAGAAAATTTTCAGTGGTAATTTAAATATGTAAAATAAACAGTATCTATCTACTAGTTCTTCTGAAAAGCCTATAAACATGGTAACTGTAGTAGAGAGTTTCTCATATCACTTCATTTTTAAAAAATCCTTTAGTTTCTCTCCAACTTATTAAATACTCAACCTACAGAAAACTTGCAAAAAATAATCAAATGGACATCTACATATCCTTTATCTAGATTTAACCATTGTTACTGTTTTGCCATATTTGTATTATATACACATATATGTGATTTTTTTGAGGAACCATCAGAGTTAATTACAAACATCATGACACTGAACCCTTGAATGCTGTCACATTTCTCTTCTATTAAATGAGATAATTATCTCTTATAATTATCACACTCAAGAAATTAACATTGATAGAATACTAATTATTATTATTTTTTTATACAGGTATCACTCTGTCCTCCAGACTGGAGTGCAGTGGTGAGATCATGACTCATGTAGCCTTGAACTCCTGGACTTTCAACACAACCTCCCAAGTAGCTGGAATTACAGGCATGTGCCACCATACCCAGCTAACTTTTGTATTTTTTGTAGAGATGGGGTTTCACCATGTTGCCCAGGCTGGTTTCAAACTCCTGGGTTCGAGGAATCCTGCCTTGACCTCCCAAAGTGCTGGGATTACAGGTGTACACCACCATGCCCAGCTCACAATACTATCATCTACTTCTTTGGTCCATATTCAAATTTTTTTCTTTGTCCTAAGAATATCTTTCACAGTTAACTTTTTTCTTTTGACACATGATCCACCCAGGTATCATGCATCACATTTACTAATATTTTACTTTTAAACATTATGCTACAGTCTTTTTTCTAGTTCTTAATGAACTATCTTGGGTTATTATGAAACTGATATTTGTTCCATGAGTTACTTATTTTCTATCAGTTTCTATTTGTTCTACTGATTAATTATTGAGAAAAATACCTAAAGAATTACCTAGGCTGGGCGTGGTGGCTCATGCCTGTGATCCCAGCACTTTGGGAGGCCGAGGAGGG
>NW_012115955.1:700606-716772 GCF_000951035.1 Colobus angolensis palliatus
CTAGGGTACATGTGCATAACGTGCAGGTTTGTTACATATGTATACTTGTGCCATGTTGGTGTGCTGCACCCATCAACTCGTCAGCACCCATCAAATTATCTCAATTCTGTAGTGAAAGAATAAGGTCTATAAGGATTTACACACAAAATGTATTATCTCCTGGGTGTAGAAGTGGGCTAAGAATCATTGTTAGTCGGGTCTTTCAATGTTAATTCCACACACCTATGTATTATTTAACTTTTAAAAACACATTGTATCTGAATAAAAAAGAAATGAAATGTGAATGTCAGGAAGTACTCCGATGACATGAAGTGAACATAGAATAAATCTTTTAAGGTCACCCTCTGCGTGCGCTTCCCTGTTCCGCTGTCAGCTGTCCTGTCCTTTCCTGTGGATAACTGTGGGTATTTTTTACTCTGAGTCCTTTCAGATCCACTAAAGGTGAATTATGTATGGATATGCATATTTACAAATCTCTACCTTTTCAGAAAGGCTAATGTTGCAGGACAATTAATTGAGAAGCAATTTTTTAGGAGCTCTAGCCATTTTGTTGCTTGTATTTTACTTTAATTTATGAGGTCTTCTTGGTCCATAGTTTTCAATTTTTGTGTAGTCAGACCTCCTGAAATTTCCTTGTTGTATCTTTTATTGCTTCAAAACCCTTAGTCCATTCCCAAATTTTAAAATGCAATCTATTCTCCTTGTTTTAGTGTTTTCTAAGGCCTTTGTTGTTGTTGTTTTTTATATTTAGCTCTGTAATTCATCTAGAATATATTGTTCTGCATGTTGTGAGGTAGGAATTTAACATTTTTTTCTAAATAGAGAATCAGTTGTTTGAATACCCTTAGTTGACCAGTTCAATCTTTCCCTGCACTTGAGTGCTACTATTAAAATATTCTATATTTCATGTTTATACTCTCTTGGGTTTCATTACTCTCTTTGATTCGTTCCATAAGCTCACACACTGTTTTAACTACTATAATTTAGAATATAACTTAATATCTGGTAGACCATGTTCTCCTTCTTGTGCTTCCTGAACTTTTTCCTGGCTATTCATTTACTGTTTAAAAAGTGTGAAGTGGCAGTGAGCCGAGATCACACCACTGCACTCCAGCCTGGGTGACAGAGCGAGACTCCGTCTCAAAAAAAAAGGAAAAAAAAAAAAAAGAATTGAAAAAGAATTACCTAAAGGCCACAGGGGTTTGGGCATTTGTGTGATTTTTTAAACCTAAGAGAACCTGTTGATTTTATACTTACAAGCAAAACCCATCCTGTTGCATTTTACATTGTCACAGGAATAAAAAGTAATCAAAGGAGGTTGGTGGCAGATGTATGATGATGTTGATAATGTGGTGATGGGGATGATGAAGCTGAGGAGAAGGAAGGGTATGGTGATTTTAAGTCAGGTTGACTGAATTAAAGTTTTGCCTGAAGATGGATATCTGTGTGCTCTTTTGTATTGTGAGTGTTTTGCAAAAGGTAGCTGCTTTACATACCTCCTGGAGCTATAACCACCTCCTCCAAGATCACCGCCTTGACCCCATTATCACCAAACCTACACCACATCCCAAAACTACAGTGCCATGCCTCCCACTCACGGACTGCCATATGCCATGTCTTTACTTGAAAATGGCGCTGTCCCACAGAATGTTCTACAAGGACAGAATGTTCTAGACATGCACCATCCAGTACATGTGGCCACTGAAGAGTATGACTAAGGTACCGAAATTTTAATTTTATCTAACTTTAAATAGCCACAGGTGTCTGGTGGCAACCATATGAAAGAGCGTGGCTCTAGGTCATGGCCGCGAAACTGCTTGTCCTCTCAGAGCTCCCAATTCAGATTTACCAGCCAGCACCTCTCACAGCCCATACACTGCTTAGACTTCACCAGTAGGTTATGGTCACGTCAGAGAAGAATTCAGAAGTGGCCATCTTGTTTAAAACTCACAAATCATCCCTCTTCCAGCCCAGCCCACGCAGAACTCCCAGTTTCCCTCCCTGGTTGATTTTCTCCATGCACTTACCACGGGCTTGGCATGCTGTGTATCTAACTTATTTAATTGTTTACTTTCCATCTCTGTCCACTATGATGTAGCCTCTCTGAGGGGAGTTTCCTCTCTCTTGTTTCCAGCTGCATCAGTGAACACTTGGGAGTGAAGCAGGTGCTGGAGACCATCACCCGGGAATGCCTATGTCTCGCCAGCACCGTGTGCCTTACATATCACGCACATCCAGGACACCCATACACCCTCAGCATGGCGGGGAACGCGGGAGGCAGCAGAGTAGAGGAAAACAGGGAGGCCTAAACAGAGCTAAGTTCCAGCTTACCACTCATAAAAATAGTGGTACTCTTTTGGCCAGAGCTGGGTTGTTATGAAAAGTAGAAATAATAAATGTGAACAACCTGTCGTGATGCTAGCAGCCGAGGATAGCCCCGTGCACGTGTAGAATCTCATGAATGTGATTCAAGTCAGGCATCTTAAAAACCTTTTCAATGATACTTTCTTATAAGGGAGCAGGCAACATGCTTCACTAGGGAATAAACAAGAAGGGTCCCTCATACAGCTGGAAAATCTCAGTGCTGAGTGCTTCATCTGCAGTAACTCATTCATGAGTGGTCATTATCCTCGTTTTCAGTTGGGAAAACTGAGGCCTAGAGAAGTGTCCTAAATCCTAATGTCCGTAGCGGTACATGAACTCACGAACCTCCTGCAGTCTATTTCCAGAGCCTGCCAAGTCCCTCTGCTGTACCACCTGGTACATGACATGCCAGACTGAACAGCAAGGCAACTGGGATGAAAATCCCTCCTGTCATTCATTCAAATTGAGTGAGTCCCTCCTTGTAAGCACTGAATGAGGTGAGAAGCGGGAGGCTGGTAAGGAGGGCAGCTGCTCCCTGCTCCACACCCTTCAGGAAAAGTGGCTGACCGGCCATGCAGCTCACATCAAGAGAATGGGGCATTTTTATGTTAGGATGCTTTTAGGGTCTTTCAGAGACCACTTCTTGTTTGCTCCATGGCTGAAGGAGCTGAAGAGCTGCTCATTCTTACTCTGGGGTGGGTTGGGGGAATCTCATTTCAAGGTCAGAGACTGAAGGAGTTGCCTCTTTGGCTCTGCATTCGAGTGCCAAATGCCCAGGCTTGGGAATTATTTTTAGTTGGGAACGTCACCCCAGAATGTTGTGATTCCAGAGATCGCCACCCAGGCAACCCTCATGCAGATGGCTGAGTAATGCAGCAGCCAGCACCAGGGCTCCAGGGAGGGGCAGGAAGGAGAGAAGCCAGTTCCTTGTGTCCTCATTTCAACTGACTGTGTGTTCCTGGTACCCTGACTTCTCCTAGTTCCTGCAACTCCAGACTCCTGCTGGGGACAGAAGAAATGTGAGTATTTCCTGGTCCCCTTGTCCTCTCCAGGCTTTCTGATTTTGAGCAGGGTGAGTACTATGCTGGTTTCCCAGATTCTATTTTCATCCTGCTGGTGCTGGATCCAACTCCGGACATGACAGCATATCCCAACAAAGCTGTTACAGGCTGGCCAGGAAACATAGGATGGGAGGGACAGAAGGAGGAGGTGAGAAGGGGAGACTGCAGTTTCCTAACTTCTCCACCCACAGCCACTGGAAAGGGCTCTGCAGATGTCTTGTATGGTCTTTGGAACCCACAACCAGGGAGAGAACTCAACGGGTGCAAACTGTTGAGGGAAGAGACCAGGAACTGGAAGTTGGGCAACAAGTCGTCTAGCCAGGGATATTGTGGCAGCCCACGCTTCATAACCTTATGTGGATAGGCAGTCGATGGTCTTATCTGCACAGACCCATACTCTGCAGCCGACACGTGCCCCTTTCGGGTGATGATGCGGTCCTTTCTGCCCCATTACCTATATACGTGTGCAGAAGTTCTTCACCATACTCTGCAGTCCAACTTATTTGTCTCTTTTTAAAACATTCAGTTAGGAGGCTGGGTGCAGTGGCTCACACCTGTAATCCCAGCACTTTGGAGGCTAAGGTGGGCAGATCACCTGAGGTCACAGAGTTCGAGACCAGCCTGAACAACATGGCGAAACCCCATCTGTACTAAACATACAAAAAGTAGTCGGGCGTGTTAGCGGGCACCTGTAATCCCAGCTACTAGGGAGGCTGAGGCAAGAGAATCGCTTGAACCCAGGAGGCGGAGGTTGCAGTGAGCCAAGATCGTGCCATTGCACTCCAGCCTAGGTGACAAGAGCAAAACTTCATCTCAAAAAAATAAAATTCAGTTAGACAGTAGTCTGTACTCCAAGTAAAATCACCATCATCATCATCATCACCACCAACCACCATCATCATCTTCATCACCCAGCCCTGGCTTCTTTATATTAAACTACTGGCTCCCACAGATAAAGACCAGATGTACTCTTTGCCATACCTTTCACCACATTCATATAATCATATAACCAGAGGCAAACATTGTTTTAGATAATATTTTATAAAACCGTTTCCTGTTTTATAAAACCAGATTCACGCTGTGTACATTTCTCTGCAGATTGCCTTTCACACTTCTTGTAGTTTTTTGCCAGGCCAAAAAGTGTTGCAACAGATATCCTGGAGTACAGATACTTTTATTTTTACGGGGTAGATTCTGAGAAATGAGATTGCAAGGCCAAAGGGTACGTGCATTTTAACTTTTTAATGGATATTGCCGGATCACTTTCCAAAACAGTTGTGGTTATTCCTATTCCCATGGGCACAGTATGCAAGTGCCTTTTTCCCCAATCCTTTCTGGCACCAAGGTGTCATTTTTTTCTCACTTTTAAGCAAATATATTGCATGAAATTATCTATTTCTTAAAATTTCATTTTTCTGGCTAATAGTCTAATTATATTTTCATATGTTTATTGATCATTAGTAATTATTTTCTTCAAAACTATTAATATTCTTTGACTATTTTGCACTGAGATTTTAAAATCTTTTTCTTATTTTCTGAGCATTATATTGTGTTATAGATGTTAACTCTTTATTTGTCACATATTTTCTGTTGATCATTTGTCCTTTGACTTTGTTTATGATACTTTTTGCCACAATATTTTAAAATACAAATATCATCGGTATTTCTTGCGTTGTTTACAAAAAATGTTAACCACAAAATCAAGAGCAAAGTAATTAGAAAAGAGTATGAAGATATATGCAAGAAAGTATCGATTGCAAGCACTGTTTACCATTAAAATAGAAATAACCTGAATATTCAAATATTAAGGGTGTAATTTAATTATAGTATTATATACAATCACAGCCATCAAAAAGCAGATGACTATGATTGTATACAATACTAGAATTATAACTACATGAAATGAGACTCAAAATACATATTTTGATGTGAAAAATAAGGTTACACGGCAATATGTATCTTACGACATCAACTATTTATATATATATATATATTCTTTTTTCTTTTTTTGAGACAGAGTCTCCCTCTGTTGCCCAGGCTGGAGTGCAGTGGCGCGATCTCAGCTCACTGCAAGCTCTGCCTCCTGGGTTCATGCCATTCTTCTGCCTCAGCCTCCTGAGTGGCTGGGACCACAGGCACCACCATGCCCAGCTAATTTTTTTTTTGTATTTTTAGTAGAGACGGGATTTCACCGTGTTAGCCGGGATGGTCTCAATCTCCTCCTGACCTCGTGATCCGCCCGCCTCAGCCTCCCAAAGTCCTGGGATTACAGGTATGACACCAATGATTTATATTTTTATAAGTGCATAGAAAATACTTGGGATATGAATAAAACCAACCATGTTTTATGCTAGTGAAATTACGTGTGTTTTCCCATTTTTTTAATCTATATGTATACATACTTTTTTTTTATTTTTTTTATTATACTTTAAGTTCTAGGGTACATGTGCATAACGTGCAGGTTTGTTACATATGTATACTTGTGCCATGTTGGTGTGCTGCACCCATCAACTCGTCAGCACCCATCAAATTATCTCAATTCTGTAGTGAAAGAATAAGGTCTATAAGGATTTACACACAAAATGTATTATCTCCTGGGTGTAGAAGTGGGCTAAGAATCATTGTTAGTCGGGTCTTTCAATGTTAATTCCACACACCTATGTATTATTTAACTTTTAAAAACACATTGTATCTGAATAAAAAAGAAATGAAATGTGAATGTCAGGAAGTACTCCGATGACATGAAGTGAACATAGAATAAATCTTTTAAGGTCACCCTCTGCGTGCGCTTCCCTGTTCCGCTGTCAGCTGTCCTGTCCTTTCCTGTGGATAACTGTGGGTATTTTTTACTCTGAGTCCTTTCAGATCCACTAAAGGTGAATTATGTATGGATATGCATATTTACAAATCTCTACCTTTTCAGAAAGGCTAATGTTGCAGGACAATTAATTGAGAAGCAATTTTTTAGGAGCTCTAGCCATTTTGTTGCTTGTATTTTACTTTAATTTATGAGGTCTTCTTGGTCCATAGTTTTCAATTTTTGTGTAGTCAGACCTCCTGAAATTTCCTTGTTGTATCTTTTATTGCTTCAAAACCCTTAGTCCATTCCCAAATTTTAAAATGCAATCTATTCTCCTTGTTTTAGTGTTTTCTAAGGCCTTTGTTGTTGTTGTTTTTTATATTTAGCTCTGTAATTCATCTAGAATATATTGTTCTGCATGTTGTGAGGTAGGAATTTAACATTTTTTTCTAAATAGAGAATCAGTTGTTTGAATACCCTTAGTTGACCAGTTCAATCTTTCCCTGCACTTGAATGCTACTATTAAAATATTCTATATTTCATGTTTATACTCTCTTGGGTTTCATTACTCTCTTTGATTCGTTCCATAAGCTCACACACTGTTTTAACTACTATAATTTAGAATATAACTTAATATCTGGTAGACCATGTTCTCCTTCTTGTGCTTCCTGAACTTTTTCCTGGCTATTCATTTACTGTTTAAAAAGTGTGAAGTGGCAGTGAGCCGAGATCACACCACTGCACTTCAGCCTGACAGAGAGAAACTCTGTCCCAAAAAAAAAAAAAAAAAATTATTAGATTATGAGAACAAAATACAGGAGATGGCTGGCAAGATGGCCAAATAGGTGCAGCTCCACTCAGCAGCTCCCAGCGAGATCAACACAGAAGGTGGGTGATTTCTGCATTTCCAGCCAAAGTACTCGGCTCATCTTATTGGGACTGGTTAGACGGTGGGTGCAGCTCACGGAGGGTGAGCCAAAGCAGGGTGGGGCGTTGCCTCACCTGAGAAGTGCAAGGGGTCAGGGAACTCCCTCCCCTAGCCAAGGGAAGCTGTAAGAGACTGTGCTGTGAGGGACAGTGCACTCTGACCCAGATACTATGCTTTTCCCACAGTCTTTGCAACCTGTAGACCAGGAGATTCCTTCAGGTGTCTACACCACTAGGGCCCTGGGTTTCAAGCACAAAACTGGCTGGCCGTTTGGGCAGACATCAAGCTAGCTGCAGGAGTTTTTTGGTTTTTTTTTTTTCATACCCCAGTGGTGCCTGGAATGCTAGCAAGACAGAACTGTTCACTCCCCTGGAAAGGGGGCTGAAGCCAGGGAGCCAAATGGTCTTGCTTAGTGGATCCCACCCCCACAGAGTCCAGCAAGCTAAGATCTACTGGCTTGAAATTCTTGCTGCCAGCACAGCAGTCTGAAGTTGACCTGGGACGCTCGAGCTTGGTGGGGGGAGGGGCGTCGGCCATTACTGAGGCTTGAGTAGGCGGTTTTCCCCTCTCAGTGTAAACAAAGCCACCAGGAAGGTCGGACTGGTGTCTACATTCCTCCTCTCTGGGCAGGGCATCTCTGAAAGAGAGGCAGCAGCCGCAGTCAGGGGCTTATAAATAAAACTCCCATCTCCCTGGGACAGAGCACCTGGGGGAAGGGATGGCTGTGGGCACAGTTTCAGCAGACTTAAACGTTCCTGCCTGCCGGCTCTGAAGAGAGCAGTGGATCGCCCAGCACAGCGCTCAAGCTCTGCTAAGGGACAGACTGCCTACTCAAGTGGGTCCCTGACCCCTGTGCCTCCTAACTGGGAGACACTTCCCAGCAGGGGTCGACAGACACCTCATATAGGAGAGCCCTGGCTGGCGTCTGGCAGATGCCCCTCTGGGACAAAGCTTCCAGAGGAAGGAACATGCAGCAATCTTTGTGTTCTGCAGCCTCCACTGGTGATACCCAGGCAAACAGGGTCTGGAATGGACCTCCAGCAAACTCCAGCAGATCTGCAGCAGAGGGTCCTGACTGTTAGAAGGAAAACTAACAAACAGAAAGGAAGAGCATCAACAAAGAGGATGTCCACACAGAAACCCCATCCGAAGGTCACCAACATCAAAGACCAAAGGTAGGTAAATTCATGAAGATCAGGAAAAACCAGTGCAAAAAGGCTGAAAATTCCAAAAAACAGACCGCCTCTTCTCCTCCAAAGGATCACAACTCTTTGCCAGCAAGGAAACAAAACCAGACAGAGAATGAGTTTGATGAATTGACAGAAGTAGATTTCGGAAGGTGGGTAATAACAAACTCCTCCAAGCTAAAGGAGCATGTTCTAACCCAATGCAAGGAAGCTAAGATCCTTGAAAAAAAGGTTAGAGGAATTGCTAACTAGAATAACGAGCTTAGAGAAGAACATAAATGACCTGATGGAGCTGAAAAACACAGCACAAGAACTTCATGAAGCATATACAAGTATCAATAGCCAAATCAATCAAGCAGAAGAAAGGATATCAGAGATTGAAGATCTACTTAATGAAATAAAGTGAGAAGACAAGATTAGAAAAAAAAGAATGAAAAGGAATGAACAAAGCCTCCAAGAAATATGGGACCATGTGAGAAGACCAAACCTATGTTTGATTGGTGTACCTGAAAGTGACGGGGAAAATGGAAGCAAGTTGGAAAACACTCTGCAGGATATTATCCAGGAGAACTTCCCCAAGCTAGCAAGACAGGCCAACATTCAAATTCAGGAAATACAGAGAACACCACAAAGATACTCCTTGAGAAGAGCAACCCCAAGCACATAATCATCAGATTCACCAAGGTTGAAATGAAGGAAAAAATGTTAAGGGCAGCCAGACAGAAAGGTTGTGTTACCCACAAAGGGAAGCCCATCAGACTAACAGCAAATCTCTCCGCAGAAATCCTAAGAGCCAGAAGAGAGTGGGGGCCAATATTCAACATTCTTAAAGAAAAGAATTTTCAACCCAGAATTTTGTATCAAACCAAACGAAGCTTCATAAGTGAAGCAGAAACAAATTCCTTTACATTCTGCACATGTGTCATGGAACTTAGAGTGTAATTCAAAAAAAAAGAGAAAGAGAATAAAGAAAATAAAAAGGAGATCTAGGAATGTGTTCAATCTCCCCACTTTCGGAGTCTCTTTGTTGTGTTCATTCATAAGCATTTATAATTTTCTTTATCTAGGTCTTGCACATTTTTATTAGTTTTATCTCTGGCTGTTTTTAGTTTCTATTTCTTTACATGCTTGAAATTTTTTCCCCAATACTGTTTATAGTGAATTATTGGAAAGCGATCGATTTTTCCATTTTGATCTTGTATCTGGCTATCATGCTCTCAGTTTCTCCTTTGGGATTTTCTTAGAAGTTGTGGTGAGGAGAATTCTAAGATGGGGCTTATGACCTGTCCCTGGTCTCCCTCTAGGTTACACTGCAGAAGGCATTTTGCAGAGATAATTAAGGTCACCAGTCAGTTGACCTTAAGACAGAGAGATTATCTGGGCTGACCTAACCTCATCACATGAGCCTTTTAAAAGCAGAGCGTTTTCTGCAGCTGCAGAGAGAAGAGGAATCCAGAGGTGTGAAGCAGGCGGGGTTCTATGTGAGGGACTCCCTGTCACTGAGATGAAGAGTGACATGTGTCAAGGAAACAGGGAGCTCAGCTGGGCAACCCCAGGAACTGAATTGTGACCACAACACCCAAGAGCTTAGAAGTGGGTTTTCCCTGACTCTCCAGACAGGAATTCAGCCCAGCCAGCACCTTGATTTCAGGCTCTCGAGACCACAATCAGGGAACCCAGTGCAGCCCGGCTACACTCTGGACAACTGAACTGTGAGAAAACAAATAGAAATTGTTTTAAGTCACTAAGTTTCTGGTGATGTGTTATGCAGCAACAGAAAACAAACAGAAAAGTCAGATCATTTAACAGGAATTAGAGTTTTGCTCTTCCCTTTCTGATATTTACACCTCTAATATATTTTAATTATTCCGTTAGCATCTAGAACCTCCAGAAAAAGGCAAACGTTGTCAGCAGTAGTGGAATTCTTCTTTGTTCCTGATTTTGATAGGAATGTTTAGTGTTTCATCATTAGCTGCTTTATGTGCAATAGATTTCCTTTATCACAGTAAAAACTTTCTTTTATCCTAATTTACAAAATGTGATATTCAGTAAGAAATGTTGAATTGTATTGAATGCCTTTTCGGCTACCATCAAGGAGACTTTTTGTTTTTCTTCTCTAATTTGCAAATGTATTGAATTGCATTCATAGATTACCAAAGGTTGAAACACTTAGCATTTCCATAAATAAACAATTGGACATTTTTTTTTTTAGACGGATTCTTGCTCTGTCACCCAGGTTGGAGTGCAGTGGCACAATCTCAGTTCATTGCAATCTCTGCCTTCTGGGAGCAAGCGATTCTCCTGTCTCAACCTCCCGAGTAGCTGGGATTACAGCTGTTTGCCACCATGCCCAGCTAATTTTTGTATTTTTAGGAGAGATGGGGTTTTGCCATGTTGGTCAGGCTGGTCTCGAACATCTGACCTCAGGTGATCCACCTGCCTCAGCCTCCCAAAATGCTGGGATTACAGGCATGAACCACTGTGCCCGGTCAATCATGATTCTTTTATACACAGCTAGATTTGGTTTTGCATCATTTTACATAGGATGTTTACATCTATGCACTGAGTTGAGGTGTGGGTTTCTCTGTGCAGTATCTGGTGTTTTAGTATCAGGGAAGTACTAGTCTTGTAGAATGAGGTAGAAAGCGTTGTATTACCTTCCATGCTCAAACATGGAAATAACTGTGCTTTAAACATTAGTAGAATTCACTTGTGCAAGTCTCCTAGCTTCTTTCCTTATGGAGCAGTCAGTCATTGATTCAGTTAGACAATAACCACTGAGCACCAGGCATAGGTCTGGTGTCAGGGACCCCACAGTGAACAAGGCAGCTGCCTTTAAAGAGCTTACAATCAGTTAACTATCATTCACTACCTTTGATTTTGCTCCAGTTAGTATTTTTGCATTTGCAAGCTATTATCAAGTAAATGTTGTTCATATATAGTTTACTGGAAAATTCATTTAATCTACATTATAATATTTATGGGTATAAGTAGTCCTTAATAATTTTTAAAACTTCCTTGTATCTTGAGTATATGACCTCTTTCATTTCCAACATTGTTCATTTGTGAATTCCCTCACTGTTTCTTAACCCACCATGCCCTGGCTTATCTGGTCTGTTGCTTTCAAATGTATTCCTTTTGTAATATTTTATTAATTTCTAATTTTTTGTATTAATCTTTTTTTAGCATCCTCTTGCTATTTTTATTTTGTAGTCTTTCTTTGTGTTCCAATAATTTCACTTAAGGTTAGAATATTTCCTCTGAGTAACATTTTGGCCACATCTTGTAGGTTATAATACTAGGTACTTTTGTTAGAATTCTGTACCTTCAGCTAAAATTGACTGCTATGTTAGCCCAAGATGTATTCAGAAGAATTTAAAATTTTTCTATCTGAATACACATACATATATGTTTATGTTTACATTTATCCATGTAGTTGGAAACTTTGAATACATACATAGAACATATGCTGCACATATCTATACATATGTATATTATAGGTCCAGAAGTCAGGGTCAAGGTCTGGACTGGAATGAATGATTTTGTGATCAATCTATGCATAGATTGTAAGTGGAGTTATGAATACGTTAAATGGTTGGAAGAAAGTAATGAGTGGTTAGAAAAGAGAGCCATGAGAAACAATAACAATGAATGCTGAAGAAAATGAGATATGGGTTTGTCATGCCAACTGAGAATGCATTCCACTCTCAGTCACAGAACCCCTGACTAACAGCAGCTTTAACTTAGGGCTAGTAGGTCTCATAGGGCAAAAGTCCACACAAACTTGCAGGGATGGTACAGTGGCTCCACAGTGCCATCCAGGTTCTTTCTTACCTTTTTGTTCTGCCATTTAATATATAGGCAGGCCTTTGTCTACATGAGGGGCTGACAAATCTGGCCCACTGTCCGTTTTGTAAATGAAGTTGTATTGGGAAACAGCCACGCTGGTTTGTTTTCCTATTGCCCATGGCTGCTTTTGAATGACAAGATTAAGGTAGTCAGGAAAGAGACCTTCTGGATAGCAAAGCTCAAGTCGTTTATCTCATCTTTCTTGCACCTCACCTAACCCCTCCACAGTGTTAGGATTCCCAAAATGGAAATCCACAATTTAGATAGAATAAAAAACCATTTCCAGTCTAGCTCAGCACATAAGGCAGTAAGAGGCAATCACTACTGCCCTCACAATAGAAAGAGATAAATGGAAAATAAACAACTCTTATTAGATCATAGAATTGAGTTTACAGGCCAAACCATTGCTCCAAAGTAGGAAGAGAGAGATGGGTGCATATAGAGAATCACCACATACTGGAACAGAAGCCAAGGAGCAGAAACTTTCATAGGAACTAGTGCCAGGGTAGAAAAACCTAAACCATACACCAATATCTCTCATTAGCATAGATGAAAAAGCTTCAATAAAATATTAGTAAATCAAATCAAATAATATATAAAAAGAATTACATACCATGAACAACTGGAATTCATTACGGGTATGCAAGACAGGTCAACATTCAAAAATCAAGTAATATAATCCCTCATATCAACACATTAAAGAAGAAAAACCATAAGATCATATCAATAGATACAAAAAGAGCAATTGACAAAATCCAACACCCATTCATGATGAAAACTCCCAGCAAACTAAAGGGGACCTTTGTCAACTTGATTTAAAAAAAAAAAAAAACAAAAATCCTACAACTAACATGATACATAAGGGTGAGAAACTGAACGCTTTCCCTCTAAGGTCAGAAACAAGGCAAAGCTATCCCTCTCACCATTTCTATTCAATGTTGTTCTGGAAGTGCTCACTAATGCAATAAGATAAGAAAAGGAAATAAAAGTGTACAGACTGGAAAGGAAGTAATAGACTGTCTTTGTTCACAGATGACATGATTGTCTATTTAGAAAATCCCAGAGAATCGGAGATTGTTCCAAGATGGCCAAATAGGAACAGCTCCAGTCTGCAGCTCCCAGCATGATCGACGCAGAAGACAGGTGATTTCTGCATTTCCAACTGAGATACCCAGTTCATCTCACTGGGACCCACGGAGGGTGAGCTGATGCAGGGCGGGGTGTGAGCTCACCCAGGAAGCACAAGGAATCAGGGGAATTCCCTTTCCTAGCCAGGGGAAGCCATGACAGATGGGACCTGGAAAATCAGGACACTCTCACCCTAATACTGCACTTTTCCAACTGTCTTAGCAAATGGCACACCAGGAGATTATATCCCACGCCTGGCTCAGTAGCTCCCATGCCCACAGAGCCTTGCTCACTGCCAGTGTGGCAGTCCAAGATTGAACTGCCAGGTGGCAGCCTGGGCTGGGGGAGGGGTGTCCACCATTGCTGAGGCTTGAGTAGGTAAAGAAAGTCACCAGGAAGCTCAAACTGGGTGGAGCCCACCGCAGCTCAATGAGACCAGCCTGCCTCTGTAGACTCCATCTCTTGGGGTAGGGTATAGCTGAACAAAAGGCAGCAGAAACTTCTGCAGTCTTAAACGTCCCTGTCTGACATCTCTGAAGAGAGCAAAAGAGACAAAGAAGGCCATTATATAATGGTAAAGGGATCAATTCAACAAGAAGAGCTAACTATCCTACATATATATTCGCCCAATACAGGAGCACCCAGATTCGTAAGGCAAGTCCTTAGAGACCTACAAAGAGAATTAAGACTCCCACACAATAGTAATGGGAGACTTTAACACCTCACTGTCAATATTAGACAGATCAATGAGACAGAATGTTAACAAGGATATCCAGGACTTGAATTCACCTCTGCACCAAGCAGACGTAATAGACATCTACAGAACTCTCCACTCCAAGTCAACAGAATATACATTCTTTTCAGCACCACATTGCACTTATTCCAAAATTGACCACCTAATTGGAAGTAAAGCACTCCTCAGCAAATGTAAAAGAACAAAATCATAACAAACTTTCTCTCAGACCACAGTACAATCAAATTACAACTCAGGATTGAGAAACTCACTCAAAACTGCACAACTATATGGAAACTGAACAACCTGCTCCTGAATTACTACTGGGTAAATAACAAAATGAAGGCAGAAATAAAGATGTTCCTTGAAAGCAATGAGAACAAAGACACAACATATCAGAATCTCTGGGACACATTTAAAGCAGTGTGTAGAGGGAAATTTATAGCACTGAATGTCCACAAGAGAAAGCAAGAAAGATCTAAAATTGACACCCTAACATCATAATTCAAAAAACTAGAGAAGCAAGAGCAAACACATTCGAAAGCTAGCAAAGGCAAGAAATAACTAACATCAGAGCAGAAATGAAGGAGATAGAGACACAAAAAACCCTTCAAAAAAATCAATGAATCCGGGAACTGGTTTTTTGAAAAGATCAACAAAATTGATAGACTGCTAGCAAGACTAATAAAGAAGAAAAGAGAGAAGAATCAAATAGACTCAACAAAAAATGAAAAAGGAGATATCACCACCGATCCCACAGAAATACAAACTACCATCAGACAATACTATAAACACCTCTATGCAAATAAACTAGAAAATCTAGAAGAAATGGATAAATTCCCGGACACATACACCCTCCCAAGACTAAACCAGGAAGAAGTTGAATCCCTGAATAGACCAATAACAGGCTCTGAAATTGAGGCAATAATTAACAGCCTACCAACCAAAAAAAGTCCAGGACCAGATGGATTCACAGCCAAATTCTACCAGAGGTACAAAAAGGAGCTGGTACAATTCCTTCTGAAACTATTCCAATCAATAGAAAAAGAGGGAATCCTCCCTAACTAATTTTATGAGGCCAACATCATCCTGATACCAAAGCCTGGGACAGACACAACAAAAAAAGAGAATTTTAGACCAATATCCCTGGTGAACATCGATGTGAAAATCCTCAATAAAATACTAGCAAATCAAATCCAGCAGCACATCAAAAAGCTTATCCACCATGATCAAGCTGGCTTCATCCCTGGGATGCAAGGCTGGTTCAAGATATGCAAATCAATAAATGTAGTCCATCATATAAACAGAACCAAAGACAAAAATCAGATGATTACCTCAATAGATGCAGAAAAGACCTTTGACAATATTCAACAGCCCTTCATGCTAAAAACTCTCAATAAACTAGGTATTGATGGGATGTATCTCAAAATAATAAGAGCTATTTATGACAAACCCACAGCCAACATCATACTGAATAGGCAAAAACTGGAAACATTCCCTTTGAAAACTGGCACAAGACAGAGATGTCCTCTCTCACCACTCCTATTCAACATAGTGTTGGAAGCTCTGGCCAGGGCAATCAGGCAAGAGAAGGAAATAAAGGGTATTTAATTAGGAAAAGAGGAAGTCAAATTGTTCCTCTTCGCAGATGACATGATTGTATATTTAGAAAACCCCATTGTCTCAGCCCAAAACCTCCTTAAGCTGATAAGAAACTTCAGCAAAGTCTCAGGACACAAAATCAATGTGCAAAAATCACAAGCATTCCTATACACCAATAACAGAAAAACAGAGAGCCAAATCATGGTGAACTCCCATTCACAATTGCTTCAAAGAGAATTAAATGCCTAGGAAACCAACTTACAAGGGATGAGAAGGACCTCTTCAGGGAGAACTACAAACCATTGCTCAGTGAAATAAAAAAGGACAAACAAATGGAACATTCCATGCTCATGGATAGGAAGAATCAATATCATGAAAATGGCCAGACTGCCCTAGGTAATTTATAGATTCAATGCCATCCCCATCAAGCTACCAATGACTTTCTTCACAGAATTGGAAAAAATTACTTTAAAGTTCATATGGAACCAAAAAAGAGCCTGCATTGCCAAGACAA
>NW_012115955.1:721492-727502 GCF_000951035.1 Colobus angolensis palliatus
CAACATGGCACATGCATACATATGTAACAAACCTGCACGTTATGCACATGTACCCTAGAACTTAAAGTATAATAATAATAATTTTTAAAAAAATCAGAGAATCAACACAAAACCCTGCTGTAACTAATAAGTGATTATAGCAAGGCTGCAGAATACATGGTTAATATACAGAAGTTCATTGCTTTCTTATATACCAACAATGAACAATTAGAATTTGACATCAAAAACGTGATATCATTTATATTAGCACCCCTCCAAAAGAAATACTCTATTAGAGTATTCCAGAGAAACAGAAGTGAAAAGATGTATGCGTGTGTATATACAAACACTTGCACACATACATCATATACACATGTATACTAACATGCGTATCCTATATGCACACACATATATGCATTTATATACACACATGTAAGTTGTATATACATATATATATGTGTATAAAGACAGAGATATTTATTTTAAGAACTTGGATCATGCAATTTGGGGTGCTGGCAAGTCCAGAATCTGCAGGATTGGCAGGCTGGAGACTAAGGTAACAGTTGTTGTTGAAGGCAGCTTGAGTCTCAATGCAGTCTGCTTTGCAGAATTCCCTCTTCATTGGGGGAAGCATTCTTTTTTCTCTTAAAGTCTTCAACTGACTTGTGGAAAGTATTCTACTGCACTCAAAGTCTGCTAATTTGAGTATGAATCTCACCTAAGAAATGCCTTCAGAGAAATATCTAGGAGAGTATTTGACCAAATATCCAAGTACCATGGCCTACCCAAGTTGATGCATAAAATTAACCATCACAAGTCCACTCTTTGTCAACTTGGCACCCATATACACCTCTTTAAACCATGTTTATTCTCAGAATAAAGACAGTAACAATGTCGTACTTCTGCCTAAGGTGATAGAACTATCCTGCATATGGCCAAAAGTGCATTAACCCTTTCCTCAAAAAGGATGCAGCGTCCTTGGGTGATGTTTACTCTTTTCCTTGATGTCTTATAACTTAAGTATTATGAAATAAAATTAACAATGCTTAAATACTATGATACAAAGCCAATTTCTTACATTTTATATGATAAGGGGATAAGAGAAGGAAGAAAACAAAGACATTATACAAACATACCTATCCATAACAAAACAAATTCATGCTCATAACAATTGCAGTTCTCTTTTCTACAACAGGTCATACAGTCTTAGCTGCTTTTTGTAACTACTTTCATCCACTACCATTCTGTATTTCTTGTGTTTCTCAGGAAGCATCTCAGCTAGTTATGGTTTTTCACCTGGTAGAGTGACCCTAACTTTCATTCAGAAAGGTCTATGTTGTTAGTACTCTTGCCAGAGTTGGGTTGTTGTAGTTTTCCATTGACTTTAATTGCAGGGCATGGTAATATTAGAGATGCCCTAAGGTATCTCCTGTATTCCAAACATACTCTTCCTTACCTCTATTGTGGATTAGTGGTTCAATTTCCCTTTGGTAATCAGGATCAACCACACCAGCCAGCACAAAGACACAGGCTAACTAAAAGACTGAGATCTAAACATGTGATTTTAGAATGCTTACACACACACAGATATACTGTACCTCACACACACCTCACATATACACACACACACCCACCACACCCTTTACTGCCATGCCTATAGGGCTGTAGTATAATAACAGTGGGTTCCAGCTGAAAGAACCACAAGACTCAGATTCTCTCTAAAAAAAAAAGTACTTATGAAAGGTTAAAGTGAAAAGGAAAGATTAGGAAACAAGGACATTAGAAGAATTTTAATCCTCTGGCACCTATAGCTCAGCAAACATTAAACAGCCCAACTCCTGAACAGATTAACAAAAATCCTCACACAAATCCTAACACAAATGGCCTATTTACCTCAGTTCCTATTAACCGGTATAGCATGTCAAGCATTCCACAAGAGATTTAAAGGCATGCTAAAAGGAAAAAAAACCACACACAGTACAAGGAGACAAAGCAAACACTGGAATCTGACTCAGCCATGACACAAATGGTGAAACTGTCATGCAAATAATTTAAAAGACTATGATTAATATGTTAAGAGCTCTAATGGAAAATGTAGAGTAAAAGTAGACAAAATTTACAAAAAAAAGAAAAAAAAAACCATGGATAATACAAGCAAGGAGATGAAACTGGAATAAAGAATCGAAATGAACTGCTAGAAATAAAAAACACCATGACAAAAATGAAGAATTCTTTTGAAGGGCTCACCAGTAGATACAATACAACAAAGACAGAATCACTGAGGTTGAATACAGGTCAGTTAAAACTTCACAAACTGAAATGTGAAGAGAAGAAACAATTTTTTTACAAAACAGAACTGAATCTCCAAGAACTTCAGGACAATATCAAAATGTGCAGTATATATATATATTTGAAATATCAAAAGAGAAGAAAGAGTACAGAGGAGAAGAAATATTTCAAATAATAATGGTTAAGAACTTTCCAAAAATAATGACAGACACAAAACTAGAGATGTAGAGCTCAGAGAACACCAAACATGATAAATACCACTAGAATAACATTTAGGAACATCCTATTGCACTTAGAAAACCAAAGACAAATAGGAGTAATACCAGTAAATGCCAATATATCCAGGAATAGCCTATTGCAACTAAGAAAACCAAAACAAAAAGAAAATCATTAAAGAAGACAGAGGAAAAATACAGCTTAACTTTAAGAGAGCAAAGATAGAGATTACCTTTTGGAAGAGAAGAATCTTCTCATCAGAATCCATGCAAGCCAGAATTGGAGTAGTGAATTATTTAAAATGTCAAAAGAAAAAAGTTCACCAACCTAGACTTTTATATGCAGAAAAATTACCTTCCAAGTTGAAGCAGAGATAAAGACTTCCTAAGACAAACACAAACAGAAAAGTTATCATTAGCAAATTGGCCCTGCCAAAAATTCTATAAGCTCTTCAGGCAGAAGGACATAATACAGGTTGAAATCTTGGGTCTGCATAAAGAATGGAGCTGCATCAGAGAGGGAATGAATGAAGGCAAAATAAAACATTTTATATTTATTATTATTATTATTATTATTTTTTTTTTTTTTTTTTTGTGGGGGTGCTCTCTCTTTCCCCCCCCGGGGGGGGGGGGCAGTGGTGTGATCTCGGCTCACTGCAAGCTCCACCTTCCAGGTTCATGCCATTCTCCTGCCTCTGCCTTCTGAGTAGCTGGTACTACAGGCATCCGCCACCATGCCTGGCTGATTTTTTGTATTTTTAGTAGAGATGGGGTTTCACTGCATTAGCCAGAGTGGCCTCGATCTCCTGACCTCGTGATCCACCTGCTTCAGCCTCCCAAAGTGCTGGCATTACAGGCGTGAGCCACCGTGCCCAGCCTTTATATTTATTATTCTTAATTCATATAAAAGATAACTGTTTAAAGTAACAATAATAACATTGTATGGGACTATTATATGGCATATATATAAATGAAATGAATGCCAGCAATGCCACAAGGGAAGGGAGGAAGCAAATAGGAATACTCCATTATGAGGCACCTGTACTACACATGAAGTAGTATAGTGTTATTTGAAGGTAGAGTTAAGTTAGTTTAAAATATATTGTGTTAACTCTAGGACAACCACTAAAAAAATTTTTTTTTCAGAGGTATAATTGATATGCCCAGATAGGAGAGAAAATGGAATAATATAAAATGCTCAGTTAAAACCTGACAGGGCAGAAACATGTGAGGGAGGTGAGAAACAAAGAAAAAAATACAGCAAATATAAAACAAACATGGTGGGTATTAACCAGCTATACCAATAATGACTTTAAACATGCATGGTCTAAGTACACAAATAAAGAGACAGAAATTTTTGGTGAGGATTAATGAAAAGAAAACTAGCTATTGTCTACAAGAAACTCACATGAAACATAAAGATACAAATAAGTTAAAAGTAAAGGATGGGGAACTATATACCACATTAACACTAATCAGAAGAAAGCTGGAACAATTCTATTTTCCAACAAAGCAGACAGAATTATCAGCGATAAAGAGGAACATTACATAATTATAAAGGAGCTGATTCTCCAAAACAGCAGAGCAATTTTAAATGTGTATGTATCTAACAATAGAGCATCAAAATGCATGAGGCAAAACTTGATAGAATTGAAAGAAGAAATGGGCATATCCACTATTATCATTGCAGACTTCAACACTCTGTTGGTAGTTGATAGATGAAGTTGACAGAAAATCAGAAAGGGTATAGACAACCTGAGTGTCGCTCCCAATCAACTAGTTCTAATTTTTCTTTATGAAAGACTTTACCCAACAGCAGCAGAATGCACATTCTTTTCAAACTCACATGGAACATTCACCAAGACAGGTCATGTGCTGGGCCGTTCTTAGACTGCAATGGAATTAAACCATTAAAGAATAACATAAAGACAGCTGGATAATCACTAGCTATTTGGAAATTAAACAACATTCTTCTATATAATACATTTGTCAAAGAAGTCTCAAGATAAAATATTTAATTAATATTTTATTTAATAAAATAATTAATAAATATTTAATGAAATAAAATTACAACCTATCAACAGTTGTGGAATGCAGCAAAAGCAGAAGTGAGAAGGAAGTTTATAGCATGAAATGTACATATTGGAAAAGAAGAAATATCTAAAATCAATAACCTAAGCTTCCACCTTATGAAACTGGGGAAAGAAGAGCAATTTAAGCCTAGAGCAAACTGAATAAAGGAAATAATAAAAATCAGAAAAGAAATCAATGAAATTGAAAACAGGAAACTATGTAGGATATCAACAAAATCAAAAGCTGGTTATTTGAAAATATCAATAAGATCGATAAACCATTGCACAGGTTAACCAAGATAAAAAGGTAGAAGACATAATTACCAATATTACAAATAAGATGTCACTATACTAATTCCATAGATATTAAAGTGATAATAAAGAATATTTCAAACAGTTCTGTGGCCACAGATTTAATAACTGAGATTAAATGGATTAATTCCTTGAAAGACATAAACTACCAAAACTTATACAAAAAAAAAGATAAACTGAATATTTTATGTCCGTTAAACAAATTGAATAATAATAACTATCTCCTTCCCTCCCTCCACCCCCCCCCAAATAATTGAGCCTAGATGGAATCAATGGTAAATTCTATCAAATATTTAAAGAAAAAATAATATAATCTGTTCCAGAAAGTAGAAGCACAGAGAGCACTTTCTAACTTATTCGATGAGGTCAGCATTATCTTAATACCTAAACCAGAGAAAGATATTATAAGAAAACTACAGACCAATATCTCTCATGAATGTAGATGTAAAACTTCTTTTTTTTTTTTTTTTTTTTTTTTTTTTTTTTTTAGACAGAATCTCACTCTGTCGCCCAGGCTGGAGTGCAGTGGCTGGATCTCAGCTCACTGCAAGCTCCGCCTCCCAGGTTTAGGCCATTCTCCTGCCTCAGCCTCCCTAGTAGCTGGGACTACAGGTGCCCGCCACCTCGCCTGGCTAGTTTTTTGTATTTTTTAGTAGAGACGGGGTTTCACCGTGTTAGCCAGGATGGTCTCGATCTCCTGATCTCGTGATCCGCCCGTCTCGGCCTCCCAAAGTGCTGGGATTACAGGCTTGAGCCACCGCGCCCGGCTGATGTAAAACTTCTTAATAAAGCATTAACAAACTGAGTTCAACAAAGCATAAAAAAGATTATGCATCACAACCAAGTGGAATTTATTCCAGGTATGCAAAGATGGTTCAAAATCTGAAAATCAGTCAATGTAATGCATCATATCAAAGGGCTAACAAAAAAATCACTTAATCATATTAATAGATGCAGAAAAAGCATTTGACAAAATCTAACACCGTTTATGATAGAAACTCTCAGCAAACAAGAAATAGAGGGAACTTTCTCAATAAAGAACACTTACAGGCCCGGCACGGTGGCTCAAGCCTGTAATCCCAGCACTTTGGGAGGCCGAGACGGGCGGATCACGAGGTCAGGAGATCGAGACCATCCTGGCTA
>NW_012115955.1:728402-742477 GCF_000951035.1 Colobus angolensis palliatus
AAAAAAAAAAAAAGAACACTTACAAAAAAACTATCACTAACATTATACTTAATAGAATAACACAGATGTTTCCCTCCTAAGATCAGGAATAAGGCAAGGATGTCCACTCTCACCACTTCTATTTAACATTGTATTGACAGTCATAGCAGGTGCATTAAGACCAAAAAAAAAAAAAAAACAAAAGATAATAGATTGGAAAGAAATAAATGTATTGATTGTTAGTATATTTGGATTTACTTCTTATTTTGTAGTTTGTAGTAAGATACATACTCAACCATCAACTAACAAAGTCTAAAGTTATCTCACACCTGGTCCCTCTCAGCAAGACAAATACCTCAGTAGGTTTTAAGTACCCGTCGAATAACCTCCCCCCATTTTATTAATGTTGACTAGATTCTAAATCCACATTATTAAGCATTCAGAACAATGGCCGTGATTATCTACCAATAGTTTTGCCAATATATTTTATTGATGTGTATCACTTTGTTTCCTAAATAAGATGCCTTTCCTCTAGGTTCCTTTTCCTCTCCTTACCTGAGGCTCATCCTTAAGAGTTACTAAGGACATTGAGATGAGGAAATCATCCTGGGTTTTCTGGGTGGGCCCTAAATCCAGTGCAAGTGTCCTAATAGTAACAGAAGAGTACAGCTGATTTGAGACAGGAGCAGAGAAGACTCAGACACAGAGGAGAAGACAATGTGAAGCTGGAGGCAGAGACTGGAGAGACACGGCCACAAGCCAAGAAAGCCAAGGAACACTTGAAGCCATCAGAAGCTGGAAGAGGCAAGGCAAGGTCCTCCCAAGAGCCTCCAAAGGGAGTGTGGACAACACCTTGATTCCAGACTTCTGACCTCCAGATCTGGGAGTGAATATATTTCTGTTGTTTTAAGTCATGAAGTTTGTGGCAATTTGTCATGGCACCCTCAGAAAACTAATATGGTT
This sequence comes from Colobus angolensis palliatus, assembly GCF_000951035.1. Classification (NCBI taxonomy): domain Eukaryota; kingdom Metazoa; phylum Chordata; class Mammalia; order Primates; family Cercopithecidae; genus Colobus; species Colobus angolensis. The sequence continues at coordinate 729,345 of NW_012115955.1, forward strand.
CCCTTTTGGTTTTTAGTTATCAACTCAATCCTTACCCCACATACACACACAACTTTGTTATTTTTGCTTTTTATTTATAATTTTTCAAATCTTTACCTGAATTTATTTTTTAGTTAAAAAAATGTTAAGAAGTCAAACTAGGTTAAGTTTTCCTAAGGGCATTTTCCTAAGGGATGTGTTTTCTTCTGTGTATAAATTGGAAAATGTGAAACTGTGGAATTGACAAGATAAATAAGATGGGATTGGTTTGCTCTACAAACAAGAGAGCTTAATAAGTTCTTCACTATAATCGTCCCTGACTGAGTAAATCTATCCAAAATCAATGACCAGGAACAAATTTCCACCCAAGATAGATGAGAAACTCCAAACATGGCATAGAGAGCATGGAATTTAGATGTTCCCAATGAAAATGACAAAAGCATCTTACTCATTGCTTATGAAGTTACACAGAAGGAACTAGATGGCAATGTAGCATTTAATTTCTATTCTAAACCTTTCTATATTGCCCATATGCTTAGGATATATTAGGCATTTTTGCAGTTTTCAAGACATAAGTAAAATAGTACTTTTGAGTTGTAATGCCTTTCAGAGGGTGTCCAATGCACTTACTCCATATGCCATGCGTCATGAGCCAGATGTTCATTTTGACTTCTCTATTTAATAACTAAAGACTCAGGTTATGCTAAGCTCTCAATGTGCATAACTCAGGAACTTTGCAGAATTCCCCCAGGGAAAACCCTTGAAAAATAAAGAATGTGATTTGGTGGAAAAACATTCCATCTCCTGTCTTTCAAGTGGACAGTTCTGGTTTCACAAGTTGTCTATTAAGAACAAACCCCAGGCCAGGCATGGTGGCTCACACCCGTAATCCCAGCACTTTTGGAGGCCGAGGCGGGCAGGTCACTTGAGGTCAGGAGTTCAAGACTAGCCTGGCAAACATGGTGAAACCCCATCTCTATCTAAATATACAAAAATTAGCCAGGCATGGTGGTACACACCTGTAGTCCCAGCTACTTGGGAGGCTGAGGCAGGAGAATCACTTGAACCTGGGAGGCGGAGTAGCCTGGCAAACATGGTGAAACCCCATCTCTATCTAAATATACAAAAATGCCAGGCATGGTGGTACACACCTGTAGTCCCAGCTACTTGGGAGGCTGAGGCAGGAGAATCACTTGAACCTGGGAGATGGAGGTTGCAGTGAGCCGAGATTGCACCACTGCATTCCATCCTGGGTGACAGAGTGAGACTCCATCTCAAAAAAATAAAAAAACAAAAAAGAACCAAGCCCTCCTTGCCCATGGCAGCAATCAGTATACTTTTCTTTCTTCTTTCTTCCCGTCTCACTCCCCCTGGTCCCTCACTCTTCCTCCGAGGATTGCTTCTCAAACTACCTGTCAGGCCTCTGAGCCCAAGCCAAGCCATTGCATCCCCTGTGACTTGCACGTCTGCAAACCCTGTGACTTGCACATTCGCTGCCCAGATGGCCTGAAGTAACTGAAGAATCACAAAAGAAGTGAAAATGCCCTGTCCCGCCTTAACTGATGACATTCCACCACAAAAGAAGTGAAAATGGCTGGTCCAAATGCCCTGCCCCGCCTTAACTGATGACATTCCACCACAAAAGAAGTGAAAATGGCTGGTCCTTGCCTTAAGCGATGACGTTATCTTGTGCCTGGCTCATCCTGGCTCAAAAAGTTCCCCCACTGAGCACCTTGTGACCCCCACTCCTGCCCACCAGAGAACAACCCCCCTTTGACTGGAATTTTCCTTTACCTACCCAAATCCTATAAAACGGCCCCACACTTATCTCCCTTTGCTGACTCTCTTTTCGGACTCAGCCCGCCTGCACCCGGACGTGCATGACATTTTCGTGCCGTGACTCAGATCAGGGGACCTCCCTTGGGAGATCAATCCCCTGTCCTCCTGCTCTTTGCTCCATGAGAAAGATTCACCTACCACCTCGGGTCCTCAGACCCACCAGCCCAAGGAACATCTCACCAATTTTAAATCGGGTAAGCGGCCCCTTTTTACTTTCTTCTCCAACCTCTCTCACTATCCCTCAACCTCTTTCTCCTTTCAATCTTGGCGCCACCCTTCAATCTCTCCCTTCTCTTAATTTCAATTCCTTTCATTTTCTGGTAGAGACAAAGGAGACACGTTTTATCTGTGGACCCAAAACGCCGGCACCGGCCATGGACTGGGGAAGGCAGCCTTCCCTTGGTGTTTAATCATTGCAGGGATGCCTCTCTGATTACTCACCCACGTTTCAGAGGTGTCTGACCATGCTGCAGGGATGCCTGCTTTGGTCCTTCACCCTAAGCGGCAAGTCCCGCTTTTCTGGGGGAGGGGCAAGCACCCTGACCCCTTCTCTCCCTGTTTCTACCCCTTCTCTGCTTTTCTGCGGGAGGGGCAAGAACCCCAACCTCTTATTTTTGTGCCCCAACCTCTTGTTTTTGCACCTCAATCCCTTATTTCCATGCCCTGACCCCTTTCCTGCTTTTCTGGAGCTCAAGAACCCCTGAACTCCTTCTCTCTGTATCTCTACTCTCTCTTTTCTCTGGGCTTGCCTACTTCACTCTGGACAACCTTCCACCCTCCATTCCTCCTTCTTCTCCCTTAGCCTGTGTTCTCAAGAACTTAAAACCTCTTCAACTCACACCTGACCTAAAACCTAAATGCCTTATTTTCTTCTACAATGCCTCTTAACTCCAATACAAACTCGACAGTAGTTCCAAATAACCAGAAAATGGCACTTTCGATTTTTCCATCCTACAAGATCTAAATAATTCTTGTTGTAAAACAGGCAAACAGGCGGTCTGAGGTGCCTGATGTCCAGGCTTTCTTTTACACATCGGTCCCTCTCTAGTCTGTTTCCAATGCAACTCATCCCAAATCTTCCTTCTTTCCCTCCCGCCTGTCCCCTCAGTCCCAACCCCAAGCGTCGCTGACTCTTTCTAATCTTCCTTTCTACAGACCCATCTGACCTCTCCCCTCCTTGCCAGGCTGAGCTAGGTCCCAATTTTTCCTCAGTCTCTGCTCCCCTACCCTATAATCCTTTTATCACCTCCCGTCTTCACACCCAGTCTGGCTTACAGTTTCGTTCCGCAACTAGCCCTCCCCGACCTGTAAAGCAATTTCCTCTTTAAAAAGTGGCTAGAGCTAAAGGCATAGTCAAGGTTAATGTTCCTTTTTCTTTATCCAACCTCTTCCAAATCAGTTAGCGTTTAGGCATCTTATTCTCAATATGCATTTTATTTTATTACCCAGTCTGCTCCTGACATTAAATAAAGCTCCAAAAATTAAATTCTGGCCCTCAAACACCACAACAGGACTTAATGAACCTCACCTTCAAGGTGTACAATAATAGAGTAGAGGCAGCCAAGTATCAACTTATTTCTGAGTTGCAGTTCCTTGCCTCCACTGTGAGACAAACCCCAGCCACATCTACAGTACAGAACTCCGAACACCTGATCCGCAGCTGCCAGGGGTTCCTCCAGAACCTCCTCCCCCAGGCGCTTGCTACAAGTGCTGGAAATCTGGCCACTGGGCCAAGGAATGCCCACAGCCCAGGATTCCTCCTAAGCCATGTCCCAACTGTGCGGGACCCCACTGAAAATCGGACTGTCCAACTCGCCTGGCAGCCACTGCCAGAGCCCCTGGAGCTCTGGCCCAAGGTTCCTGACTGACTCCTTTCCAGATCTTCTTGGCTTAGCGGCTGAAGACTGACACTGCCCCATCGCCTTGGAAGCCTCCTGGACCATCACAGATGCTTTGGGTAACTCTTACAGTGGAGGGTAAGTCCACCCCCTTCTTAATACAGAGGCTACCCACTCCACATTACTTTCCTTTCAAGGGCCTGTTTCCTTTGCCTCCATAACTGTTGTGGGTGTTGATGGCCAGGCTTCTAAACCTCTTAAAACTCCCCAACTCTGGTGCCAATTTGGACAACATTCTTTTTTTTTTTTTTTTTTTTTGAGACAGAGTCTCGCTCTGTCGCCCAGGCTGGAGTGCTGTGGCCGGATCTCGGCTCACTGCAAGCTCCGCCTCCCGGGTTCACGCCATTCTCCTGCCTCAGCCTCCCGGGTAGCTGGGACTACAGGCGCCGCCACCTCGCCCGGCTAGTGTTTTGTAGTTTTTAGTAGAGACGGGGTTTCACCGTGTTAGCCAGGATGGTCTCGATCTCCTGACCTTGTGATCCGCCCGTCTCGGCCTCCCAAAGTGCTGGGATTACAGGCTTGAGCCACCGCGCCCGGCCGACAACATTCTTTTATACACTCCTTTTTAGTTATCCCCACCTGTCCGGCTCCCTGATTAGGTCGAGACATTTTAACTAAATTTTCTGCTTCCCTTACTATTCCTAGGCTACAGCCACATCTCATTGCTGCCTTTTTCCCCTAGTTCAAAGCCTCCTTCACATCCTCCGCTCGTATCCCCCCACCTTAACCCACAAGTATGGGACACCTCTACTCCCTCCTTGGTGACTGATCATGCACCCCTTACCATCCCATTAAAACCTAATCACCCCCTACCCCACTCAACGCCAATATCCCATCCCGCAGCACACTTTAAAAGGATTAAAGCCTGTTATCACTTGCCTGCTACAGCATGGTGTTTTAAAGCCTGTAAACTCGCCTTACAATTCCCCCATTTCACCTGTCCTAAAACCAGACAAGGCTTACAAATTAGTTCAAGATCTGCACCTTATCAACCAAATTGTCTATCCACCCCGTAGTGCCAAACCCATATACTCTGTTATCCTCAATACCTCCCTCCACAACCCATTATTCTGTTCTGGATCTCAAACATACTTTCTTTACTATTCCTTTGCACCCTTCATCCCAGCCTCTCTTCGCTTTCACTTGGACTGACCCTGACATCCATCAGGCTCAGCAAATTACCTAGGCTGTACTTCTGCAAGGCTTCACAGACAGCCCCCATTACTTCAGTCAAGCCCAAACTTCTTCCTCATTTGTTATCTCGGCATTATTCTCATAAATACACACTTACTCTCCCTGCTGATCGTGTTTGGCTAATCTCCCAAACCCCATTCCCTTCTACAAAACAACTCCTTTCCTTCCTAGGCATGGTTAGTGCAGGTAGAATTCTTACACAAGAGCCAGGACTGCGTCCTGTAGCCTTTCTGTCCAAACAACTTGACCTTACTGTTTTAGCCTAGCCCTCATGTCTGCACACAGCGGCTGTCATGGCTTTAATACTGTAAGAGGCCCTAAAAATCACAAACTATGCTCAACTCTCTACAGTTCTCATAACTTCCAAAATCTATTTTCTTCCCCCAACCTTTGCTCAAGACAACGCTTATGCTGATAAGGTAGCTAAAAAAGCAGCCATCAAAAGGCATCAGATCTCATCGCTCAGGACAATGCTTATGCTGATAAGTTAGCTAAAAAGCAGCTAGCATTCCAACTTCTATCACTCACGGCAGTTTTCCTCCTTCACATCGGCCACTCCCACCTACTCCCCTGCTGAAACTTCCACTGATCAATCTCTTCCCACACAAGGCAAATGGTTCTTAGACCAAGGAAAATATCTGCTTCCAGCCTCACAGGCCCATTCTATTCTGTTGTCATTTCATAACCTCTTCCATGTAGGTTACAAGCCACTAGCCCGTCTCTTAGAACCTCTCATTTCCTTTCCATCATGGAAATCTATTCTCAAGGAGATCACTTCTCAGTGTTCCATCTGCTATTCTACCGCCCCTCAGGGATTGTTCAGGCCCCTCCCTTTCCTACACACCAAGCTGGGGGATTTGCAGCTGCCCAGGACTGGCAAATTGACTTTACTTACATGCCTCAAGTCAGAAAACTAAAATATGTCTTAGTCTGGGTAGACACTTTCACTGGATGGGTAGAGGCCTTTCCCACAGGGTCTGAGAAGGCCACCACGGTCATTTCAGACATAATTCCTCGGTTGGGCCTTCCTATCTCTATACAGTCTGATAACGGACAAGCCTTTACTAGTCAAATCACCCCAGCAGTTTCTCAGGCTCTTAGTATTCAGTGAAACCTTTATATCCTTTGCCGTCCTCAGTCTTCAGGAAAGGTAGAACGGACTAACAGTCTTTTAAAAACACACCTCACCAAGCTCAGTCACCAACTTAAAAAGGACTAGACAATACTTTACCACTTTTTCCTTTCTCAGAATTCAGGCCTGTCCTTGGAATGCTACAGGTTACAGCCCATTTGAGCTCCTGTGTGGACACTCCTTTTTATTAGGTTCCAGTCTCATTCCAGACATCAGATCAACTTAGACTGCACCCCAAAATACTTTCATCCCTACTGTCTTCTATCTAGTCATACTCCTGTTCACCACTCTCAACTACTCATAAATGCCCTGCTTGTGTTTACACTGTTTCTGCAAGCCACCACAGCTGATAGCTCCTGGTGCTACCCCAAACCACCACTCTAAATTCCCTCTTACAGTAATTAAATAATCTTTGCTGGCAAGGCTATGCCGAACCTCCTTGGGCACTCTCTAATTAGATGTCCTAGGTCCTCCCAATTCTTAGTCCTTCAATATCTGTTTTTTCTCCTTCTCTTACCTTGTGTCTTCCATTTAGTTTTTCAATTCATACAAAACTGCATCCAGGCCATCACCAGTCATTCTATGCGACAAATGCTCCTTCTAACAACCCCACAATATTGCCTCTTACCACAAGATCTCCCTTCAGCTTAATCTCTCCCACTCTAGGTTCCCACACCGCCCCTAATGCGGCTTGAAGCAGCCCTGAGAAACATTGCCCGTTCTCTCTCCATATCTCCCCCCAAAAATTTTCGCTGCCCCAACACTTCAACACTGTTTTGTTTTATTTTTCTAATTAATATAAGAAGGCAGGAATGTCAGGCCTCTGAGCCCAAGCCAAGCCATCGCATCCCCTGTGACTTGCACATCCGCCCGCCCAGATGGCCTGAAGTAACTGAAGAATCACAAAAGAAGTGAAAATGCCCTGCCCCGCCTTAACTGATGACATTCCATCACAAAAGAAGTGAAAATGGCTGGTCCTTGCCTTAACTGATGACATTCCACCACAAAAGAAGTGAAAATGGCGGGTCCTTGCCTTAAGCGATGACTTTATCTTGTGCCTGGCTCATCCTGGCTCAAAAAGCTCCCCCACTGAGCGCCTTGTGACCCCCACTCCTGCCCACCAGAGAACAACCCCCTTTTGACTGGAATTTTCCTTTAACTACCCAAACCCTATAAAATGGCCCCACACTTATCTCCCTTCGCTGACTCTCTTTTCGGACTCAGCCGGCCTGCACCCAGGTGATTAAAAAGCTTTATTGCTCACACAAAGCCTGTTTGGTGGTCTCTTCACACGGACACGCATGACACTACTTGTACAGCCTTCTCCTCAGACTCTACTCAAGGCAGAAGGAGCCAGTGGGTCAGGGGGCGGCTGGGGAGAGAGGTTGTTGGGGAGAAGGGAGTTCAACTCAGACATCAGTTTTCTAACAGGTTCTATGAACAGAGGAACATATAAAACTCCAATCTCTCTACCTTCTCCCCCATCATCATATAATATCCTCCCCGGTTTCTGGATGGAAGAGCGGATATAAAAAGGGCTCTTTGTCAGTGTGCCTTTGCCTAAGGAAAAGACTCTACAGTATGTCTCACTACTCCCATTCATCCATCCATCCATTCCTTCATTCATCATACATACATTCATTAAGCACTGCATTCGAGCTATAACATTTGAAATGCAAATATAATAAAAATCAGTACCTGCATCAAGGATTTTATAGTCTAGTGGAGAAAATAAATACATAAACAAATATTTTCTTATTTATTTGTTTGTTTTTTGTTTTGTGACAGAGTCTCTGTCACCCAGGCTAGAGTGCAGGAGTACGATTACAGCTCACTGCAACCCTGAACTCCTGGGCTCAAGCAATCCTCCTGCCTCAGCTTCCTGAATAGCTAGGACTACAGGTGCACACCACCATACTCAGCTAACTTTTTATTTAATTGTGTTATTGTTGTTGAGACAGGGTCTCACTGTGTTGCCCAGGCTGGCCTGAAACAGAGAGAGAAGAGAGGAAGGAACAAGTTAAGCAGAGACTTAGGACACGTCCTTGGAATAACTCTCTTCTAAAAGAGCAGCCTGAAAGATCAAGCTACAAGCACAGATAAGGAAGCAAGGTCCAACATTAAAAAAAGGCTTTCATGTAGCTAGTAAGATTCACACATACGTGGTGGGGTTCACTGAGCACATCCCTTTCCTTTTTTGGGCATACACAGTTAAGGGAGCTTGCATAGGAAGTTTTGTCTAAAACCTGCCTGTAGCTGCACAGATAAGATACACAGAACCAGGCATGTCCACAGTGGAAAATTCCACCCCCTGACACATGGGCAGTAGGGAAGTTAAACAACATGGAGTAACTCAGACTAAGAACCCACATGGGCACTAGAGGGACAGGGTGGAACTGTCAGGAATTCACACCTTAAGCAAATGAAACACAGTTCTGACCAGTTTTTTGCACCTTATGCAAATAAGGCATCCTGCCCCACCAGCCTGTTTCTAAAAATTCTTGTATTCAACTGCAAAATGGTACCTCTCTCCACAGCAGACAGCTTTCTTCTTTCGCTTATTAAACTTTGCCCCAACCTCACCCTTGGTGTCCATGCTCCTTAATTTTCTTGAGACAAAGAACTTCAGGTGATACCTCAAGCAACGAGATCACTTCAGAACTCCTGGCCTCAAGCAATCCTCCTGCCTTGGCCTCCCAAATAAGCAAATACTTTCTAATGACTTTGATAGAACAACATTAAATTAAGAAAAAGTTAAATAAAATATTAAGTATCACCAGAAATGGTAACTGGGTAGGTAAATATATAAGAATTTTTAACATTAAAATCAGTGAAATAGAAAACAGAAGAAATAGAATCAATAAAATCAAAAGCTGGTTCTTTGAGATGATCAAAAAAATTGAGATCTTCTAGAAAGGCTTGTCAGAAAAAAAGATAGAAAAAACAAAGGCCCAATATCAAGAAGGATAGAGGTGACATCACTATAAATGCTACAAATGTTAAAAGCAAAGCAGGAGAATACTATGAATAATATTATGTCAATACATCTGACAATTTAGACAAAAATGGACAAACTCCTTTAACTACGTAAACTGCCAAAGCTCCCTGAAGAAGATAAATAACCTAAATAGCCCTGAATCTCATAATGAACTTGAATTTTTAGTTAAAATCCTCCCAGCAAAGAAAACTCCAGGATAAAATAACTTCACTGGTGAGTTTTACCAAATATTTAAGAAAATAATAGTACTATTTCTATAAAAACTTCCAGAAAATTAGAACAGTTCCAAATTCTCTTTACAAGGACAGCATTACTGATTCAAAAAAACTAAAAAAGTTTTTTTTAAATTACAGATTAAAATTCCACATAAAATATATGTAAAAATTCTAAATAAATCTAAGTCACTGATAGATAAAAAGGACAATATAACATGGCAAAGTGGGTTTATCCCATGAATGCAAGGTTGGCTTGCATTTGAAAATCAATGCAATTCACCACATGAACAAATAAAAAGAAAAAAACTATGATCATCTCAAGACAGAGAAAAAAACATTTCACGAAATCATATTTGCATTTTTCATCTTAAAACCTTGCAAAAAACTTGGAATAAAAGTTACTTAAACTTAAAAAGAGTACCTACAATAAACCTATAGCTAACATCATACTTAGCAGTAAAAGATTAAATATTTTCCAAATTAGCAACACAAAGATTTCACTCCACTTCTTTTCAACATTGTACTAGAGGTTCTGAGCAGTGTAATAGGTGGTAAAAGGCATAAAGGACATTCAAATTGGAAAGGAAGAAGTAAAAGTGTCTCTATTTGCAAACAGAAAGCTATCTATGAAGAAAATCCAATGAAATCTGCTACACAGATACCAGAACTAATATAATATAATATATTAGATTTCTATATAGTAACAATGAACAATGAGAAATTGAACTTTAAAATACCATGTATAATAGCATAAAAAACACTTGGGAATGAATCTGACAAAGATGTGACCTCTAGACTGAAAACTATAAAATATTGCTGAGAGAAAGTACAGAAGAAATAAATAAATAACAGCAATAACAGTGTTAAATGCAAAGATAACAGTACTTACAGCTTGGAAGAATCAATATTATTAAATGGCAAATCTCTCCTAATTGATCTATAAATTCAATGAGCTCACAATAAAAATTCCAGCAAGTTTTTTTTTTAACAAAAGCTGACAAACTGATCCTTAAAAAATGTTAAAATTCAAAAGATTAGAATAACAAGAGAACTTTTGAAAAGAATGATTAATTTGGATAGTAGCACTATCTTATTTTAAGCCTTATTATAAAGGTACAGTGATCAAGATAGTGAGACAGTGTCAAGATAGATACATAAATCAGTATAAGAGAATCAAGAGTCCAGAAATAGAACCACACACATATCTTTTAAGAAAAGTGCAAAGGTAATTCAGTAGTTTAAAATATAGTTTTTTCAACAAACAGTGCTGGGACACTTGGAGATCCATATGCAAACAAAACAAAACAATACAAACCCCCCAAAAAGTGAATCAAAAAAGAATGTAATGCATTCCTCACACCATATAAAATGTTAATTCAAAATGGATCACAGACCTAAGTGTAAAGCCTAAGCTACAAAGTACCTAAAAGAAAGTAGAGGAGAAAATCTTGTCATCATGTGATAGGCAAAGATTTTTTAGATATAATGCAAAAAGTAAAATTAATTCAGAAAAAGCTAATGAATTAGACTTTATCAAAATTCAAACTTTCTTCCCTTTAAAAGCACTGCTAAGAAAATGAAAAGTTAGCCATACACTGAGAAAAAATATTGCAAATCGTCAATCTGATAAAGACATCCAGAATGAAAAACTCTAAAAATTTAATAATGAGAAAACAAGCAACCCAATAAAAAAAACCTGTATCAACACTTCAGAAAAGATGAGATAAGAATGGCTACTAAGCGCATGGGAAAGGTGTTTAAAATATTTATCAAATAAAAACTTCAACAAGATACCATAATATAGCTATTAAAGTAGATAAAATTCAAAAGACTGACCATATCAAGTGTTGGAAAGGATGGGAAAGAACTGGAACTTTCCTATTCTTCTGATGGGAATAGAAAATGGTATAACTGCTCTGGAAAGCTGTTTGGCAAGTTTCTAAAAATATTAACCATTAACCTACAATGTGACTGATCCAACCATTTGACTCCTATGAAAGAAAAATGTACATGTATACAAACACATGTAGAAAGTGCTGGAACAATTTGTAATAGCCAAAAGCAGGGAATGATCCATATGTCCATCAATGGATACATGTATATCCATACAGTGGAATAATACTCAACAATAAAAATCAATAAATGATCGATATATACAACAACATGAATGGATCTCAAAATACTTATACTAATGAAAGAAACAAATAGGAAAGTTGTGTGGTTTCCCTTACATGAAATTTTAGACAGTGTGAATTAATCTCCAATAACAGAAAACAAATCAGCAGTTGCCTCAGGATATGGGGTGAGGGTAAGGGGGAGGCATGAAGAGACTTTTACAGGTGATGTACATGTTCATTAACGCACTTATGCCAGAGGCTGCAATTTTTTGAATTTTTGCAATCAGACCTTGGCTATGACCTTGAGCAGTAGGATATAAATAACTCCCACATGCTTAGCGTTCCAATAATGGAACATTAGGCATAAATGGGTTAACTTGAATGTGGTGATGGTGTCACAGGTCTACAAGTATGTCAAAATGTGCCTGATTGTACCTTTCAAGTATGTGAAGTTTATCATGTACCAAATTGTTCAATTATGCATCAATAAACCTTTTGGTTAACTATCAGTGTTTTAATATGGCCAAAGAATGCTTGTAAAATAAAACAGCCCTGGGTAGATGAAGGGCTTGGAATAAATTCAAAAAAAGATTGAAAAATTTTTTTTAAGATAGAGCTTATCAAAAGGACATCAAAGCTGGAACAATTTAGGCCACAAAATACATAATGATAGTATTCATCAATAAACCTTTTGGTTAACTATCAGTGTTTTAATATGGCCAAAGAATGCTTGTAAAATAAAACAGCCCTGGGTAGATGAAGGGCTTGGAATAAATTCAAAAAAAGATTGAAAAATTTTTTTTAAGTTAGAGCTTATCAAAAGGACATCAAAGCTGGAACAATTTAGGCCACAAAATACATAATGATAGTATTAAATAGAATCAAATAAACATCATGGAGCCACAAGAGATGTAAATAAATAAATAAATAAAAAGGGGAGAGGAGACAGCATTTCCTTACAGAAGAGCTATGAGTAATAAATGCAGAAGGAAAGAAGGAAATAAAAACTCACCATCAGTCAAACACCACAGCAAAACTTGTCTTAGAAAAATCCATGGATGGGTGCTAAGATTGGTGAGCAAAAGTTTGAGGAAGAGCAATATATTCACAGAGTCTCAAATATCTCCCTCAAGATATTTAGTAATTACAAAAAGACCTGAACAGTGGAGAAACTCAACAAATACCACCTTACCAAATGATCAAAGGGAACATCACCCTCATATTCATATAACTCATAGTCCTATCACGAACCCCTCATTTCATAAGAAAACATTACATAAACCCAAAATATTGTGCAAAATAAGTGGAGGCAAAGAGCAGGCAGGTTGTGTTCACCACGATGTCCCTAGCAATTACTGTTATATTTAACACATAGTAAACATTTAATAAATATTTTTAAATGATGGAATTCATTAGAAAGATGAGTACCAGTTATTGAGAAAAAATCTAAAGCTTCTTATGAGAGGTTTTGTTTTGTTTTGAGATGGAGTCTTAAGTGCAGTGGCACAATCTCGGCTCACTGCAACCTCTGTCTCCTGGGTTCCAGCGGTTCCTCCTACCTCAGCCTCCCCAGTAGCTGGGATTACAGGTGTACGCCACCACAACCTGCTAAATCTTTTATTTTTAGTAGAGACGGGGTTTCACCATGTTGGCCAGGCTGGGCTCAAACTCCTGACCTCAGGCAGTCCGCCTGCCTCAGCCTCCCAAAGTGCTGGGATTACAGGCATGAGCCACTCGCCCAGCCGAGAGTTTTTTATTTTT
>NW_012115955.1:744242-752402 GCF_000951035.1 Colobus angolensis palliatus
CTGTCTTGTGCCAGTTTTCAAAGGGAATTTTTCCAGTTTTTGCCCAGCCAAGAGTTTTTTAAAAAGTAAAAGTTGACAATCACTTTGGGGTAACTGAATTATGACCCAAATTCTAAGGAAATGTATGAATTTCACAGGTAATCAAGACTTTGTGGTTTTACTGTAGCATTTTTTTTTTCAGAGTCAAAAATTCTGTGTTTTGTAAACACGAAAGGGCAAATAATTGTTGGGATAAAAAGGCTTCCTGAAAGTTGATTTCCATGGAATGGAAATAATTTTTCTATTCCAACTGCCTTGTTTGCTTGTGCTTAGGGAACATAAATCATGGGTAATTTTCCTTGTGATATTCTTTTTTTTTTTTTTTTTTGAGACAGAGTCTCACTCTGTCTCCCAGACTGGAGTACAGTGGTGCCATCTCCGCTTGCTGCAACCTCCGCCTCCCGGGTTCAAGCGATTCTCCTGCCTCAGCTACCTGAGTAGCTGGGACTACAGGCATGCGCCACCCATGCCCAGCTAATTTTTGTATTTTTAGTAGAGATGATGTTTCACCCTGTTGGCCAGGCTGGTCTCAAACTCCTGACCTCAAGTGATCCCTTACCTCAGCCTCCCAAAGTGCTGGGACTACAGGCATGAGCCACTGTGCCTGGCCTTAGTTGTGATGTTCTTTAATTGTATTTCTCAAGCCTTAATCGCTTGAAATTTCTTTTCCATGTCGAAAACTGTTGTTTAATTCCACATGACACACAAAACCAGAAATGAGATACTATAAGCTAAAAAGATAAATCTCAAGTCAGTAAGACTTGCCCTCATTTTGTGGCTCTTTTTAATGTTTTAAGTCTATCAGTTTTCATAATTAGATAACATCTACCAATACAAATGCACCCTGTTCCCATGTTTCAATTTCAGAGACAATTTTAGATTAATCTGTATAAGAAATGATTGCCTTAGTGTAATGTCGGAAATGTCTCTGCTTTAAAATACAGTCTCAAATGGTCAAATAGTTTTATTAGCATAATCACAGGAGGAAAATGCTAAATAGCAAGAATTTAAGAAGAATTTTTGAAATATGTTGGGAAAAAAATCGAGTTTACATCTCTCCAAAATAACCTTAAAATCTGCAATGTTATTTTAAAAATATTTTTGTTAATAATTCATTACATTTAATAAGACAAAGGCTTATGAGGTAAAACCTACCAAACGTTTGTATTCTGCTTTTATTTATGATGCTATTATGGGCTGAATTGTGTTCCTCCAAAAATTTCTGTGTTGGAATCCTAAATGCCAGTACCTCAGAATGTGACCAGACTTGGGGATAGAGTCTTTTCCGAGGTAACTACAGTATAATGAGGTCATTGGTGTAGGCCCTAATCTAACATGACTAGTTTCCTATAAGAAGAGGATACTCAGACACAAACACGTACAGAGGAACAACCATGCCAAGCCACAGGAAGAAGATGACCCTCAACAAGCCAAAGAGAGAAGCCTGAAACAGATCTTTCCCTCACAGCTCTCAGAAGAGCCAACCCTGCTGACAGCGCTCTCAGATGTGTAACCCTCAGAACTGTGAGAAAGTAAATTTCTGTTGTACAAGCCACCCAGTCTGTGATGTTGTGTTACCACAGCCCTAGAAAATGAGTGCAGGTGACAATTCCGGCTTTTGTTCTTACAGCTGTGAACCCAAGAGTCTCTGAGACAGGTCTCCATTAATTTAGAAAGTTCATTTTGCCAATGTTAAGAACACATCTATGTCATAACCTCAGGAGGTCCTGACGACATGTGCCCAAGGGGGTTGAGGTTTAGCTTGCTTTGCTTTTTTTTTTTTCTTTTTAGACAGAGTTTCGCTCTTGTTGCCCAAGCTAGAGTGCAGTGGTGTGATCTCACCTCACTGCAACCTCTGCCTCCTGTGTTCAAGTGATTCTCCTGCCTCAGCCTCCCAAGTAGCTGGGATTACAGGTTCATGCCACCACACCTGGCTAATTTTTATTTTTTATTTTGTATTTTTAGTAGAAACGGGATTTCACCATGTTAGCCAGGCTGGTCTGGAACTCCTGATCTCAGGTGATCTGCCCACCTCAGCCTCCCAAAGTGCAGGGATTACAGGCATGAGCCACTGCACCCAGCCTAGCTTGCTTTTATACCTTTTAGGAGACATAATACATCATTCAATACCTGTAAGAGGTGTATTGGCTTGATTTGGAAAGATAGGACAACTAAAATTGGGGGTATCCAGATTATAGGTATATTTAAAACTTTTCTGATTGGCAATTGTTTGAAAGAATTAAGTTATTATCAAAAGGTCTTGAATCAATAGAAAGAAAGATCTGGGCTATGATAACAAGGTGTTGTGGAGATCAAAGTTTTATTATGCAGATGAAGCTTCCTGGTAGTAGGTTTCTGAGAGAATAGATTGTAAATGTTGTTTTGGTGTTTTTATCAGACTTAAGATCTGTGTTGATGTTAATGCTGGTCAGCTTTTCCTGAATTCCAAAAGGGAGGAGGGTGTAGTGAGGTATGCCCAATCAACCCTTCCCATCACAACTTAAACTAGTTTTCCAGGTTAATTTTGGAATGCCCTTAGCCAAGAAGAGGCTTCCATTCAGATGGCTGATGGGCCTCAGAATTTTATTTTTGGTTTACATAGCTAAAAAATACTTCTTGAACTTGTCAAGAATTGTGAGGGGGTCTAGAATTTTACTCTACTTGCAAGCTAACAATTTAGACTATTATGATTTCTCAGATGCTAGCAGAAGACATGAGATTCCTGGGTCAGAGACAAAGGACTTCCTTACTCATGGCAACAGCAGGTCATGTGCATGGATATCCTGTTTTCCCTGAATCCCTCAGGGCCAATTTAAACAGTCCATGATGAATGCCTATGTGTACAGTGGTTGTGTTACAGGACAAGAACCCACACAGCTTAGATGAGTCATCACTAATATGCTAAGTAGAAAGAGTCCTGCTTTTTGTCTGAAGGGAGACATTACTTCATTATCTCTCGGGTGTGTGCTCTCTGCACATACAATCCTGAGGAGTGGGTCCAGATAAAGAGTGATCAAGATCTTGTATTCTTGGCATACTCAGCAAGATCATGAAGAGATATTGAGGGCCAATTGTGGCTTGCCTTTCCCAGTGAAGCTATTATCTGCCAGGTACAATGCTAGAGGCCCTAGTGGTGGAGACTAACAAGCCAAAATGTGGTATGTTAAGAGTTATGATAAGAATCAAAACACATGGAAGGGTGTAATTCTTTAAAAGGATATGTGATTTTGTATAAGGAAGTCAGAGTATGTTTCCCAGAGGAACTGATGATTTAACTGACACTTATAGATCAATGGAAATTCTGTATAGGAAGAGGTAGAGGAGCAGAACTAGTGACAGTTTCAGCAGCATACAAAATTAAAACAAAGGCCAGGCGGTGAAAGGACTGGGTACAATTGGAAACATGCAATACTCAATATATTTGGAATCAGGAGGAAGAAGGAAGAGTGGTAAGAAGATAAAATTAAAGGTAGGAACCAAAGCCAGGTCGTGGTGGGCTTTGAAATCATGCTAAGAAAAATGAACGTTTTCTGGAGGATAATGGAGAGCTAGGAAAATGGTTTTAGAGTGAGAAGTGTTGGGATGAAATTTGGTTTTCAGAAAAAGTTACCTTGGTTACTGTCTGGGGAATAGATTCAATCAGAACAAAGCTGAAGCCAGTTAGGTACCATTATAGAACAGGAAAAAATTTGGTCACCAGGAAGTTAAAGTCAAGAGATCTTTAGATTTACATAATTGAAGGGAGAAATACACAGTTCTACAATAATAATTGAAGACTTCAATACTCCACTTTCAATAATGAACAGAACATCTAACCATAAGATCTATAAGGGCACAGAGGGCTTGAACAACACTATAAACTAACTAGACCTAACATACATACACAAAACCCTCCACCCAACAATAGAAGGATACACATTCTTCTTAAGTACACACAGAATATTCTCCAGGATAAATCATGTGTTAGGCCACAAAGCAAGTATCAATGAATTTTAAAATTGAAATTATACAAAGCATCTTCTCCAACTATAATAGAATGAAGCCAGAAATCAATGCCAGTGAAAACTGGAAAATTCACAAATATGTGGAAATTAAGCAACACATTCTTATATAACCAATGGGTCAAAAAAGAAATCACACAAAAAATTAGATGATTAGAGACTAATGAAAATGAAAACCAAATCAGTATACCAAAACTTATGGGATGCATCAAAGGCAGAGTTCAGAAGGAAATTTGTAGCTGTAAATGCCAACATTAAAAAGAAGAAAGATCTCAAATCAGTAGCCTAACTTCACATCTTGAGGAAATAGGGGGAAAAGAGCAAATTAAACTCAAAGGTAAGATAAGGAAGAAAAGAATAAAGGTTAGATAGCAGATAAATAAAATAGAGAATACAAGAACAATAAAGTCAATTAACCCAAGAGTTTGTTCTTTGAAATGATCAACAAAATTAACAAAATTTAGTTAGACTAATAAAGAACAAAAGAGGAAAGATACAAATGACTAAAGCCATAAATAAAAGTTAAGACATTACTATTGACTATACAGAAATAAAAAGGATTTTAGGAGAATAGTATGAACAATTGTATGCAGAAAATTAAATAATCTAGGTGAAATGGACAAACTTCTAGAAACACAAATTACCTAAACTGATTTAAAAATAAATAGAAAATCTCAACAGACCTATAACAAGTGAAGAGATTAATTCAATAATAAAAAATGTCTCAACAAAGAGAAATCCAGGACCAGATGGCTTCACTGATAAATTTCTACCAAACATTCGAAGAACTAACACCAAACCTTGAACTGTTTTTAAAAAATAGAAGAGGAGAGGAAACTTTCTAACTAATTCTATAAGGTCAGCATTACCCTGATAGCAAAGTCAGATAAAAACATCACAAGAAAAAAGAAACTTCAGACCAACATCCATTATGAATAGAAATGCAAAAATCCTCAACAAAATGCTAGCAAACTAAATTGAACAGCACATTAAAAGAATTATATTCCACAACCAAGTGGGATTTGTATCAGGAATACAAGGGTGGTTCAACATAAGAAAAGCAATAAATGTAATACATCACATTAACAGAAAGAAAGGGGAAACCCACATAATTACCAAAATGTAATGCAGAAAAGGCATTTGACAATCCAATATCTTTTTTATGATAAAAATAACTCTTAGAAAATTAGGTAGAGGAGGGAACTTTCTCATACGCTAAAGAGCATTTATGAAAAACCCACAGCTAACATCATAGTCTATGGCAAAAAACTAAAATCCTTCATTCTAAGATCAGGAATGAGACAAGGAAATTTGCTTTCACTCTGCTGTTCAACATTGTCTTGTTAAGTTTGAGCCTGAGCAATTAGTCAAGAAAAAAAATAATTGGAAAGGAGCAGGTAAAATATATTTATTTGCAAATGGCATTGTCTTACTTGTAGAAAATTCCAAAGAATACACAAGAAAGCTAAAAATTAATTCCACAAAGTTTCAAGGTACAGTGTCAATACCAAAAATCAGTTGTGTTTCTATATACCAGCAATGAATAACTAGAAAAGGAAACGAAGAAAGCAATTTCATTTACAATAGCATCTAAGGTAATAACATACCTAGGAATAAATATAACTAAGAAGGTGAAAGACTTGTATATTGAAAATTGTAAAATATTGCTGGAAAAAATTAGGACCAAAATAAATGGAAAGACATTCCATTAAAAAGAAGACTTAATAGTATCAAGCTGTCAATACTACCCAAAAAGATCTACAAATTGAATGCAATCCCCATCAATATTCTGATGACCTTCTTTCTAGAAAGGGATAAGCCAATCTTTACTTCATATGGAATTTCAAGGGACCCTGAATAGCCAAAGGCACATTGAGAAATAGAATGAAGTTAGAAGACTCACACTTCCCAGTTTTAAAATTTACTACCAAGCCTTAGTAACTGGTTTGGAAGTGGTCTGTTCCCACCAAAACTCATGTCGAAATTTGATCCCCAGTGTGGCAGTGTTGGGAGGGGAGGCCTAGCGGGAGGTATTTGAGTCAGAGGGAGCAGATCCCTCACAAACAGACTAATGTCCTCCATCAGAGGTGAGTTCTTGCTGTCACAGGATTGGATTAGTTCCTGCTAGAGCAGGCTGTTACAAAAAGCCTGGTTTCCTTGGTTTCCCTCTATTTATTCCTCTCTAGCCATGTTCTTTTGCACATACTCCCCTTCTGCTTTCTGTCATGGAAGCAGTATGAAGTCCTCATCAATTGTAACTGTTTAATCTTGACCTTTTCGGCCACCAGAATCATGAGCCAAATGCACCTTTTTAAAAAAATTAAGTTACCCAGCCTCAGATATTCTGTTATAGCAACCCAAAATGAACAAGAAAGTAAGCAAAATAGTGTGGTGCTAGCATGAGGATAGACATAAGACCACTAGGATAAAATTGAGAGTTTGAAAAAAAAGACATTTGACAAGGGTGCAAAGTTTATGTAATGTGGAAAGAATATTCTTTTTTTTTTTTTTTTTTTTGAGACAGAGTCGTGCTCTGTCGCCCAGGCTGGAGTGCAGTGGCCAGATCTCAGCTCACTGCAAGCTCCGCCTCCTGGGTTTACGCCATTCTCCTGCCTCAGCCTCCCAAGTAGCTGGGACTACAGGCGCCCACCAACTCGCCCGGCTAGTTTTTTTTTTTTTTTGTATTTTTTAGTAGAGACGGGGTTTCGCCGTGTTAGCTAGGTTGGTCTCGATCTCCTGACCTCGCGATCCACCCGTCTCGGCCTCCCAAAGTGCTGGGATTACAGGCTTGAGCCACCGCGCCCGGCCAGAATATTCTCTTTAACAGGTGGTTCAAAAGAATAAAGTTGAATCCCTACTTCATATTACATACAAGAGTATACAAAAATTAACTCACTGATCAATGGCCTACTTATGAGAGCTAAACCATAAAACTCTTAGAGGAAAGCATAAACATAATCTTTAACACCTTGGATCTGGCAATACATTTCTAGATATTAAACCAAAAGCATAATTAACAAAAGGAAAAAATAGGCAAATTGTGCTTCATCAAAATTTAAAACTTTTGTGTATCAAAGAACACTGTCAACAGAGTAAAAAGGCAATTTACAGGATGGTAAAAAATATTTGCAAGTCATATAACTCACAAGGGTTCAATATCAAGAATAGATAAAGAATTCTTACAACTCAACAATAAAAAGACAATACAACTAAAAAGTAGTCAAAGGACTTGAATAAATATTTCTCCAAAGACGATATACTCATGATCAATAAGGATGCGATAAGATACTCAACATCACTTACCACTGGGAAAATGAAAATTAAAGAGGCACAATGAGATATCACTTCACAGATACTAGGATGGCTATAATTTTAAAAATGGAAAATAACAAATGTTAGCAAGGATATGGAGAAATTGGAACTCTTGTGTGTCATTGGCATGAATATAAAATGGTGTAGCTGCTGTGAAAAACAGTTTGCCAGTTCCTCAAGAAGCTAAACATAGGATTACTATATGAACCAGCAGTTTCACTACTAGCAATCTCAATACCCAAAGGAATTGAAAGCAGGGACTCAAACAGATACTTGAACGCCAGTGTTCATCACAGCATTGTTCATAATAGCCCAAAGTCGGAGACAACCCATGTATCCATCAACAGATGAATAAGTAAACAAAATGTCATCCATACATACAAATGGAATATTACTCAGTTTTAAAATGAATGAAATTCTTATATATGCAACACATGGTTAAGACTTGAAAACATCAGGGCCAGGTGCAGTGGCTCACACCTGTAATCCCAGCACTTTAGGAGGCCAAGGCGAGCAGATAACCTGAGGTCAGGAGTTCAAGACCAGCTTGGCCAACAAGGTGAAACCCCGTCTCTACTAAAAATACAAAAATTAGCCAGGCCTGGTGGTGCGAACCTATAATCCAAGCTACTTGGGAGGCTGAGGCTACTTGAATTCAGGAGGTGGAGGTTGCAGTGAGCCAAGACCATGCCATTGCACTCCAGTCTGGGCAACAAGAGCAAAACTCCATCAAAACAGAGAGAGAGAGAGAGAGAGAGAGAGAAAGGGAGGGAGAGGGAGGGAGGGAGGAAGAAAGGAAAGAGGGGAG
>NW_012115955.1:752452-762494 GCF_000951035.1 Colobus angolensis palliatus
AGGGAGGGAGGGAGGAAGAAAGGAAAGAGGGGAGGAAGGGAGGGAAAACATCATACTAAGTAAAATAAACTAGACACAAGAGCACGTATATTGTACTCCAGTCTGGGCAACAAGAGCAAAACTCCATCAAAACAGAGAGAGAGAGAGAGAGAGAGAGAGAAAGGGAGGGAGGGAGGAAGAAAGGAAAGAGGGGAGGAAGGGAGGGAAAACATCATACTAAGTAAAATAAACTAGACACAAGAGCACGTATATTGTATGACTCCACTAATATGAAATACCTAAAATGGGCAAATGTATAGAGACAGAAAGTAGATTAGAGATTACTAGAGGCTGAGGGGTGAAGGAAGAAGGAGTTATTGTTTATGATTACAGAGTTTCCATTTGGAAGGGCGAAAATGGTTTTGGAAATAGTGATGATGGTTGTACCATATTGCAAATGTAATTAATGCTATTGAATTGCACTTTTAAAATGGATAAAATTAAGGGTGATGTCAGCAAGATGGTCAACTAGAAGTTTGTAGAACTCCCTGCCTTGCAACACACACAAAAACAAAACAATGAATATACAACTACATTTCAACCAAAATAACTAAAAGGAGAACACTAGAGAAGAGCAAAGGGGAAGCAGAAATCCTGTGAAGCACAGAAACCCAGTATGGCTATGGAGAGAAAGGAAAGAAACAGTTTACCTCCACCAGCTGGTTCCCCGGTAAGGATCAGCTCTGAACCAGGAGACACTTCTTTCTCTCTGTGGGGAAAGGTAAGCAAGAGGACTCCTGAAACCCCCATCACCACTTCGGACATCTGCATTCTTCACTGCTGCAGACTCCCACAGTCCTCACAGATTCTGATCCTACTTAAGGGAGCTCCCCAGGGTCTACACGCTGCACTACCCCAGAGGAGCTGATGTTGTATCTTTCCCCTTGTGACCTGAGCTGCTGCTGCTCTACACCGTCTTGGAATTGGGGCCACTGCCAGAATATGTTCTGCTCCAGGGGTGAGTAGCCCTTGCACCTCTCCATCCCTGAGTCTTTGCTGCCACTGTACCACGCCCACATGTTAGCATTACCATCTCTAAGCCAAGCTGTTGTTACGACCTCCCCCTGAGCTAAGCTACTGTGGAGACCCTCCATCCCCACCAATTTCAGTCACTGGGGCACCCTGCCCTCAGGGTCTGAGCTAACACTATTCCTCACTGCTCTGGGATCTCAAACCTCTGGCACATCAGAACAATTGCATCTCCCAGTACCATAGCTGAGGTAGTGCCCTGCTCTCTACAAACCCTAAGCTTCAGCCCAACAGAGCAGTCATGTGCCCCCAGTGCCCAAGCCAATGCAGCACCTCACCCCTCAGAGAACTAGAGCCCCTGGTAATGTGTGTAGCCATACTCTGGAGCTGAGCTGATGTGGCACCTCGTATTCCAGGGAAACTTATCCTTGGCTGAGCTGTTCTACCCCACCTTTCAGGCTTAACAGCTAAAAGGCCCTGCCTCCCTGAAACTGAAGTAGTCTCCCAGCGTCCAAGCTGCAGAGGCATGCCCACTCCGTGGGGAGTAGAGTCATCACTGTCTACTCCCTGGGCCTCAGGGCCTAAGCCACAGTTGGACCATTCCTGGGTCTATGCTGCTGCAACAACTGGCCTCACAGAGCCTGGGTTACCGCCATGCCTCACATTCTCAGAATCCAGAGTCACTACTGTGTGGTATCTCATCTCTCAGGGCCCAAGTTGTCACTGTTTCCTGTTGGTTCTGGGACCTGAATTGCAGCTGTGCCTTGCTCCCCAGGGCCAAACCCTCAGAGTACCCCTTCTTCCCAGAGCCAAGTCAGTACTATGCCCTGACCACCAGGACCAGAGTCATAGCTACAACCTAGCTCCCTGGGCCTGAGCTGCTAGGATGTGCCTCAGAGCAACAGACCCCAGCTTTATTAGAGAACTAAAGCCACTTGTGCCTCAGAGAGTGAACTGAACCTCAAGTCCCAGATCCTATAGTAGTTTTGCAAGACCCTGAGCCCAGCCCAGGACTCTGGCTCCACACACACTCAGAGCACCCGGGCCTTGGATCCCAGCACCATTACCTGTGGGCATGTCAGGCTTGAAACGAAGACAGAGTCCTTCAGCTGAGTGGGGACACTGTGGAGAACAAAAGTACAGGAGAATCTCTAAAGCTCTTGCCACCAAGAATCCTAACATATGCTGCCACCACCACTGCCACAAAATCTTGCAGCCTAGACCACTGAGGCACCCACAGTCATTGCTGATATTCATCACAGGTAAAGAAGCTACGTGGAGAATTACGTAACTACACCCACCTGGGACCAGACCTATCACACCCTGCCCAATTGTCTCCCTCAGGCCCATCTGTAGGTGAAAATCTTTCCCTACAAAAGCCACTGTGTAAAGTCTGAGAGAGGTGACTGCTCCACCAGAAGCACAAACATCAATGCAGGATACAAGAAACACAAAAAAGGAAGGAAATATGATACCATCAAAGGAACACAACAATTCTTCAGTAACTGACTCCATGAAAATGAAAATTTACCAACTGCCTAAAAAAGCATTCAAAATAATGATCTAAAGGAAATCCAGGAAGATACAAGAGAATGCAGATAGATAATTCATGAAATCAGGAAAACAATTTATGATATGAATGAGAAATTCAACAAAGAGATAGATATCATTTTTTTAAAACCACACATAAATCTTAGAATTAAAGAATTTGATCCATTAAACGAAAAATACCGTCAAGAGCTTCAACAGCAGACTAGATCAAGCAGAAGAAAGATTCTGTGAACTTGAAGACAGGTTGTTTTAAATGAATCAATCAGAGGAAAAAAATGAAAGTGAAAAAGAATGAAGAAAGCTTATTGGACTTATGTAATACCACAAAGCGAACAAATGCTTGCAATATGGAATTTTCAGGAGAAGAGAGAAAGACAGGGACAGAAAGCTTATTTAATGAAATAATTGCTGAAAATTTCCCATGTCTTGAGAAAGATATGCATGTTTAGATTCATGAAGCTTAAAGTTATCCAAACAGATCCAAAGAGGTCCTCTCTGGGGTACATTATAATCAAGCTGTCAAAAGTAAATGATGGCAGCTGTAGCATGCCTGAGCCAGAGCCGCTATGAGGCCAGCTGCAGTGGGGGAGGTGTGGCTGGGGCTGCGTGCTCCATGGAGCTGGTGAGGACTGGCAACAGGTGGGAGCCCCGCCCCCTTCTGAGTTGTTGGGGTAAGAGTCCTGCAGCCACCCAGCCACAGCTACCAATCCAGCCCTGGAAGCTCCTCTGCGCCTGCAGGCTTAGAAGTGTCTGCTCCCACCGCCCACTCCGGGGTGGAGCAAAGCTGTGGTCGAGCCCAGGGCTGTTGTGACATGTTCAGGTGTGCCTATGCTCGGGGTAGTGCTGACTAGCCCCCTGCCACCTTGGCCCCCTTCAAACTTTGGGCCCTGACCAGCATAAGTGGGAGGTCAAGGAGGTGCTGAGGGCAGCTCAGCCATGGGCCTGCAGGTGCCCTTCAGTGTAAACAGCATGGGCCCCATGGACAACATGATGGGTGGTAGGAAGCATACAGGCTCCTGGGCAGAAAGGGGCTGTTCCCCGGTGAAGCCCCTCCTTCAAATCCCAGCTGGCCTGAAGCATGGGGTCCAGGCTATCAGTTCCTGGTGGAGTCTGTGGGCTGGAATGAGAACTTACGGTGCTTTTTCTGGGCCTGCCCATGGCTGCCCATGGACCTCTCAGCAGGCACTTCCTCCCTTCTGAACCCATAAAAACCCCAGACACACACAGACCTGAACAGATGTCAGGATGACCTGCCTATGGAAAGGAGCTACCCACTGTGGGTTTCCTCTCCACTGAGAGCTAGACACTCCTGTGCACGGCCTGCCTGCAGAAGGGAGCTACCCACTTCAGGTCTCTTGAGAGCTGTTCTGTCATTCAGTGAAGCTAGTCTTCACCTTGCTCACCTGCCAGTCGTCCACATACCTCATTCTGGATGTGGGACAAGAACTCGGACCCAATGAATGGCAGGACTGAAAGAGCTGTAACACAAACAGGGCTGAAATATGCCCCTCTGCTTGCCACGTTGTGGAGGACAAGAAGGAGAGAAGAGCTGTGGCCCTTTGGGGAGCTCAGACCTAGGCGCTCCCAGAGCCAGGGCTGTGGCACCCTCTTTGGGGCTCTGTGGTTCCTGGCATCTTCAAGCTTCTGGGCACCACCATATCCTTCTCATCCAGACATGGGCACCCACAGCAGAAGCCACATGTGGTATATCTGGTCCAGCTGCAGCCTTGCAGGGAGCCAGCACCTGTGCCGGCACCTGGAGCTGCCTGTGCTGCCACAGCAGCCAGCATGCCTGGCTGTGCACAGTGGCCAGATCCTGCACTTGCTCACCCACACACCCCTAACCACTCCGCACCTGGCTCACCCTTGGCAGGTGTAGATTACAGGCTGGTAGCATGAGCTGAGCACAGCCTGCTAGGCCGGGTGAGCAGAACGAGCCCAGCATGCACAAGCAATACTCAGGCAGAGGACGTTGCTGGCCACAGACGTTTCTGGCTGGTGAAGCGACACCCCGAGGACATAGAGAATTTAAAAAGCAGCAAGAGAAAAGCATCATGCCATGTATAACAACATTCTCATTAGACTATCAGTGGATTTCTCAGCAAAAACCTTGTAAGCCAAGAGAGAAAGGGGTAATATTTTTAAAGTACTGAAAGAAAAAGTCCCAGCTAGCCATAAATACTAAATCTAGCAAAGCTCTCCTTAAGAATGAAGGAGAAATAAAGTCTTTCATGACAATCAAAAGCTGAGGGAACTCATCACCACTATCCTTGCATTATGACAAATGCTTAAAGGAGTTCTTCAAGCAGAAAAAAAAGACAATAATTACCATCATGAATACCTAGGAAAGTGTAAAACTAGTGAGGAGTAGTAGTATAAAACTAACAAGTAGTTTTATGCTTTCACATGTATGAAGTACAGGCAAACACACAGTCAAATTCAGAATACTTCAACACTATAATGGTGCTATGTAAATCATTCATATCTCTAGTATGAAGGTTAAAAGTCAAAACAGTCAAAAACAACGAAAGCTACCATAAGTGGTTAAGGAATACAAAATATAAAAATGTGTAAGTTGTGAAATCAAAAACATAAATTGTATGGGATAGGGTAAAAGCCTAGAGTTTTTATATGTGACAGAATTTAAATTGTTGTCAGTTTAAAATAGTCAATTATAACTATAAGAAGTTTTACGCAAGCCTCTTGGTAACCACAAAGCCAAAATCTATAACCGAGATACAAGCAATAAAGAGAAAGAACTAAAGTTTAGCATTACAGAAAATCCTCAAATCACAAAGATAGACAAAAAAAGCAACAAATCCACAAAACAACCAGAAAACAAATAACAAAATGGCAGTAATAAGGTTTTATTTACAAATAATAACCTTAAATGAAAATTGATTAAATACTGCAACCAAAAGACATAGAGTGGCTTCGTGAATTAAAAAAATAAGATCCAGGCCGGGCGTGGTGGCTCAAGCCTGTAATCCCAGCACTTTGGAAGGCTGAGACAGGTGGATCATGAGGTCAGGAGATCGAGACCATCCTGGCTAACACGGTGAAACCCCATCTCTACTAAAAAATACAAAAAACTAGCTGGGCGAGGTGGCGGGAGCCTGTAGTCCCAGCTACTTGGGAGGCTGAGGCAGGAGAATGGCATAAACCCGGGAGGCAGAGCTTGCAGTGAGCTGAGATCTGGCCACTGCACTCCAGCCTGGGCGACAGAGTGAGACTCCGTCTCAAAAAAAAAAAAAAAAAAAAAAAAAAAAAAAAAAGAGAGAGAGAGAGTGAAAGGGTAGATGAATTCCATTCAAATGGTAACCAAAAGAGAGTGGGGGTGGCTGCAACTTGTATCTGATTAAATAGGCTTCAAGTCAAAAACTGTCACAACAGACAAAAAAAAAAGGCCATTATTTAACGATAAAATAATTGACTATTTTAAACTGACAACAATTTAAATTCTGTCACATATAAAAACTCTAGGCTTTTACCCTCTCATCAAGAGGACATAACAATTATCAATATATATGCACCCAACATCAGAGTATCTAAATACATAAAGCAAACATTAATGGACATGAAGAAAGAAACACATAACAATACAATAATAGTAGACCATTTTAATACCTCATTTTCAACCATGAATAGATCAACTACACAGAAAATTAATAGGGAAATACTGGACTTGAATTGCACTTTAGACCATATGGCCCTAATAGACATATACAGAACATTCCATCCAACAGCAGCAGAATACACATTTTTCTCAAGTACACATGGAATATTCTCCAGGATAAACCACATGTTAGGCCACAAAACAGCTCTTAAGAAATTTTAAAAAACTTAAATCATATCGAAGATTGTTTCAGACCACAATGGCATGAAACCAGGAATTAATAACAGAAGGAATCTTGAAAAATTCACACATATGAGGAAATTAAACAACATGCTCCTAAGCAATCAATGAGTAAAAGGAGAAATTAAAAGGGAAATTGTAAATATCTTGAGACAAATGACAATGGAAATACAACATACTAAAACCTATGGGATGCAGCCACAGCAATTTTGAGAGGAAAGTGTATAGCAATAAATACCTACATTAAAAAGAAAAAAAGATCCCAAATAAATAGTCTAAAACTATGCTTCAAGGAGCTAGAAAAAGAACAAACTAAGCCCAAAGGTAGCAGAAGGAAGGAAACAATAAAAATCAGAATAGAAATAAATGAAATGGATAACAGAAAAGCCATAGGAAAAAAAAATTGGTAAAACTGAGTTGGTATTTTGAAAAAATAAACAAAATTAGAAAACACTTACTAGTCAAGCTAGCAAAAAAAGAGAGAAAAGACTCAAATAAAATAAAAAATGATATTGGAGATGCCTCAAAAATTAAAAGAATCCCATGGGACTATTATGAACAATTAATGTGCCAAACAAATTGGATGACTTAAAAGAGATGGATTAACTCCTAGAAAAGTAAAGCCTACCACAGTTAAATCAGAAAGAAATAGAAAGCTTGAACAGAATAATAACAAAGAGATTGAAGAAGTAATCAAAACCTTCCCCAAAATTAAGAGCCTAAGAGCAGATGCCTTCGCAGCTGAATTCTACCAAACATTCAAAGAGGAACTAATACCAATACCTCTTAAACTCTTCCAAAAAATAGGGCTACAGGAAATACTCCCAAACATATTTTATGAGGCAAGCATCATCTTGACACCTCATCCAGACAAAGATATCACTAGAAAAGAAAACTATAGGCCAATTTCTCTGATGAGCATTAATGCAAAAAATTCTCAATTAAATATTATCAAGCCAAATTCAACAACACACCAAAAAGACTGTACATCATGACCAAGTGAGATTTATTTCTGGCATATAACACTGATTTAACATATGCAAATCAATCAATATAATATACTACATTAACAGAATGAAATATTAAAAGCCATCCGATCCCAAATTGACAAAGAAAAAGCATTTAACAAAGTCCAACATCCTTTGTTGATAAAAACTCTCAACAGCTCAGGTTTAGAAGGAAAGTTTCTCACACATAATAAAGATTTTTTATGCAAACCCCACAGCTAACATCATAATCAACAGAGAAAAACTGAAAGCTTTTCCACTAAGATCCAGTACAAGGCAAGGATGTCAACTCTCCACTTCTAGTAGGCATAGTACTGGAAGTTAGCAGGAGGATCAATCAAACATACACACAAAAGAAATAAAAGGCAATTAAATCAGAAAGGAAAGACAAAGTATCTCTATGTTGCAGATTGTACAATCCTATATGTAGAAAATCCCAAAGATTCCACAGGGAAAAAAAAAACTGTGAATTCAGTAAATTCAGTAAAGTGAATTCAGTAAAGTTGCAGGATTCAAAATCAACATACAAAAATCAGTAGTGTTTTTATACACAGAATAATAACCTAGCTGAAAGAAAAATCAAGAAAACAGTCCCATTGACGGTAGCATCAAAAGAAAATAAAACACTTAGAAATTTAACCAAGGAGGTGAAAGATTCAGACATTGAAAACTGTAAAACATTGATGAAAGAAGTTGAAGAAGAATAAATACAAAGATATCCCATGCCCATGAATCACAGTAATTAATATTTTTAAATTGTCCGTCTACCCAAAGCAATATATAAATTCAATGCAATCCCTATCAAAATCCCAATAGCATTTGTCACATACTTTTTTTTAAACTTCAAAAATTCATATGGAATCACAAAGGATCCTGAATAATCAAAACAATTCTGACAAAGAAATAGTTGAAGGTATCACACTTTGTGATTTTAAATTATATTGCAAAGCTATAATAATCGAACTCATACTATATTGGAATAAACTCATACCATGTTGGAATAACAGGCCATAGACCAGTGAAACAGAATAGGGTGCACAGAAATAAATCCAAATATGTATGTCAATTACTTTTTGACCAAGGCACCAAGAGGACACAATGGATAAAGAATATTCTCCGTAATAAATGGGGCTAGGAAAACTGGATTTCTACATATAAAATAATGAAATTGGACCCTTATCTTACATCATGCACAAAAAGCAACTCAAAGTGGATAAAATACCTAAATGTAAGACCTGAAACTATAAAACTCCTAGAAGACACTATAGGGGAAAAGTGTCTGAACATTAGCCTTGACAATGATGTTTTTTTCCAGTTACACCAAAAGCTCAAGCTACAAATGTAAAAATAAGTAAATGGAACTACATCCAAATAAAAATCTTCTGCAAAGCAAAGGAAATTATCAACAAAATGAAATAGCATATGAATTGGGAAAAAAGATTTGTAAACCATGTATCTGATAAGGGGTTATCATCCACAATTTATAAGAACCCCTGGTCAATAGCAGAAAACAAATAACCCAATAAAAAAATGAACAAAGAATCTGAATAGACATTTCTCCAAAGAAGATATAAAAAATGGCCAACAGGTCTATATAAACATGTTCAACACAGTTAATCATCAGGAAATACGAGTCAAAATCACAGTGAGATATGACCAGACACCAATTATGATGGCTATTACTTAAAAGTCAAAAGATAGCAAATGTTAGTTAGTATGTGAAGAAAAAGGGAACCTTTGCATACTGCTGGTGGAAATGTAGTTTGGTGCAGCCATTATAAAAAACAATACGAAAGTTTCCAAAGAAATTAAAAATAGGACTACCATATGATCCAGCAACCCCCCTTCTGGGTGTATACCCAAAGGAAATAAAAGCACCATCTCATAAAGGTACGTGCCTGCCTGTGTTTACTGCAGCATTACCCACAAAAGCCAAGATACAGAAACAACCTGTGTGTCTGTAGAGAGACAAATAGTTAAGAGACTGTGCTATAATACACATATAGATAATGACATATTATTTTGCCTTTAAAAAAGAAGGAGATCCTGCCATTTGTCACAACATGCACAAACCTGGAAGTTTGTGCTAAGTGAAATAAGTTAGACACACACACACAAAAATACATAATCTCATTTACATGTGGAATTTTTTTTAAAAAGTCACATACACAGAGATAGGGAATAAAACACTGGTTACTAGGTGTGGGGCTGAGGAGGTAGAAAGGAAATGGGGAGATGTGGGGCAGAGGACACAAAGTAGCAGACATGTAAGAAGAACAAGTCTAGAGATCAAATGTACATGACGATTACAGATAATAAAATTGTACTGTATTTGCAATTCCTGCTAAATGAGTAGACTTTAGCTGCTCTTGCCACAAAAACAAACAGAAGTATAACTGTGTGAGATGATGAATATGTTAATCTGCTTCTTTATAGTGACCATGTTACTATCTACATGTATCCTACAATATATTTACATCTTAAGTATAAATGAGTAAATTAATTTTCTTAAAAATGGTCAACAGGCCCAATAAAACAGAACAGAGCCCTCAGAGATAATACCACTCATTTACAACCATCTGATCTTTGACAAATCTGACAAAAACAAGAAATGGGGAAA
>NW_012115955.1:763554-777054 GCF_000951035.1 Colobus angolensis palliatus
ATACCTAATGTAAATGACGAGTTAATGGGTGCAGCACACAAACACGGCACATGTATACATATGTAACAAACCTGCACGTTGTGAACAGGTACCCTAGAACTTAAAGTATAATAATAATTTTTAAAAAAAGGTCAACAGGCAAGTTTCATTATATCTGTGTTTTTGATCCAAAAAATACAACATGTAATATATCAAATACCATTGAATCGTACACTTTAAATGGGTAAATTGTATGGATGTGAATTGTATCTCAATAAAGCTCCTTTAAAAAAAAGAGATTTAGGGCAGTGGTCTTCAATCCCCAGGCCACAGACAGGTACTGGTCCCTGGCCTATTAGGAACTGGCCCACACAGCAGGAGGTGAGCGGTGGGCGACCAAGCATTACCGCCTGAGTTCAGCCTCCTGTCAGAGCAGCGGAAGCATTAGATTCTCATAGGAGTGTGAACTCTATTGTGAACTGCGCATGCGAGGGATCTAGGTTGCGCACTCCTTAGGAGAATGTAACTCCTGATGATTTGACATGGAAGAGTTTTATCCTGAAACCATCCCCCAAAACCTTTGCCCGTGGAAAAATTGTCTTCCACGTGGAAAAACTGTCTTCCACGAAACTGGTCCCTGGTGCCATAAAAGGCCGGGGACTGCTGATTTGGGGATAGTGTCAGTAGGAAATTGTAATTGACTATATATGAATGATGTAGTGAACATTTGTCACTTTATGGCTACTCGGCAGCGGAAGCTCTTCCTACTTTAGGTTATAGAGCCTGTCTCCAATCAGAGAAACTGAAGATCTTCTATTAATGTTCCCAGTCTCTTGGTAGCCAGAGTCTTGGCATATGATGTAGGTCCTGCCAATCAGAAATACTTAACTCCTCCTTAGCTCCCCACCTTCAACTCTTTTGTTGTTGTTGTTGTTGTTGTTGTTGTTCAGAGTCTTGCTCTGTCGCCCAGGTTGGAGTGCAGTGGAGCGATCTCGGCTCACTGCAAGCTCCGCCTCCCGGGTTCAAGCCGTTCTCCTGCCTCAGCCTCCCGAGTAGCTGGGATTAAAGGTGCCTGCCACCATGCCTGGCTAATTTTTTGTATTTTTAGTAGATACGTGGTTTCATCGTGTTAGCCAGGATGGTCTCGATCTCCTGCCCTCGTGATCCGCCCACTTCGGTCTCCCAAAGTGCTGGGATTACAGGTGTGAGCCACCGCAACCGGCTCCACTTTCAACTCTTAATCAGAAAATGGTGATGTGAAGAAACGTAGATCATGCAGGCTCTTTCCCTGGTGCAGTGCCTGTGAAGGTGGCTGTGTCCTGGCTGCAGGAGCTTTCTTTCTGGTAGGAGCATTGGAGGAGTCCACCATGCACATGCAGTTTCTCTGTCCTGCAGCAGAGACAGCAGTGCCTGCAGGAGGTCAAGTCTGCAGTTTGATTTGGGGCATAGCTTCTGGCTTTTTAGACTCCAAACCTGATTTGCCACAGATTCTGTGAGTTGCCTGGAGTTTTTTGAGTTATTTGTTTAATAAATTACTGTTCTGCTCATATTAGCCAGAATCAGTCTGTGTTGCTTGCAACAAAGTACCCTGAATGCTATAAAAACTGCTCCCAGATTCTCAGGAAGTTGGTGAACTGTGGGATGTACAAGATGTAACTGAAGGAAGTAAAAATCCAGTAGTATTAAAGGGAAGAGTTCTGATAGTACCTGGCATGCATAAGGTGAAATGTTAATTAGATTATAAGCTGTAGGCACATGGAATAAACTGTGCACTGAAAGGCTCAGTAAGGGACCCTGGGTGACCACTGTCACAGAATAGAATGGTAGTCCTGAAGACCATGTGGCAAAGTCATAGTCCTCACCTCACCAAGGCAGACTTTTCTTCCTCACTCCTCAGTTTCAGGTGCAGGCAGATGTCTCTAAAACTGATTCAGTGCCAAACGGAGCCATCATCCAGCCTCTAGAGGCAGGTGGACTTGGTTGGGCTTCATGAGGACCATGAGGAAATAGCACTCAAGTTTCATTTCAACCTCCTTTGAGTGGCCTTTTATGAATAGAATTCGAATTCCACATTTACTAGTCTCTCTAGATGCAAATTAAGATAAAATTTGATGGTGAAAGAGGGGTGAGGCACACTTCCTGTTGAGTTAGCAATTGCTGCCGGCAGGCAAGGTCGTAGAGATGTTGGAGTTTTCTGCACCAGCAGTTCTAGGGGCCTGATGATTGTATTATTGTATAAGTCAGTTGTGTCAAGTGTTTTTATTCCAGTTCTCACAACTCTGGGTTCTGATCATTTAGAGGACTGAATATCCAAGGAGGGTGATGCTTCCACTACTTGACATAGCAAATACTTGCTATGCCTAGTGGGGGCAGTGGAGAGAGAGAGAAAGGAAGAAAAGACACACAATTCAATTATTAGGTACTTTGGGGGAATGCAAGAGAAAACCAGGGAAAGGACAAGGGTGCCCGGAATCATTGAAGACGGCTCATACGGATACTGTTCTTTCACCTGAGGGCAGCATTGCCATGGTCCTCAGGCATGTTCATGCTGACTTCCACATTCCCTAGGAAACCCTTTAGAGAAGTGTTTGGCAAACTACAGACCTATGGGCCAAATCTAAACTGCCAACTATTCTTAATTTTTGTTTAAATTTCAATAGCTTTAAGAGTACAGGTGTTTTTTGGTTACATGGATGAATTATATAGTGGTGAAGTCTAGGTGCACTTGATTTTTTTTTAAATTATTCATATCCTTTTACTATTTTCCTATTGGATGTTGATCTTCTTGTAAATTTATAAGCGTGCTTAACATATTAAGAATGTTAAACTTTTTTCTAGAATAAAAATATGAACTATTTTCTCAAATTTTTTGTCTTTTAACTTGTTTAAGGTGTCTTTTATCAAACAAAAGCTGCTTGACTGTTAATTAAATATATTTATCTTTTCTTTTGTAACTTCTGGGTTTCATGTAGACCTGTTCTCCCGTATTTTGGTTTTGTACTTTTATGTGTAATTTAACACTTAAATCTTTAATAGTATGGGAATATTTTTATGCTTGGAGTGAGATGAAGGTCTATCCAATGATTCCAACATGATGTATTTTCCCACCGTTAGTAGACAGTTAGCATCCATTTTTTTCTACTCTCATGCAATCTGATATCTACCTGGGGAGGCTTGAAAGCTAAAGAAACATGTCTTAGACTTTGTGAAGCTGAGGTTCTGGAAGTAAATTATGTTCCATCATTTAGAAGCACTCATGAGAGCCTTTGTTGTGCAGACTGGTCTCGAAATCCTGGTCTCCAGTGATCCTCATGCCTCAGCCTCCCAAAGTGCCGGGATTACAGGTATGAGTCACTATGTCTCGCCTGAAAATCAACTTTTTACATTTCTCAAAATATCCGTTAGAATTTTGATTAAGAGACATTATATTCATTGGTTAATTTGGGGGTAATCATCATCTTTATAATACTCTTAATCAGAAATGTGTTCAATTTCTTTTCTTGTCTGGCTTCTTTTAGTCATTATTCAATGTTTTTTGTTTTTTGTTTGTTTGTTTGTTTTTATATATATATATTTTTAGTAGAGACGGGGTTTCACCATGTTAGCCAGGATGGTCTCGATCTCCTGACCTCGTGATCTGCCCGTCTCGGCCTCCCAAAGTGCTGGGATTACAGGCTTGAGCCACCGCGCCCGGCCCATTATTCAATGTTTAATAGTTTTCTTTATGTAGACTAGCTTGCACCTTTTTGTTAGATGTAGTTAATTATTTGATAGTTTTTCTTATTGTGAATAAGACACTTTTCCCAAGTATATTTTAAGTATATTTAAATATAATATTTTCAACTAAAATACTAAGAGTTAACATTTATTAAGCACTGCCTAGGCACCAGATATGTTATTTACATTATGCTTCACATGTTATTCAGTCACAAATGAAAATCTATAGTTCACAAAATACTCATCTAACAATGACTAAAACAGATCGAGGTTTGTGTTTCTCATGTTCAAGAAGCCCAGAGGTAGGTAAACAGGTGCTGACACTGACACTTCCCTCATGGTCAAATGGGTGCTATAGTTCTAGCATCATGTCCATTTTTAAGGCAGGAGAAAAGGAATATAGGGGCCCCTGCAACTTCTTATTATGCCCCTTTGGCCAGAATGGTGTCAGTTAGCCACCCCTGCCAGGAAGGAAGTCTGAAAGTATTTGATACTTGCAAATCCCAGAGTAAATAAAGGCTGGAAGAATGAGCTTGTAAGTAGATCTTGTGTGAGTCAAACTGCAGCAATGCTCATTCATAATATCCTCACCGTAACCTTCAGAGGGCAGCATGACTACAATTCCAAGTGTGCAGAGGAGGAAACCGAAACAATGAGTCTCAGCAATTTGCCGATAGTCACAGCAATAAATGTAGAATGTGTGCTTTCAGCCATTCTATTACAAATGATTCCCATATGCAGGAAAACTTTTGTTTTTAAATATTCACATCTTGTCTAACTATATTACTCAATTCTTCTATTATTTGCATAAGCTTTAGTTTAGCTATATAAGTAAATGAACATATGGAATTATATCTTCCTAGTAATATTGATAATTCTTTTTTTTCCTGTCTCATTGCAATGGCTCAGATCTTCAAAATGATGTCAAATAATACTGAGTTGCCTGTTTATTTTCCTATTTAAATAGGAAGGACTTTATTGTTTCCCCATTAAATGATTAAATTTACACTGAAAAAGAATGCTTTTCAGATATTCAGTAGTAAAGATAAATATTTTTCAGTAACAAGAAAGTTTTCTTTCCCGGTCTGCAGTTCAAAATGTTTTCCTTTTATCACATCAAAGTAGCTATACTTCTGACTACTCTCCAGCTACTTTAGCAATACATATCATACTCCAAAAAGAGTACTAGAAAAGACCTCCCTAAGACCTTCTTACACTAATGCTTTACAAATCAATCTCCCATTTCTTTTCAGCTCTGCCTTTTCACAGCAGAATTAAGATCTGGCAAGAAACTAAACAACTTCACTGGAATGTATAGGCTCTTATGTGTCAGCAACAGTTTTCATAACACTGCAAAAGACAAGAAAATGGACAATTTCTCCACAAGACTGAGAGTCGTCTTTCTCTGCTACTTTTAGTGAGGGACGTGTTTTCAGGAAACCTATTTTTGGAAATATTGCTGCGCTTTGAATCTTTGACAGGTTCTGAAAGAATTCACTGGGCCTGAGTTTCCCAGAAACCGAAGCCTGAATCAAAGCTCCTGTGCTAAGGCTTTCTTGGGAGGTACAATTCTAGAACTGCAAGAGTAAGAGGAAAAGAAGAGGAGACAGAGAAATACGGGAAGTACATTTATAAGGACAAGGTACTCTACCAGGTTGTCTACAGTGTCCCAAGACAGCACAGACTGTGGCTGGGACACGAGACATCATGCCACTAAACATTGTAGAGGGGAGGCATTTATCTACTGGTTCCATCCCATCTCCTGTCACTCATGGCTCAGAACTAACCTGATGGTGTGCCAACTACCCTATACCTTGGGGTTGTGCTACCTGCTCCTGGTAGCCCCTGGGAAAGACAGGTCCCTGGCCCTCTGTGCTTGTGTGAGTTCCTAAGTGATGGGAGGTGCCCATCTGTAAGCTCTGTCCATCTTACTTGGTGCAGCAGGAGAGCCTTGGGAACCCAGGAAGACCCAAGTTAGCTGCTGGTGGTAGAAGAGGGAAAGATGTCCAAGACAAAGCCTCTCCAGTAGCAAGCAAGGGAGGCTTGGGACAGGTGAGGCAAAGTGGATCCAGGAAGGAGACACACTGGAACTTGCAGAGAGGTCATTTTTACAAAGGAAAGTGGTGTTTTACTTATGCATTAGGGGAAAAGTCTTGTGTGGTCTGGGTCATTGAGCAGTACAAGTCCTGCACTGGGAACCATCCCAGACAGCCAAGAGCAGGAACAGGAGCAAAAGGAACTCTGGAGCAGCATAGCCCAAGTACAAACACTCCCTGGAGGCCAAAGTCACGTCTTCTTCCACTGTGGTTACTGTTCAAGTCCAATTCCACTCGCTTCTAGTCTCCAGCTTGCTTTCTCTAGTGGGTTGAAGACACGCCCTTTGTAACAGCATAGGAGAGCATGTGCCAGTGCATCTCTGAGCTCAGACTCTGTTCCCATGATGCCTTTCCCCTCTCCATGGAATGGCAGAAGGATGAAATGTCTTAATATATGTGAAGCACCCAAGACGGCGTGCACATGCTGTGGTGTTTGAGCAATATTTGTTATTATTCTTACTGTGTAGAGGAACTGAAGCATATATAGCATATGTAAAGTACTATTGTGCTGTTTCTCAGATGAAGAAACTGAGGCGTCAAGGTTTCACGTGACTTACC
Source organism: Colobus angolensis palliatus (assembly GCF_000951035.1). Lineage (NCBI taxonomy): Eukaryota > Metazoa > Chordata > Mammalia > Primates > Cercopithecidae > Colobus > Colobus angolensis. Next base: position 769,905 of record NW_012115955.1, read on the forward strand.
CACGGTCACCCAGCTCTAGAGTCCAGGCTTTGAAACATTTCCCTACGCTAATTCTTAACGTGTGACACTTGGGGGAAAAAAACATTTCAAACAATGTGTCATTTTTATAGAACGTGTTCTCTGGAGCCAGCTATACTCCCGCCTGCCTGAATAACGTACTGATTGGTTTTGCTACTCCAGGTCCCCTAGACCTGGGCCTGGTCTACATTTCCACACTGCTCTCCCATGCCGACTTTGCAAAACCTGGGTTTCCATCAAGCTCTTTGCCAGGACTTGTCACTCCCCAAGGTTCCCTTGGTCACCAACCACACTGGCTTTGCTAGGCCTGGCTTTATGTGGTACTCTCTTGAGGTATGGCTCCTGCCTACAGAACACCCACACATCTTTAAGACTTTGGGTCATAATCCCAGCCCTTAGGAGGCTGAGATGGGAGGATCACTTGAGGCCAGGGTTTTGAGACTAGCCTGGGCAACATAGCAAGACCCTGTCTCTACAAAAAGTTTTTTAATTAGCCTGGTGTGTTGGCATGCACCTGTAGTCCTAGCTGCTTGGGAGGCTGAGGCAGGAGGACTGCTTGAGCTCAGGAGGTCAAGGCTGCAGTGGGCTACGATCATGCCACTGCACTCCAGCTTAGGCAACAGAGCAAGATCATGTACCAAAATTTTTTTTAAACAAAAAATAAAAACTTTGATCAAATTCTACCCTCTTTCAGGAAGTACTTCTGCCTCTGCTTCAATGGAATGTGGGTCTCCTCTCCTTCAAGCCCCTCTTGGTACACGGTCTGGTCTTTCCAGTGACAGTTACTACACCGTGACAGTATTTGAGTTATGCTTTTAACCCACCATCCTCATCTTCCCCTTAACCTCTAAGGGCCTGGCTTAGTTTCTGGCCCCTGCTAAGTAGTCAGTAAATGTGTATTAAGTGAGAGAGCGAAAGAATGCGCGCCAAGTCTAGAGCAGGCATGGGATATCATCAACTGTTCAAGGGATGCCTGGCACCCAGCAGGTGCTCCATAAATGGAAGAATGAATGAATTCCAATCCCCATCCACCTCTGTTATTCTTTCTTGTAGATGTACGTGCTCACTTGTTCATCTGAATTGAATAGGATCCTGGCAGCGTACCAAGATTTGTTATGTATATGTAATTAATATGGACACGCACACACATACATATGCACACACACAAGCATTTGGTTGATGATACCATTTTTCTGATGTATATTGATTCTTTTATTGGGTTAATATTAATAACAATAGCTAACACTTGCTAATATATCAAGCACTTTCCTAATCAGTTGATAGGTACTAATTTTATCCTCAGAACAAGTTGAGATACTATACTTATAAATGGTTGTCAAAAGGAGAAAGTGAGGCACACAGCAGATAAGAAAAGTAACTTGCCCACAGTCACAGAGTTGCTGAGCAGCTGTGGGCAAGCTGGGATGTGGACACAGGCCTCTGGATCTGGGTCTTCAGCACTGGGCTCTACTGCTTGCAATTCCTGGTGACTGCCCAAGAGCTGGCTCTTTTATCATCCTGCCAGTACGCGGACTCACAAAATCCTCCACAGACATATATGCACTGCCTGAGAGCAGCATCACACAGCAGCAGCTGAAAACACAGTGGCAGCTGAATCCTGAGCACTTCTGAAAGTTTCTCAGAAGACCAGAAATGTGGTCAAGCACCCAATTTCCTGACTTCTTAAGTGCATTTACCAAACTGATAGCATTTGCTTTAACCTCTTGCTGAAACAAACCACGCCTCCAGAAGACAACTTTTGTCTCTGGAGTTACAAAAGTTGGTGGGCAACTCAACAAGGTAATTTTCTCTTGTCCATGTTACAATTAGGCCAAGGGAAGGTTATGAATGAGCCAGTGATTGTCATAGCTGCTTTGCTGCAAATGCCACATTTGCAGGTTTTCTTTTCTGCGATATATGCTGGTGGCATGTTAGTCGACCCACGCTAATGAGAGAAGGAGCGCGGCTGAGCATCTGGTCAGCTCCCTTGGGTTTCAGATGAAGGAATGGACATTCAGAGAGGTGAAATGATCCCCTTGGTGAGTGTGGGGTACAGAATGCACTAGAATCCCAGCTTCTCAGTTGCAGCTGTGTAGCTCTTTCCAGTAAACTATCCTGTGCATGACTTCACAAAAATGTTTAGATAAGCTTTACTTCGTTGATTTGAACTGGATTGCAATGTGGACCTGTCATGTCTTATTCCTGGTGAAATGATTTTTGTTGGAACATATTTCACAATTTTCTATTTCATATACGCATAGCCCTGCTAGCTGTGTCCCAGTTGCTGGCTGAGTGCTGCCACAATGCTTGCTCCATCGCCAAGATGTTGCAATGAACATGATTAGCTGCTCCCACAGTCTTGACCATTTTTAGTGTATTCTCTTGCTTCCTACCTACCTTTTTTTGTTAATGTCCCTTATTTTGGCACCCTTACTCACATATACCATTTAATCTGAATGAATAAAAATGCTTACTGAAATGTGTGCCATCTGTTGTGGCTGAATTTAAAGACACGTTTCAGTTTTTGTAACAGTGTCCTTGCAACATTTTCTCTTTGCAAAATCACCTCTTTCTGGTCTTTTCCTGGGTCCTTTGGAAATGCTTTGAAATGTATTCAGACCATCAGCTGCTTTTGTCTGGGGAAATCATGTCGTTGGTGTAGAGACCTAATTTCTTTCTTAGCTTGAGCAAGAGCTGCTTAATAGGAAACATTTTGGCTTCCCATACTTTAAAGCCATCGCTTCTACAGGGAATGTCATTTGACCATCTTCTGTTACCCAATTTCCCACAAAAGCTAGTTTTTGAAAAAGAAGGCCAAGCATGCTAATAGAACTCCTGCTAATGGAGCCACGTGGCAAAGTTAGGAGACTGAGAGGCAGAGGCTGGAAGACAGAGTGGAAATCTTAAAAACTACAATGTCTAGGTTGTGGCTGGGATAGGTAGGTGGCAAGAGCAAAGAGAAAAGTGGATGTTTGGTGGAATGAAGGAATCCCAGGGAGTAATGAGGATCTGAATGACTGGAGAAAGGCCAAAGGAAAAAAGAATCAATAGAGTAAATCAAGAGAAAGAAATTTAAAAAGACAAAAGGTCAACAAAGGTAGAAAAATTACAAGAAAAGGCAAAGCAGAAGAGGCAGACAGAGGGACAGAGGTGAAAGATTAAAAATGGCATGAAGAGCAGAAATGAAAGTGCATGAGTGAAGGAAAGAAATATCATTCCAGGAAGTTTCTGCCTCAACAGTCAATGACTCACTGCATCAAAGCCAAAATCCCAGCATAAAGCACACACTGATGGGCGTGGGGAGGAGAACCTCACTAAGGCTACCATGCTAGCTCACATCCTAAAGTCTCCACTTGAAAAAAAAAACAAGTCTGGTGCTGTGACTCACACCTGTAATTCCAGCACTTTGGGAGGCCAAGGTGGGAGGACTCCTTGAGCCCAGGTGTCTGAGACCAGCCTGAGCAACACAGAGAGACACTGACTCTAAAAAAAAAATATATTAAAAAATTAGCAAGGCATGGTAGTGTGCACCTGTAGTCCCAGCTACTTGGAAGGCTGAGGTTGGAGGATCACTTGAGCCTGGGGGGATCAAGGCTGCAGTGAGCCGTGGTCACGCCACTGCCCTCCAGTGTGGGCAACACAGCAAGATCCTGTCTCAAAAACAACAACAACAACAACAACAACAAAAACTGTATGCTATGGATTCCTAGAAACTGAACTTTTGTTCCTGGAGTTTAATAAAAAGACACAAGATGCTCCATAAACATACTACAGTGGAAAGAAAATGATCCTGGCACACAGGAGCCCTGATGCAGGCTGCTGGTCACCAGACCAGACAGGAGGTCACCAAAGGGCTTTTAGCGATTGAAGTTTTCAACAAAGAAATCCAGAAATCCAATGCACTAAACAGATAGGGTAGAGCTGCCCAATTTGGTTGCCAGGTGGGCAGCCTGCCTTTTAATCACTGAGTCCCCCCTCTCTGCCCTGTTACCAGGACATCACTGTAGAACTCCTCTGTGAGAGGACTCAGACTGTCCAGCCTCTGGGTAGGTAAGTTCTGCAGTCTTCTATTTTTTAATGAATTGCTTGCCTAAACTGAAAATCAGGATATTTTACCAAAAAAAAAAAAAAAAAAGTCAACTTTCTTTTGAATAATTGGAGCTGTGGGCTCTGCAGTCTTTTATTTTTTAATGAATTGCTTGCCTAACCTGAAAATCAGGATATTTCACCAAAAAAAAAAAAAAGTCAACATTCTTTTGAATAATTGGACTGTGGGCTCCTGGAAACAGTAATTGATGAGAGCTGAAAACCAGCATTCTCCAATGGGTCACCTTCTTTTTGCCACAGTCCATGTGTGGCTAACGTCCTGAATTCTCATTACCCATCTGATTTTACAGCTACTCCTGCCTAGGGAGGTCCACTGTAAAATCCCTGCGATATATGTATGGCCTCTTAGAGATGTTCCAGCTGAAAACATTCTGCAGCTGTAGAACAATTATTACTATATTAAATTAAATCATTACTAAATTACAAACCTTGTAAATTCTCATTTTAGTAAGAAGTCACTGTTTTAGTCATTCTGTTCTCAAGCTATAGCTCTTATATTTGCTTAGTCAGAAACCATGTTGGCAGTATAATAAAATGAATTAGAATGTGGTTGATTGTCTTCTGCTGGTAGTTCTCATCCCTGTCCCAGCCACCTCCTCCCTGCCCCTGCCCTCCATCCACTCCCAGCACTGAGAGGTTCAAGAACCCCTTCCTCCTCCTCCTGAGAACCTCACAGCCCAGCTCCACCATCAGGCACATGCTGATGTCTTCCTAGAAGCCTCCCTATCCTGGTTAATTTGTGTCAGATATCTTAGGTTTTTATGCTCCATTAACTCGGGTTAATCTGCAAATACTTACCTACTCTGTGAATGTTCTAGGATATATATTAGATACATCATCACTTGGGCCCTGGGGACAGATCCTTCATCCTATTGTTTGGTGGCTTTCTAATCACCAGGAGGAGCTAAAGAGTTGTTTTCTAAGCTGGTATCTCAGACACCTTTTGCACTTCCTCTGATTGCCAACTTAGATGGTAACAATGAATGATGCACAAATATAATACATACCCAATCTAAAATACTCCAAGTAATTCTAGGAGCATCCGATTTCAAAATTCAGCATAAAGAATAAGTTTCCAGGTTGAGAGAATTCCTCCAGCATCACTGCCTGGGGTGGCTCCAGGCACGTTCTTTACCTTATCTTGAAGGTTGAGTTGTCTTTAAAGAAAGACATTTACTACCCATTCTACAACGACTTTGAAATTCCATGAAATTATTCAAAATGCACAACAAGGTGAGAACACGTGAAGGGGAGGGTAGATTATGCAGGGCAGCCCTGGATTTCTAAACAATAACTGCATTTCTGACCCCGAAAAGGCAACTGATTTATGGATATGATTTTGATTTCATCTAGGAGAGGTTTTCAAAGGTATAAATAGGCATTGTAAGGTTTTGGCAAAAAGGAAACTATCAGTACATTTGAGAAAAGTGGCCAGGCGCAGTGGCATGCGCCTGTAATCCCACTACCAGGGAGGCTGTGGCCAGAGAATCTTTTGAGCCCAGGAGTTCCAGGCCAACCTGGATAACATAGTAAGACCCCATCTTGAATTACTATATATGTATGAGAAAAGGGGAGATTATAAACTAAAATCAGGATTTGTTCTCATGAAGACAGTCAAGTTTGGAAAATGTGTAGTCGAGGGGATGTGGATCTTGCATTAGTCAGTACCGGGAAGATGGCTTCGGGGAACACGCTAAGCCCATATTGTACGTCTGAGTTTTCAGAGCCTTGTTAATAGAGCTGTATTACCAGATAAATTACGAACAAGAGTGCGTTCAAAACCACAACACTGCCCCGGGAGGCCTTCCAAAAACCCAACTGACAGGTGATAAAAAATCTTTAAATATGACTCGGGTGCTTACGATATTAACTGTGCAAGAATGGGAAAGGTAGAAAAGACAATCTTGGCGAGTAGATCTGCTGCTCATGGCAGACGCTAGAGATGGTACCTGGGTGTTCACTCTGCTCTTCTCTTTACTTTGGTTATTGCTTTTTAAAAACGAAAAGGGCAAAAAAGAAGTGGAAAGTCGTGGAGGCACTCGGCCCAGCCCCCACGTAGTTCAAGTAGAGCAGGAGGGAGCTGGCTGGTGGAGTCCTGCCCACCTGCCACACTCCGTATTTGGGCAAGCCTGTGAGTCACTGTCGGTAATATGGCTCCCTTCGCTAAGGCCAGCACTGACCCACTATCCATGTATCGGTAAACGCAGGGAGTGTGCCACGTGCCTTGACAGTCTAGCGCGTAGACTTAAGAAGTCGCGGCTAGGTGCTCTTTTTCCCATTCTTTTACGTCTCTTCCGTAGCCCGGGATTTGGGAGAGAAGACTATCGTATCCAGTTAGAGGCAGAAATGACACTAAGCAGCTATCAGCTCAAGATCACAGAAGAGATCCCGCGCGGCCGTCTCAAGCCCCAGCACCAAACGCCAGTGGGCGTCCCAGTGGGGCGCACCCGGAGCGCGGACCTTCACATCTTCCGAGGAACGCCGCACCCGCGTGGCGGGGGTGGGTAGATGGACCTCAGCGAGCCTCGTTTCCTAGTCGTGTTACGCAACAACTTTGCAGCCGTCATCTTCGCCCTAATTGTGCAGGGGGCGGTGTTTTGTGCGTGGAGCTTTCCCTCCCGGCTCCGGGCCGTCGCGGCTCTCCGGAGAGGCGCCGGGGCATTTTCATCGCTGCCTCCGCCGCGCAGCCCCGCGTAGCTGCCCGGCCGCGCCAACCCCTCCCCTGCCGCAGCGCGCCCCGAGTGTTGGCAGCTTGCCAGCCACCACCCCCCGCCTTCCCTCCTGCCCACCCCAAGGTAGGGCTCCTCTCGGGAGTGTGCCGGGAAGGGGAGGCCGAGGTCCCTGCCACGCCCGGGTAGCCGCAGCCTGCAGTGCTCGGTCGGCAACAGGTAGCCCGGCCGGCTGCGGCTCTCAGGAAGACAAAAAGCGCCTCTGCGAGCCAGTGAGGGTCGCGGGGTGCGCAGAGCCACCGCAGCGACCGGGAGGGTGAAGGAAGCCAAGAGCGGACGGGCGGTGGGACTGGGGG
>NW_012115955.1:777629-814347 GCF_000951035.1 Colobus angolensis palliatus
CGCAGTGTGCGGGGTCGGGCTGTAAGCTGGGCTCGCCAGCAGCGGCTAGTGCGCGCGGGGCATTCATTACATAAACTTTTGCTGCCTTGTCAGGATGGGACTCGCCACCTTAAGGTGGCTGCTTTGATTGCAGCGCCTTCGCGCCGGCACGTAGTCCTGGCTGGTTTGCGCTCTCCCCCCCGCTGCTGTTGCATAATGTCTCCTGATTTCAGGAAAATTGATGTTTTGGTAGAGAAGAGCGCCAGACAGGCTGAGCCCTCTCCGAGCGGGAAGATGCTCTTTCTTCTCTAGTGTCTTCCTTTCTCGTTCCTTCCCTGGGGCTGGCGGCGTAGGGGGGAGAGGACTTGGGGGTTGAGGAATGGGGAATAGTCTTGATTTGCTTGGTGAGAAAACGGGTTGGTAGCGTGAACGGTGACGGCATTCGGAGAATGCCTGCGCGGCGTTTGTTTGTGTCAGGGGCTGTGTCTGCACAGACGTTTTCCACCCTGTTTGTCGTCAGCGTGTTTTACAAGCCCTCGGGAAGGTTGTGGGATTTGTCCTTTCATACATTGCATAATCTGCCCACGGTGAAATGTTGGCAAGGATTGCGGGCTGATGTGGGAATATGCGCGTATGTGTGCAATGATTTGGTAATTGAGCCGCAGCATTGGATATTAGATCGTTATTTACGTCTATATTACGTCCCAAATAAACAGGTTTTAAAACGATATTACAAAACCTAAAAGCAAGAATTGCTCGGGTTGAATTCTGATCTTGGGTACTACTGGGGTTCGCCCTTTCAATGTTCTCAGCTGTTATTTTTAAATCTGGGACGAACCATTGTGACGTTTACCTCCCCACCTTCCTAATTTTAATGCATTCCATTCGATCAGCCCTTTTTCTCACCTTATTGTCATCGCTTTTTCAGACACGACAAGACAAATCACATAATAGTTTCCTGGAAATGTTGCATTATGTAACTGCCGAATTTGCTGGCAATGAGCATAGAGAGGGAGCTAATTACGTGATTTTATAATCTTGCTACAAAGAAAGTAGGACAGTCTCAGCCTTTAAGAATGTCACTATAACAGTTTTTTTTTTCTTAAGGATATTTTAAACAGGAAAGTAGACAACCGGGTAAGCATGCAGTTTGCTCATGCTGCCGAATGTGTGTCTTTTGCCCTAAATGAAACGCGCGTTCTTCTAAATTTAGCCCTATCACATTTTAACAATTGTGGCCTCGCAGTGCTATTTCTGGTGTTTTCTCTAGGGCTGTGTGCAAATACAAGTTCAAGGCCATTTGCTGTAGTTTTAACTACACGCCTTCGGAGACCTTTGATAAGATTGTATTTTTAGGAAGGCATTTCGCAGCGCCCGGTGATTTGCTGGATGCTGGCTCCCATTTATGTTTTTAAAGGACACTTTAGGAAACTGCTCTTCTCTGAGAACAGCGGGGAATGGTCAAGTGCCATCTTCTGTTCTTGGTTTTTGTAAATAACAACAGTAAGTGAGGTCAGAAGTATTTATTTACCCCCAGATCAGATATGACCTATGGGAAACAGATATAGGTTAGTAGATCGTATTTTTGTCTGGATACCCTAGTTTTACTCATGTGAAGATGTATGAATATGTAATTTACCCAAATATTTAATTTCTTCCTGGACTGTTACATAGTGATTATGTGTGAATATATGTATATGATGGGATGTATATATCGTAACATTTAAATTAAGTGCAGGGTTTTTTTTGGTGGGGGGGGGTGGACGTCTCTGGAACAGAGTATATTACCCCAAATAATTGCAGTCGCTTTCCAAGAAGCTAGTTGCTCTAGGCCCCCAGCTTCAGACCCCGACCTACTTTGCGAGCTCGCGGGGGAGTCCCGGCCCTGTAGGGGCAGCGTGGCGCCACCTTCCGATCGGGATCTCCAATGGCGCGTCCGTGCGGCCCCCAGTGCGCCGCTCCCTCTTGCGGGCCGGTGGGGTCTGCGAGAAGCCGGGCTGGGGGCGGGTCTGGTAGTGGCGGGAGGGGACCTCGGTCGGGACCGAGAAGCGCCTCCGGGCGGCAGTTATACTGGGGCTGCTCGGTGGCCTGCGCTCCTCCCTGCCCCCTCCCCACATTCCTTTGTTCTGGCGCGGGGGGTCCTCGCGGCGCCGAGGCCCCGCTGCGCCGCCCACCCGGAGGGAGGGGGGGTCTCTGGGAGGCGCCGCGTGGGGGCGCGGCCGGTGGAGCCCGGGCCCTAGGGACCGGCCCGGGTCGGAGTGCGGGTGCGCTCTGGATTCGCCCGGGCCGCAGGAGCCGGGGAGCCAGGGAGCCAGGGACCCCGGCGCCCGCACAGGGCGGACAGGGGCAGCGCGGGCGACCCGGAGTGCCTGCGTCTCGGCGGCCCTCCCTCTAGCAGGGCAAATCCAGGGGCCTGACTCCGCGCCTGTTCGGCGGTGAGGTTCTGAAACCTGCAGACACCTTTGTTCCAAGAGTCTTCATTGTATTTCTGAGCGAAGCGCGTCTCCATTCTTGAAGTGAAAAAGACCTTAAGAGAAACCTCCAAACGTCCACCGACCACAGAAATTGGGAGTGGGGGCGCTCCAGTATTGATAGTGATTAAAAAAGAAGGCCTCAGCTTGACTTTGGCCAGTTGAGTTGAGCCGATTTTTTTTAAACCTTTAATTTATATGGTCAAAGGCTAGAGAGAACACTGATCTCCAGAGTTCAAAATAAAATCAAAATACCCACATAGATGCTGCTGTCCTCCTGTAAAACTACAGTACTTTCATCCTGGCATAAAGACTTCCAAGATTGTACCCATGCGGGAACTCACAGTGAATTCATGGAGACATCACGGATGTTCTCTTGAAGCATATCAACGCAATGTGCTCTTTGTTGAAAACTGACCAAAAACTTGGCTTCTATGGGATCATATGCTACACCCCTATCCCTAATCAGTTTCCCTCTTGTTACAGGCAGTAGTTAGAGAACAGGCATCCGTGAGGTACAGATCCTAAGAGCACAGGCCCTGGGCTCACAAGAACCCTGGGTCCCAGGCCCCAGCTTGTTATCTTCCTCCACTGTCCTGATTTCCATCACTCTCCAGGGTAAACTGAGGGAATAAAACCTGTTGACCTAGTTGGTTGTGAGGAGTTCAGTAAATGTTTCCTGTATTATTGACCAGCAGCCAGAATCTTTGTGTGTGTGTGTGTGTGTGTCAGTCAGTATTTAACTTCATTTTTATCTGTGTAAATCTCTTTGCAGTAATAGTAAGGATTCATGTTGGAATTAAGTCTACAAGATCTTTCTTGGATACTTTTTTTGTTCTAATATTTTTTTTTTTTTCCTGAAAACTTTGACATTGTGTTCAATGTTAATTTCAGTTTAAGGGGAATTCCTGACAGGATTGCAGAACCTCAAACTTCCCAAGTCATTGGGTTAATGTTTTGGGGAGCTGCTTGAAGGAATAGAGAGATGAGTCGATTATAGTAGCAGGAATGAAGTGACAAGTGCCGTATTAATAGCTCAGCTCTTTCCAATTCCTTTACACATTCTGTGACTCATTTTCTGTAGCCTGAATGATTTCTCTATCTAAAACTTTGTGGTCTGAGATCAGCAGTGGATGGTGAGACACCACACATCAGCTCTCTTGTAGGGGGTATATGTAGCCTGAAAACTAAGGCCGGTCCTGTGAAAGTGTTTATATTTGACCCTTTTGACTAACAGAAGAAATTTTCATTTGGTTTACCCTTACACTTGCGACATAGGTCAGGCTTCAGTAAGACTCATGAGCAGCGAAGACAGCCTGGAACTGATAGGCATCGTTGCCTTTTGATACTTATCATTCTTCAGAAAAGAGATTAAGAGTTAGTATTTACTAAACTTATACTCTGCATGTGCCAGGCACAGTGTTGAGGGGCTCTGTTATCGTCCACATTTCATAGATGAGGAAATGGAAACTCGGAGAAATGAATTAGCAGCCCAGGTCGCAGAGCCTGAAAACCAGATGGGGAAATTTGCACCTCAACAAAGTGTATTCTCACACTCACTGTAGTTTTTGAAACAATTTCCTTTTCTGGGTTAAAGGCTTATTTTTGTGCAGTGCAGTTATAACATCACTGTGATGCAACAGCCTGAAAATTAAAACTCTTTGTGAGAGGCCTTTCGGACGTTGAGCAATGTGCCTGACTCACCAGCTGAGTGGATTTTTCTAGTTGACCTTGCCTTGGTCATTAGAGTCAATTTCGAGATGTAAATGCGATTGCAGCATGGAATGGAAAAGGTGCAGTCATATTGCCTGGGCTTTATTTTTACCCAGGTTAAACTCATATACTTCATGATTTCCATTGTAATCCAGATGCCATTGATGCTGTTAAAGTTGTTTATTTTTAATTTGTATTGAGGAATGAGAGCACACTTGGGATTCAATTCAAAATATAACAGAAACAATGTAATTGAAATTTCCTTTAATATTCATTTCTTGTTTTTGTAAGGTATGCCTGTATTTCACAGGGTTTAACACATTGTTTGATATCCTGTTATTTTTCTAAATTATATTTGAGTTGATTTCTATCCAGGTTGGACTTGTATGAGAATGTTGAAAGACGTTGACCTTTGATCACAGACATTACATAAGAATTTTTCAGTTTCAAAATGAATTTTTATTACTACTAACCCCAGTTATCTTTCACATTTCTTTGTAAGTAACTTTACTGTAGTTAAAAAAAACACCCAGAACTGTTTCTCGTATGACTTTAATAAGAGCATAGCTTGTTTTTATGATAAGAAAGTTTACTTGAGATTTGCTAGATACCATTTGTTAATAATCTGTGCTTTGAGGACTCAGTTTCATAGGACGGACTCAGAGTGATGTTTATAAGCCTTTTAGTTATCAGAACATGATGTCTTTTACTAATTAGCTTTTTAGGGGTCTTAAACTGTAATTAACTGGCCTTCAAATAAACACTAAAAATAAGCATTTAAAAATCTACTCTATTCATAAGGTAGCAAATGACATTTATAATCATCCACTGACTAGAAAAGTGGAAAAAGAAATTAAAAAGCCAAGTGAAGCAAGTTGGGATGATTCTACATTATAATTAGAAACTTTCAGGAATTTTCTTGGCCTGACTGCCCCCCCGGCCCACCATTTTTGCCATCATTACACCGTGTTGCATGTATTACTTATTCATTGGAGGATTTCCTGCAACTGGGTTACTTTGTGATTGTTGATGTCCTTTTAAGATTTCAGATTAGTTGCTACACCGATCAGTTATCTTTTCAGAAGTTTCAAGATATTAATAGTCCCCACTTTTAAGTTTCTATAGATTTTTAAAAAATTATTACTGTCCTGTTTTTCCCCCATGTTACTTCCCATCTTTAGTGAGAGCTGTTCTTATTTCTCAAGCTGTGCAGTTAAGTGTTTGGTCGTGCTAGTGTGTATGTGCTTACTCTTTGCAGACTTCAGAATAATTTAATTGTGTATTAAGTTACAAACACTGATGACCTCTTGAAGAATGTTGTTATACTATTTCATATTTCAATTACTTAAATTACATCAGTGATGTAATAAAATGTAGTGTTGTCACTGTATTTATTAAATTTAAATTTAATTTTCAACTAGTCCTTTGTTGAACTTGAAATATTTTCATTTATCATAAACTGGAACAGGCTTTGACACATTTATTTACGGAGGCACCCAAATAGAAAAAGTAGGTCAATTTGTTGCTATGATAGAACAGATTCTGGCAGTGTGCAAGTGTGTGTGTGTGCGTGTCTGTGTGTGTGTGTGTGTGTGTGTGTGTGTGTCTTGCCTGTCTTGATCAACTACACATTTCTCTCTAACTTTGGAGTAAGCTGCTTCCTGGGGATAGAATGACCCTTAGAGAGGTTTAACGTAGTTTTCTCAATTTAAAAATCCTTTTCTTTTTCAATGGGATTAGAAAATTCTCTCGCAACTTCAGTGTTTTCTGACTGAGTTTTTTCACTCCCCATTTCCTCTGGGTTGTACACGTGTAGTGAATTCTTTTCTTATTTCATCTCTGCTTTTAAATACTAGATTGTTTTCTCATCCATGAAAAGAAGTAAAGTATTTCATTGACACAGATAGTGTGAATTTTACCCACAGGAAGAAAATGTAGGGTTAATATATTGCTAGTGTTCATACTTTAAAAGTATAAAGAGATGTGAATTGATTGATTGATTTGATTTTTTCATGAAAATGACATTTATCTCAAAAATAAGCATCTGCTGTCTTACTGGAGAGATGGCTTACAGTTTAACATAATTTAAGCTTACCTTGAAAACATTTTTCTTCCTTTACTGTTATCTATATTATACAACAGGGAGAAAACAATACATTCAGAGAGGAGAGGGAAAATAAGATAATTCTATAATGTTTCCAAATCATTGGGTGGATCAAATAGTATTTCATCTTCTATTGACAGAATTTTAAAAACAAAATATATATAGCAATTTGCCATAAAACTTATCCTTTAGAGATAATTAATAACAAAATGTTCTCAGAGTAGATTTTAATGTTTAGACTATTAGTAACATTTCAGATGATTGAAACAAAGCATGTTTATTCTTTTCCTTTGTAGAGCTTGGAATGTTAAACATTATTTCTGTGAGAGACCAGGGAAGATAAAGGTCTATCATAAACATAAGTAATGAGATAACTCCTCAAGGATAAATTTGGTCTAGAATTATTGTTATGAGGTTATATTCTTTTATAGAATTTTCTAAATCGAATCTTATTCTTAAAAACAATATTTAGGTAATCTGACTTAAAATTTTAATATCTGGGCTTACGAAATATAATTCTTGCCATATAATTCTTGCTTAGAGAAATAGTGTGATGGACTATACAAAAGTATTAATTAGTGATGGCACCTTCAGAGTATGTACGAAAAAATATGTCAACTGGTATGTAATAATACCTGCTCTTAAATTTCTCTTTTTTATTTGTGTTTTCAAGGAGAGTCATATCATGTAATGTGTGTAATGAAGTTAATCGTGCTGAGTACACTAAGATCATAGAATTGGCATGTAGTGTCAATTATTCACCAAAAAAGAAACTTAAGCAATGACTAATATACCACAACATTAGATGTTGATTTGAAAAGATGATGCATAGATGAAGTAATTGTTAAATTAATCATAAGGGAAAATATTGAGGCTTGAAATAAATTTGTTAGGTTGGCATAAATCCTGAGGCTTTTTGAAGGCATCATAAACTACTTTTGCATTTGCTTTAAGTTTATTGTTGAGGGACATAAGGAGAGCCCAGAACCCATCTGTGCCCAACTGCTGTGTGGTCTTGAGAAGGTCAGCCTGTCTTCTAGCTGATTAATCTGCAAAATGAGAGGGTCAGAGAGACACTGTCCCCCGCCTCATGTTGAAAACAGATTACACTCTTGGATTTGTTTAAAAAAAAAAAAAATCATAGGTGACAGTGTCCACAGCTATCATATTTCTTTTTCTCTATTTAACATAATTAGAATGGCCAGGAGGTTAAAATTTTAGCAGAGATACGAAAATTAGTAAAATGTTTTCTCAATTCATAAATAGTGCCAGATCTGAAACATCTCTAAGGAGGATGGAGAAAAGTTCTAGATAGTATCTTTGCTGGCTTAAAGAAGTTAAGAAGTTAAGGGCCCAGGCGTGATGGCTCATGCCTGTAATTCCAGCACTTTGGGAGGCCGTGGCAGGCGGATCACCTGAGGTAGGGAGTTCGAGACCAGCCTGACCAAATGGAGAAACCCTGTCTCTACTAAAAATACAAAATTAGCTGGGCATGGTGGCGCATGTCTGTAATCCCAGCTACTCGAGAGGCTGAGGCAGGAGAATCGCTTGAACCCGGGAGGTGGAGGTTGCAGTGAGTTGAGATCGCGCCATTGCACTCCAGCCTGAGCGAAACTCCATCTCAAAAAAAAAAAAAAAAAGTCAAGCTAGCATAGTGCCTTACTGCACCCAAAGTAACTTAGTAAAGGGGCGTGTATTACTTAGAATTGAAAGTGACACAAAAGAGAACTGTGTGTAAATAAGACTGCATTGCACAGATGCAAACCACCTGTGAAAGTGTAGGAGCGAGTAAAGGAACTGGACCGGAATGTAAGCTCTGCCATTTAACTAGCTGTGTGACCCTGGGCAAGTCACTTGACTTCTGTGAGCCTTAGTTTTCTTATCTGAAAATAGTCATTGAAAGTGAATGAAGGAAAGCAGGTCAGGCTTTCCCAGTGCCCATTCTGTCATAAGTGTTCAATAAATGGCACCTATTATGATTGTTTTTGTTATTATCTCCGTGACAAGAAGAAAGCCTGCACCCCAGGCCCATGTCTGTGCAACTCTGCACTCACACCTGGTTCCCCTCTGCTCACCTGTTTGTCTCCCACCCACGACTGAGTGCCTGGTCTCCGGGGTTTGGTTTTTCCTCTCCCTGTTTATGTGCCCCCAGTCTCCCCTTGTGCCCAGTACACAGTGGGTGCTCCGTATGTGTTGAGTAAACCAATTAATGAATAAGAGAATCTCTCTGTTAATAAGTAAAATATCTTCTTTACAATTCACATAACACTAAAAGAAAGCATCAAAAAAGTTTTCCGGTTACAAAACTCTCTTATATAAGGTATATGGGTGACTGTCAATGAAATGTTGAGCACCTAATATCTTCAGGTTTTTGCTAGAAGACTGCAAGTATATTTTAATTTCCACCCTGAAGTAATTCCCAATGTAGTTGGGCACAAAAGACAAACATATGGAAACACACACAGTGTATGTGATTATGCCTCTCTCCGGATCATCCCACAATGCTGATAAACTCTTTTTAACACTGCAAGATTATTTGACACATAATATTACAGAAAATACCCTAAGATAGTATGGTGATTTGCCACTGAGTTGTGGAGACCATGAATGTAATATATACAGATGGGAGAAGAATCACAGATTTATAGTGACATGTCATGAAATTCAAATAGGAAGAAGATGATTAAAAACAAATGAGATGGCCGGGTGTGGTGGCTCACGCCTTTAATCCCAGCACTTTGGGAGGCCAAGGTGGATGGATCACCTGAGGTTGGGAGTTCAAGACCAGCCCGATCAACATGGAGAAACCCCATCTACTAAAAATACAAAAGTATCCGGGCATGGCAGCACATGCCTGTAATCCTCAGGAGGCTGAGGCAGGAGAATTGCTTGAACCCTGTAGGCGGAGGCTGTGGTGAGCCAAGATCACACCATTGCACTCCAGCCTGGGCAACAAGAGTGAAACGCCGTCTAAAAAAAAAAAGAAAGGAAATGAGGTTTTCTGTAGGTCTTCATGTACCAACAAAGTTGTAGAGATGATAAAGTAGACATATAGTACTTAGACACCTAGAAGACACGAGTTAAGGAAATTTTAGGACAAATGGGGCTATTTTAGTTAAATAGAAATAGGATTGTGAAGGCTCCTTCCCAGTTGGGCCCCAACCTTGAAAAGGTCCTCGAAGTTTAGGAAGAGTAACTAAGACAGACAGAATGGTGGGGCATTTCAAAAGCATTACTGTAAAAACTAGTTAGTGAGGCAAAATAAAGGAATCTGATTTTTTTTTTAAAGAAGGAACAAATAAGATAACACGTGAAAGAGAAAGATTCTCAAGTGGAGAAAATAACCAGAATTAATAGTCTGCAAGGGATCATATGATGTTTAAAAACTAAAAGTGGAAAAAAGTAGTGGCCGAGACTATAGTGGAGATTTGAAAGGTGCCTTGGGAAAGGTCAGTGCAGTCGTCTTTAACTGGGATATCTTCCTCTTTACCACTCCACTTGTTTTACTTTAGCAGGAGGACTCTGCTGAATGGCAGAGTACAGACTGCAACAGAGGAAAGAATCCATTCAATATGTAGAGGAACTGGGCTTTCATGTTAGAGGATAAAACCTAAATGCAAATTAGAGGAAACTGTATTGTTGGCTGGGCGTGGTGGCTCATGCCTGTAATCCCAGCACTTTGGGAGGCCAAGGCAGGTGAATCACCTAAGGTCAGGAGTTCAAGACCAGCCTGGCCAACCTGGTAAAACCCTGTCTCTACTAAAAATACAAAAAAATTAGCTGGTCGCATGCAATTCTAACCCGAGCTACTCAGGAGGCTGAGGCAGGAGAATCGCTTGAGCCCGGGAGGCAGAGGTTGCAGTGCGGCAAGATTGCACCACTGCACTCTAGCCTGGGCAGCAGAGCAAGACTCTGTATCAAAAAAAGAAAAAGGAAATAGTATTGTTTAAATGATAAATAGGAAGATTCCTTCTCTGCAGCATCACTGCTGACTGTGACATACTCCTTGCCTTCATTTCCCATTAAAGTTTCATTATCAAAGAACAGAAACTTGGTATTCATAATCACACATTTCTCTGAGTTACGACTAGCTGTTCCCTTAACTGTGTTGGCTCAGTTTAATGGGCAAAAACCTGGCATGAAACATTATTCTTTATGATCCCGAAATTATTACATAATTCCTTTCATTCCTTCTGGAAAAGATAAAAGAAGCTGGCAGGCTTTTCCAATTGATAAAAGTAAACTTCACTTTATTAGTCATTATGAAACTAGGCATAAGAAAGAGATAGTGACATCATGTAAGAACATTACATCTTTTTTTTTTTTTTTTGAGATGAAGTCTCACTTTTGTCCCCCATGCTGGAGTGCAATGGTGCGATCTCGGCTCACTGCAACCTCCGCCTCCTGGGTTCCTGGGTTCAAGCAGTTCTCTTGCCTCAGCCTCCCGAGTGGCTGGGATTACAGGCACCTGCCACCATGCCTGACTAATTTTTGTATTTTTAGTAGAGATGGGGTTTCACCATGTTAGCCAGGCTGGTCTCAAACTCCTGACCTCAGGTGATCTGCCCGCCTCAGCCTCCCAAAGTGCTGGGATGTACAGGCGTGAGCCACCACGCCTGGCTCATTACATCTTTTTAGTATGGTAGGGTAAAGTGCTACTGTGTGCAGATCGTGCTGATGAAACCGTTGTTGTACCACGTCTATTTTACAAAAAGTATTACCAACTGGAACATTAGGCAGAGAATCAGTGTCTAGAAACATAGCTAAATTCAAAAGCCCCCATGCAACGATTGCTATTGGAACACAACATGGATTTTATTAACTCAAGCTAAGGCAGTCATCAGGCCAAATTTGTACTGTAAGTATTTCATCAGTGGAAGAGGAAACTAATGAATGATTCTATTCTTGAGTTCTTACATTTTACTTGAAACTAATTCATATAAATGAAAGAAATTTTTTTCTGTAACTATATTCTCTTGGTTTAAAATAATTTTGTTTCAAGAATGCACTATACATTTAAAACCCCTTTGAATAGAATAGTGTTTTTTTTTTGTTGTGTGTGTGTGTGTGTGTGTGTTTTTTAGATGGAGTCTTGCTCTGTCACCAGGCTGGAGTGCAGTGGCGTGATCTCAGCTCACTGTAATCTCCACCTCCCGGGTTCAAGCGATTCTCCTGCCTCAGCCTCCCGAGTAGCTGGGATTGCAAGGTGCACGCCACCACACCCAGCTAATTTTTGTATTTTTTAGTAAAGATAGGGTTTCACCATGTTGGCCAGGATGGTCTCGATCTCCTGACCTCGTGATCTGCCCACTTTGGCCTCCCAGAGTGCTGGGATTACAAGCGTAAGCCACGGCGCCTGGCCTACTAACTGTTTTTTAGTTCAAAGCTACTATGTAACTGAAATCTGAAATCTGTTTTGACAGAATTTTCAAGATCACAAGAAGTATTTTGGATACTTCAATGTTGAATGTTTGATAGAACAATTCAAAGGAATCAGAAAAAAAAAATTCTAATCTCTTAAACTCAGATGTTTGTAAAGAGATGGCTTGATCAAGAAGAATCCTTTTCATTTAGTTGCAGTGAGTCACCTGGTGGAATTTGCTGGGATATAAGCCTACCAGGCAGTCAGGGATGTGATGGGCAGGTTTATGTCTACGTTAAGGTGTAGATTAAAACCAACAGCTCCGTTGTTAATGCGGCTTTTACTTTAGTTTTTGTAGAAGAAATTTGTCTCCATTTATATTCCATATAGGAGTGCAGAACTTTTTTTTACTCATGCTAAAGTTTACTTGTTTAAGTCCCTTTTAAGAGGTGAGCATATTGCTTGGCAGTGATGTAAACATTAGGTAACATTATTTAGAAGCACCACGGTATGCATGTACTATTTAGAAACTTACCAACCAGAGGCTATCTGTCATTTCCTTCCTGTAATTGCCCACACCCAACTATTTCTCCATTTTGCCTTATTAAATACAGCCTTCCTCTATTTCTCCCTGGGCAGAGGTTATTTTTCCCTCACTTTCCTGGACCACATATTCTCTTACTGATAGGTCTTATTAGGGATTTGTCCTTTACAGCTTTATAGTTTAGGTATTTGGGAACTTATTTCCTTTTTGAGAATGCTAACTCGTTGAAAGAAAGAACTGTGGCCGTGCCTCATCTGTGCTTGTATGCCCTACATGCTTAGCATATTTCCTTGTACATAATTTGTAATAAACATTTATCCAATGAATAACTGGGGTTTTTTTTTTCTTTTATTCATGTATTGCAGATAACCACGGAGGCCCAACTTCATTCAATAAGGAGCCTGACGGATTTATCCCAGACAGTAGAACAAAAGGAAGAATATTGATGGATTTTAAACCAGAGTTTTTAAAGAGCTTGAGAATACGGGGAAATTAATTTGTTCTCCTAGACACATATATAGGGGAAGGTTGTTTCTGATGCAGCTGAGAAAAATGCAGACCATCAAAAAGGAGCAGGCATCTCTTGATGCCAGTAGCAATGTGGACAAGATGATGGTCCTTAATTCTGCTTTAACGGAAGTGTCTGAAGACTCCACCACAGGTGAGGAGCTGCTTCTCAGTGAAGGAAGTGTGGGGAAAAACAAATCTTCTGCGTGTCGGAGGAAACGGGAGTTCATTCCCGATGAAAAGAAAGATGCGATGTATTGGGAAAAAAGGCGGAAAAATAATGAAGCTGCCAAAAGATCTCGTGAGAAGCGTCGACTGAATGACCTGGTTTTAGAGAACAAACTAATTGCACTGGGAGAAGAAAACGCCACTTTAAAAGCTGAGCTGCTTTCACTAAAATTAAAGTTTGGTTTAATTAGCTCCACAGCATATGCTCAAGAGATTCAGAAACTCAGTAATTCTACAGCTGTGTACTTTCAAGATTACCAGACTTCCAAATCCCATGTGAGCTCATTTGTGGACGAGCACGAACCCTCGATGGTGGCAAGCAGTTGTATTTCTGTCATTAAACACTCTCCACAAAGCTCGCTGTCCGATGTTTCAGAAGTGTCCTCGGTAGAGCACACACAGGAGAGCTCTGTGCAGGGAAGCTGCAGAAGTCCTGAAAACAAGTTCCAGATTATCAAGCAAGAGCCGATGGAATTAGAGAGCTACACAAGGGAGCCAAGAGATGACCGAGGCTCTTACACAGCGTCCATCTATCAAAACTATATGGGGAATTCTTTTTCTGGATACTCACACTCTCCCCCACTACTGCAAGTCAACCGATCCTCCAGCAACTCCCCGAGAACGTCGGAAACCGACGATGGTGTGGTAGGAAAGTCATCTGATGGCGAAGATGAGCAACAGGTCCCCAAGGGCCCCATCCATTCTCCAGTTGAACTCAAGCACGTGCATGCAACGGTGGTTAAAGTTCCAGAAGTGAATTCCTCTGCCTTGCCACACAAGCTCCGGATCAAAGCTAAAGCCATGCAGATCAAAGTAGAAGCCTTTGATAATGAATTTGAGGCCACGCAAAAACTTTCCTCACCTATTGACATGACATCTAAAAGACATTTTGAACTCGAAAAGCATAGTGCCCCAAGTATGGTACATTCTTCTCTTACTCCTTTCTCAGTGCAAGTGACTAACATTCAAGATTGGTCTCTCAAATCGGAGCACTGGCATCAAAAAGAACTGAGTGGCAAAACTCAGAATAGTTTCAAAACTGGAGTTGTTGAAATGAAAGACAGTGGCTACAAAGTTTCTGACCCAGAGAATTTGTATTTGAAGCAGGGGATAGCAAACTTATCTGCAGAGGTTGTCTCTCTGAAGAGACTTATAGCCACACAACCAATCTCTGCTTCAGACTCTGGGTAAATTACTACTGAGTAAGAGCTGGGCATTTAGAAAGATGTCATTTGCAATAGAGCAGTCCGTTTTGTATTATGCTGAATTTTCACTGGACCTGTGATGTCATTCCACTGTGATGTGCACATGTTGTCTGTTTGGTGTCTTTTTGTGCACAGATTATGATGAAGATTAGATTGTGTTATCACTCTGCCTGTGTATAGTCTAATAGTCCATGCAAAGGCTGTATATATTGAACATTATTTTTGTTGTTCTATTATAAAGTGTGTAAGTTACCAGTTTCAATAAAGGATTGGTGACAAACACAGAACTCCTGCTCCATTGCATTTGATTTGATGGAAAAGAAAAATCAATTTAAGTTACAAAAATAAATATTAAGCTATTTTACATTTTATATGGGGGAGTTTTCTCCCCTGAATAAGAGAAAACTGAAATGCTAAGTTCAGCAAATAATTTGTTTTTCCAGGCTATCAGTTGGAATACCTTCTAAAGAGAAAGAAAAGAAAAATAACAGTAAATTTTCTTGCATTCAAGACTAATTCACTAAATTACTTTATATTATATATTTTTCTGTAAAATTATGTTTTCTCTATAATTTTCTTAAGTGTAAAAATCCAAGTTGTTTGGTAACAGCCTCTTCTTAGTTATCTACCCTTTAAGTATGACACATGGATGTGGGTAGTTGAGTCACTGATGCATTTTATTAAAGTCTGTTTTAAAAGAGCAGATAAAGATTGAGGATGAGGCATTTTTATGTTATTATAAGTCTTAACAGTTCTAGAGCATAACAATCTAGGGAACTAAGCTAAACACTAATTTTATTTAGTTGTTAAAATTTCAAAGAACACGTCAATTACCGCATGCCAACATACATAATCTGAGTATATATAATGACATTTTAGAAGATTTATTAATGATGAATAGAAATAATGGCTCTATATCTTCAGATATTAGCTTAAAAATTACAACATAGAAGTCAAAAAAAAAATCTTCCTAAGTAAATTGAGGATAAGACCATTATTGGTTATTTGTCCAAGACCCCCAGTTGCCTTATAGAAGTAAGCGTGGTCAAACGTGGACCAAGTGCTTCTGTTGCAATGTGTGACTGGCATCTGCCTCTGCGTCTGGGATGGGGTGGGGTTGGGGGAAAGTTGTGGGGGTTGGTAGGCGGGCTGGGCATTAGTCAGGCACAGCTTTCTCCAGCGATAACTGCTCACTGAAGCCCTTTCCAGAAACATCTCTTTCCACACTGACCTCTTTTCTATTCTAGAAGTGGGTAAAAGAGCAGTCCTGGAACAGGTGCAGAGTGACAGTGACTCAGTCCTCACTTCTCACCCGCATCTCATGTTGGCAGGGAGGCAAAATGCAGGCAGGAAGAGCCCAAGGGTAGCATCCCGTTTTAGGAGTCTGCAGTCTTTGTGACTGCCCGCTTTGAGCACAAGCCTGATTTTTGATATGCTAAATTTCCTGCACTTTCATATTTTTAAAAAGCATGGTGCTTTGTATTAAAGGCACTGCCAGTAACACACACACACACACAGGCCATCCACTTTGCCCTTTTTGCCACAGGGGTCACTTTTCCTTTCCGAACTCTGGCTCTTACGGAAATGTGCCGCCTGGCTCTGCTCTTGGCCTTCTCTCTCCAGTATTTTACTAGTGGCTGGGTGAGGCTCAGAGGCAGACTCTTCTCATTTGTGAAAGTTATAAAGCAGGGAAGGAGCTAAAATATCCAATGGGAGTCAGGACCCAAAAGCCTTTGGTGGCCTAAATGGGTAGGATGAATCTAACAACACAAAATATAATAGGGATACAACGTAAAGCCAGTTTCCTACATTTAAAAAAAAAAAAAAAAAGCTATCCAAATTCACAGCTGGGAGAAAAATAATAAAATAACTACACTTTAAAAAATGAGTTTTAGTTCCCTCAAGCTTACTAAGAGTCAACAACAGTGGAACGCTGGGTTGTGTCAATGCAAATAGCATTCCAAGCACGGGTGGCTGTCCTCTGTAGCTGGGGCGCACACGTGATAAGAGGGGCAACAGCAGACTTTCCAAAGGAGATGGGAGAGTTTGTAGCCGTGAAGAAAGATAAAATACTAAGATAACTATTGGTAAATTGTCCAAAAAGGGATCAGCCTTACACTCTGGGCTACTGAAAGGGAGAATAAGTAGATAATAGCAAGAAAGGTAAATCTCGAGTAGTTTTTTTTTGAAAGAACTTGGATCTCTCAGAGCAGTGCGGAAGCAAACAGCAGCTTCCCTGGTAATCTGTGAATATTAGCGCTCATGGTGTGTAATACACTCAGATGTCATCATTTGAACTCTTTTCCTTAGCCTTTTTTTGCCTTTTCATTTCAAGGATCGAAGTTATCATTGGGACCATGTTTAAAATGTGACTCGTGGCCGGGGGTGGTGGCTCATGCCTGTAATCCTAGCACTTTGGGAGGCCTAGGTGAGAGAATTGCTTGAGCCCAGGAGTTTGAGCCAAGACTAGGCAACATAGTGAGACCCTGTCTCTACCCCCACCCCCAAACTCCCCCAAAATTAGCTGGGCATGGTGGCACATGCCTGTAGTCCTAACTGCAGGAGGCTGAGGAGGGAGGATTGCTCGAGCCCAGGAGTTCGAGCTGTAGTGAGCTGCAATGGCACCACTGCACCCCAGATGGGCAATAGAGCAAGACCTTACTTATCTCAAAAAAAAAAAAAAAATGTAACTCCTTAGGAATAAAAGGAATATCATAAACAATTCCAATCCCACTAGAGACCAAGAAATGTAAAATTACCCCTTGACACTTTGGTTTCATGATGTCAACCAACCAAACACCACCGCCTCTCCTTCCCACTCACAGAGCCCCCAAGAATGAGAGAAGATGTGTTTAAAACCAAATAAATGTATAACTATATTCAAAAATAAGAAACACAAACCTCAGCGCTCCAGAAGGTTTAAGAATTCCCAGCAAGGTGCTATCTGGCAGGCCCAGAGAGTGGGAGGAAGCTGCAGGCAGGCACAACCCAAGAACGCTCCCACTGGGTTCCGCCCCAGTGACTGAACAGGAGAGGCCTGTGGGGAGCCTGAGTGATCCTCAGGGGCACTGGCTGGGCGAGGACACAGCAGCCACAGCCACCAGCCAGGCCAATCGCAGTAGGGAGCCATGCAGGGCAGAGTCGGGGGGTCGAGGGGCCTGCGCCCCGATAGCCCCCAGCTCCCCTGTGCGGTGCACGCCTGTGCATGTGTCCCGCAGGAAGGCTGCATATCCTGTGTCCATTGTTTGGCCTTTTTTTGGTTTTTGGTTTTTTATTGTTGTGCCCATTTTTATAAAGAAGAATGCTGAGACTCTGAGAGGGTGACTTGTCGGAACTCCCCCAGCTGGCCATCAAAAGCAGCGGTCAGGTCAGGCACTTTGTTCTTCCCCTGATATACCCGGGAAATGAGACTAAGGCATCTCTCCAACCTGCATGAGAAAAGGAGTATCCAAAGTGGCTTTCCTCTGTCAATCAGTGAAACTGCTGTCTAAGCATCTACTTGTATAGATGTATAATAACTGTGTAATAACTATATTCTTTTTTATCCTCAACCAGCAAACATTCCCAAATAAAAACAGCCCCCATCAGTGTAGGTCTTCCATTGCTCACAGATATGCACACGTGTTTCCTCTCCTGAAGTCAAATTCCTCACAAATAGGCACCTTTTTGACACACAGCCATTGTTAATTAAAACCTTAAAAGAAATCACGTTACATTTTTTTAAAAAACTAGCAGCTGTTAAGCTCATTTTTGAAAACTATGAATTATTTATCAGAAATGAAAATCATTGGCAGCGCCCACCTGGCGTTTGTTGTTTTGTGTTCTGTGGCCAGAGATGGGGAGTTGTTGAAGTGTAGTATTAATTACCACTGAGATGTCTTGGGCTGGGCCACCAGCTACTTGCACCAGAAAAATTTAAATAAGAAAAACTTGTGGCCGTGTGTGGTGGCTCACACCTGTAATCCCAGCACTTTGGGATGACGAGGCGGGTGGATCACCTCAGGTCAAGGGTTCGAGACCAGCCTGGCCAACATGGTGAACCCCTGTCTCTACTAAAAACACAAAAATTAGCCAGGTGTGGTGGCGTGTATCCGTATTCCCAGCTACTCAGGAGGCTGAGACAGGAGAATTGCTTGAACCCAGGCGGTGGAGGTTGCAGTGAACTGAGATCGTGCCACTGAACTCCAGTCTGAGCAACAGGGCAAGACTCCATCTCGAGGGAAAAAAAGAGAGAGAGAGCTTGGCAGTAATTCCCAGAGGTTGCTTATTTTGATTCTAGTGGACATAAGGAAAAAATTAATTCAAGAACTAATGAAAATAAGACCCAGGGTAATATAAGCACCGGAGAACAGATGACACTTAGTGACGAAGAGGTGCTACTTAGAAAGTCGGGAGAGAGAAGCTGTCACTGCTAAGTCATGCTGGAGACCGGCAAAGAGTGGTTACTATCTGCTGAGGATCGATAAGGCTACAGACAGGCAAACAGAAGTACTTCTGTAGAGCATTCTAAAGGAAACTATTTCAGCTAAGTAGCCCAGACAGGTATGACGGCTATTTTTTATACCTCATTTTTGTCAATCTGATCCACTTGAGAAGGAAAAGGTTACTTTGGGGAAAATACCTTAATAAAGTCCAAGGTTCCGGAGGTCAAGAAACTTTTGAAAGAGCACATGGAAGAAATCAAGGTAGAAAAGAAGAGAGAAAAAGGAAATTGTTCAAGAATAACATGTCTATCTAACAAAAGGGAGATGAAGAACAGGAAGGAAACTCAAAATTAATAACCCCCGAAGTAAACATATTTCAGTATAACAGGGTTAAAAAAAAAAAAAAGTTGTTCTAACAGCTATGTCAGATTTCTAGTGAGAGAGAGAACTTTCTTTCTGAGAAAAGAACTTCGATATGATACCAGGGTCCCAGCAGAAACGCTAAAAACAGTGATGTTTATGGATGCCTGGCGCAAACATAGTTCAGTTTCTTTGCAGAGAAACTGAGTCAGATGATGGTGGTGATTTGTGCTTTTTCAGGGCAGCGAGGAGGATTACTTTTGAAAGGAAGAGGATGGAGGAGAAAAGAGAAGGGAGGGGACCCTGCCTGGCTAAAAAACGAATGCAGACTCCCTATGGGTGGGCAGCCACAGGACCCAGAAAGCCACTGTCTGATTTGAAAGAGTTTCCATTGCTGAATGGCAACAGGCCAAAATATTTCCGCCTCAGATTTTCAGTAGGTCCTACTAGACTCAGAAATGCTTTTTGCGAGTGAGTTTTTGTTTGCGGGACTTTATATCTGAGTGAGCATTCTGCAGAGCAGCTTTCTGAAAGCAGGAGCCCAAGGCCATGGCCATGAAGGCTGACCTGAGGAACCTGCAGAATCTGGAGGGAGACTTGGATTTTGATGACCCATGCACCTATGACCTGGAGGTCATCTTATCTAGATCTCAGGGGTTGGAGCACCCCCACCTGCTCATTTTCAACGACCATGAATCGCCTAATGGATACCCAGTTCTGTGCAACATGCTGTAAAGGAAACATAACAAGAAGAGACTATCTCCTTGTGAAGAGTTTTAAATCTACTTGTGAAGGAAAGACCAAAATTCTAGAAGTAAGAGCCAATAGAGTACATTATCAAGAGGTAGTATATGTAGAAAGAAATCTATCTGGCTGGGTGCAGTGGCTCACACCTGAAATCCCAGCACTTTGGGAGGCCGAGGCGGGCAGATCACAAGGTCAGGAGTTCAAGACCAACCTGGCCAAGATGGTGAAACCCTGTCTCTACTAAGAGTACAAAAATTAGCGGGGTGTGGTGGCATGTGCCTGTAATCCCAGCTACTCGGGAGGCTGAGGCAGAGAATTACTTGAACCCGGGAGGCGGAGGTCGCAGTGAGCCAAGATTGTGCCACTGCATTCCAGCCTGGGCAACAGAGAGAGACTCCATCTCAGAAAAAAAAAAGAAAGAAAGAAAGAAAGAAATGTATCTACCAAAGAAACTCAGAAAACAGAACTGGGCAGAAACTAAAGGACATTTTGGCAATTAAAGAACCTGGATTCGTCGGGTGTGGTAGTCACACCTGTATTCCCATCACTTTGGGAGGCTGAGGCAGGAGAATTGCTTGAGCTCAGGAGTTCGAGTCCAGCCTGGGCAACATGAGGAAACCCCATCTCTACAAAAAATTTAAAAATTAGCCAAGTGTGGTGGTGTGCGCCTGTAGTCCCAGCTGCCCAAGAGGCTGAAGTAGGACAAGCACTTGAGCCC
Organism: Colobus angolensis palliatus; assembly: GCF_000951035.1. NCBI lineage: Eukaryota > Metazoa > Chordata > Mammalia > Primates > Cercopithecidae > Colobus > Colobus angolensis. The sequence goes on from NW_012115955.1 coordinate 797,992, forward strand.
AGGAGGGTAAGGCTGCAGTGAGCCATGATTGCACCACGGCACTCCAGCCTGGGTGACAGAGCAAGACCCTGTCTCAGGAAAAAAAAAGACATTTAAAAAAAAAAAAAAAAAGCAAAAAAGAAAGAACCTAGATGAGAAGGAAAATGTAGAACTTGGATGAGCAGGGAAGACGTGTTGGGCATGAATACTGCTGTTGGGGGCAGGGCGTGGTAAAGTGATGAAGTACTCTGCATCACTGCAGAAGGGAATTTATTCAGAGGATTAGTAACAGAATTCAAAGATAAACATAGAACCAGTTGCCAAAGGACCTTGAATTCCAGGCTTAAAAAAATGCCTTAGATTCACTTAGGAATGGCTGGAGGAAACGTAACATTGTAACTGCTGCTGAAAGACCTACCAGGGGCATCAGCTAAAGGTGAATCCAGGTAGGAGAGTCAGGAGAGCAGGTGAGCAGGGGTCAAGAAAAAGATCTGGAGAAGCTGAAGAGCTCTTCCTTCCCTGGGTACATTAGTGCGTTCTGAACACTTCAACAGCAGTGAAATCCCGGCAGAGCCAGGGTCACTGAAGACGGTGGATTGTAATGAACCTATTATTCATTTTCTGCAAAGTATGATAACTATCATGATGTTACTTTTTGCTTCTTCAATTTGTAGTTCCTTTTGTATTGTATGCCCCAAGTGGCACCTAATATCATACCAACATCAATACAGAACAAAATTGGGATAACTACTGAGATAATTCAAGGGAAAATATTCTGAATTTTTTGATATTGTAAATGAGTGTGTTTCTAGAAAAATCAAGATAATTCTCTATATTTTCCACTTCACTTGCTGTGAACATGCAAATTAGGCCTAAAGCTTGCAAAACACATTTAAAAACTCATTTTCTCCAGGTAGAAAGAAGCATCTTAGCACCTCCTCAGAGTCATGGAATAAGGCAGAAATGAGGGAAGTGTCACTTTTCCCATTCATTAAGTTTGAGAGCAAATTAGCCTCAGGCCAGAAAGTTCTAGGATAGAGCAAAGTGTACTATAGGCCGAGCATGGTGGCTCACGCCTGAAATTCCAGCACTTTGGGGGGCTGAGGCAGGCAGATCACCTGAGGTCACGAGTTCAAGACCAGCCTGGCCAACATGGTGAAATCCTGTCTCTATTAAAAACACAAAGAATACAGGTATGGTGGTGCACACCTGTAGTCCCAGCTACTCAAAAGGCTGAGGCAAGAGAATCGCTTGAACCCGGGAGGTGGAGGTTGCAGTGAGCTGAGATCACACCACTGCACTCCAGCCTGGGCAACAGAGCGAGGCCCTTGTCTCAAAAAAGGAAGGAAGGGGCAGGCCAGGCGCGGTGGCTCACACCTGTAATCCCAGCACTTTGGGAGGCCGAGACAGGCGGATCACGAGGTCAGGAGATCAAGACCATCCTGGCTAACATGGTGAAACCCCGTCTCTACTAAAAAATACAAAAAACTAGCCGGGCGAGGTGGCGGGCGCCTGTAGTCCCAGCTACTCAAAAGGCTGAGGCAAGAGAATCGCTTGAACCCGGGAGGTGGAGGTTGCAGTGAGCTGAGATCACACCACTGCACTCCAGCCTGGGCAACAGAGCGAGGCCCTTGTCTCAAAAAAGGAAGGAAGGGAGGGAGGGAGGAAGGAAGGGAGGGAGGGAGGGAGGGAGGGAGGGAGGGAGGGAAGGAAGGAAGGAAGGAAGGAAGGAAGGAAGGAAGGAAGGAAGGAAGGAAAAGTATGCTGTAATAACTGGTGAAAGCCCCAAGGTGGGGTGGCTCTTGCCTGTCATTCCAGCATTTTGAAAGGACAAGGCAGAAGGATCCCTTGAGGCAAGAGTTTCAGACCAGCCTGGGCAACACTGCAAGAGCCTGTCTCTATAAGGTGAGGTGGTGGTGGGCACCTGCAGTCCCAGCTGCTTGGGAGGATGAGGTGGAAAGATTGCTTGAGCCCAGGAGTTTGAGACTGCAGTGAGCTATGATAGCTCCATTGCACTCCAGCCTGGGTGACAGCGAGACCTTGTCTCTTTAAAAAAAAAAAAAAAAATTCAAACTTTTTTCCTCTCTGTGCTTCATATTGGGTAATAAATAAACAACTGGGGAAAGCAATCAAAAATGGCTAAGCAGAAGAAAATACCAGCGATGGCTAGAGCCTGCTACTTTTATCTGTCCCTGCCTAATGTTCTTGCCAAGTTCTCTTACACTTCAGTACCACGAATAACGTACCAAAACTTAAACGGTACCTTAAACATGCAGTAACGCATCTTTATGATGGAAGCGTAAGAGAGAATGAACAACAGGTCATTTTTTAGTATGCCTTTTATGTGCTTTAAACATACACAGTCACAGGGAGTGCTAAGGCGAGAGCCCTGCTGGCATTTCCTTTGCCCCCTCTTCCCACAATTGTGATTGAAGAACTAGGTGACCAGGCCGCGAGTGACAGCAGATTTGGAAGCTGCTTCAGAGGAATGTTCTGCCTTTGCAGAGGGGAATTGTTTCCCTGGGACATGGCTGGCACAGCTGGACTCCATGGGCATCAACTCCCGAGGAAGTGTGGTACTCTGGGCTTCTGCACGACGCCGCTAACATTCACTGTATTTTGAGAGCTCTTTCTGTGTCCCAGAAATAGCCTTTCACAGAGCTTGGCAGGGAAATTTAAGTCACTTGGCCATGTGCACAGAGTGGGTACGTGGGGAGAAGGAGGTGACTTTGAGAGCCACACTCCTAATCACTATGCAACACTGCCTGAGGTCTGAGCTGGTAGCATTTTTAAGGGCAAAAAAATCATGGAGGAGAGGATGAGAAGCAGAGTAATTATTCTGTCCCATCAGTTTAGGCTGCAAGAGCCTGAACTAGTCTGTGGGCTACCACCACTGTCCCCAGTGCCAGCGAGCCTGGCACCATCTACCATGCTGTGCCCACTGCTACAGGCCGACCATCTCCCCAAAGCCCACATGGAGACACACTGCCCGCCTTCTATTTTTGTGGGGACAGGGTCTCACTCCGTCGCCCAGGCTGGAGTGCAGTGGTGCAGTCATGGCTCACTGCAGCCTTGACCTTGATGATTGCTTGCATGGCTCAAGCAGTCATCCTGCCTCAGCCTTCCAAGTAGCTGGGATTACAGGTTAGTGCCACCATTTTTTTTTAAACATCACATTTAAAGTTTTTAAATTTTACATTTGAAGTTTACGCCGCCATAACTTTTAAATTTTTTTTTGTAGAGACAGGGTTTCATGATGTTGCTCTGGCTGGTCTAGAACTTCTGTGCTCAAGCAATCCTTCTGCCTTGGCCTTCCAAAATGCTGGGATTATAGGCATGAGCCACTGTGTCTGGCCACATTGCCCACCTTCTAAAAACCTCAGGAGACCCTCTTGGTTACAAATAACGACGTCTAAACCTCCTTGTCTGAAACGTAAAGCCCTCAACATTTCAGCTGATACTAACCTTTCCCAGCGTATCTCCCATCCTCTGAATTCCAGACTGTGGGTTGCAACTTCACTGGCTTGTGCCATTAATGCCATGGACGCTAGCCAGCGTTTCAGATGCAGGAACAGATGACATGGCAGTGCATTCAAGGTAGCAAGTCTAGCTGTGGTTTTAAGAAACACACATCCTGATAAGTTTCCATTTACAATGTAAAATGCATCTCTTATGATAGGTCTCTGCTGAATCAAAGTCTCGAAAGCCATGATTTCATACCAGTGATGTGAACTATTCTCCCTGGAACCCAGGAAGCCCACAGAGAGGCTTTGCTGGCCTCTGGGAGGCAATAGAAGGGGGCATGAAAGCCTAGGTCTCAAGGCCCAGTTCTCCTCTCATTAGTGCTCCGTGTGTGTGTGTGTGTTTGTGTGTGTGTGTGTGTGTGGTATTGGGTGTCTGCCTGGTAAAAGAGTTCTGCTCTTCCCTACTCTGTGACAACATTCTTCATCACCCCACATCTTGGGTACTCTTCTGCTTCCACTTCTATAGCACACGCCTGCCTTAGCCTCCATCATACAGCTCTTTTCCTGTAGCATTATTCAAAGTAAATTCAGATACAAGAAAATTAGGACTACCTTTTCAAGACAATCATTTTCCAGGTTTGATAATACCTGTGTACTACTGGCATTACTGTTCTTTCCATCCAAAAAGTAGCCCTCTTAAATGGTACCCCTTGAAAACAACTTGAATAAATTAAGTAGTACCTTGCCAGGTTCTGGAAACACAAAATAAAAATGTCCTGGTATTTTAGACCAGTGGTTTCCAACTTTTGTGTATCCCACAGTCCTAGCTATTAAAAAAAGAAGAAAGAAAGAAAGAAAGAGAAAGAAAGAAAAAAAGGAAGGGAAGGACATCTATCTATGTATCTATTATCTACTTTCCTACCTATCTATCAACCATCTATCATCTATCTATCATCCATCTATCCACCCATTCACTCATCCATCTAGCCGTTATCTATTTACCTATGTACCCATACATACATCATACACCTATCTATCTACCTACGTATCTTTTATCCATCCATCCACCCATCCATTTATTTGATGAGAGAAAGTGCAGGTACTAAAGTCAGTTAGAACATTAAATATTAATGAACCTTGCTGAACGGGGTGGCTCATGCCTGTAATCCTAGCACTTTGGGAGGCCAAGGTGGGCAGATCACTTGAGGCCAGGAGTTTGAAATCAGCCTGACCAACATGACAAAACACTGTCTCTACTACAAATACAAAAATTAGCTGGGCTTGGTGGGCACACACCTATAATCCCAGCTACTCAGGTGACTGAAGTACAAGAATTGCTTGAACCCAGGAGGCAGAGGTTGCAGTGAGCCATTGCACTCCAGCCTGGATGACAGAGTGGAGACCTGTCTCAAAAACAGGAATAAATAAAATAAATATTATGAAAGTTCAATGTATCTTATTTTCAGACAAATAAATATGAAAAATAATTCAAATATTCTCCCTGCATTATAGAGGATAATTCTGTAAACATACTGGGCATCATCCTTGGACCCCAGTAAGGACCACTGCTTTGTATGAGGAGGGATTGGAGGTAGAGGAATGGTAGCTCTTCATATACTTGATCAGCTAATTGGCTTTTTACAAAAAAAAAAAAAAGTAAGGTACATTTTGACATCTCAGTTTAAAACTCTTAGATATTTCCAAATGTTAAAAATATACACGCATCTCTCTTTCTTCTTCTCCGTATTTCTTCTCACCAGCTTGGATTTTAATGGATAAGATAGACTTACAGATCGTTTCCAGTTTTGAACTGTTTTTGACACCTATACTGTATTTTGAAATTGAGGCTATGTTTGTCTTATAAAATGCCTAAGACTTGTTTATTACCTAAAAATGAACAAGGAACGTCATAGCCTGCCTTAGTTCTTCCAGGGGTCAGGAAAAAGCTTCTACCACAGAGCAGTTTAATGAGGCAATGGAAAACTACATAAAGTTTGGCTTTGAATCCATCAGGAATTGTGTTGATTCAAGGCACCAGAGAGCTCCTTATAGAATATAAGTTCCCCCTTCATTTTATTACTATTGCTTTTTGAGACAGAGTTTCGCTCTTGTTGCCCAGGCTGGAGTGCAATGGTGTGATCTTGGCTCACTGCAACCTCTGCCTCCCAGGTTCAAGCGAATTTTCCTGCCTCAGTCTCCTGAGTAGCTGGGATTACAGACATGTGCCACCACGCCCAGCTAATTTTTATTTATTTATTTATTTATTTATGTATTTTGTATTTTTAGTAGAGACAGGGTTTTACTATGTTGGCCAGGCTGGTCTTGAATTCCTGACCTCAGGTGACCCACTCTCCTAGGCCTCCCAAAGTGCTGGGATTACAGGTGTGAGCTCCCGTGCCCGGCCAAGTTCCTCCTTTAAAAGTTGTAAATTCTTTCAGGGCTAGCATTCAAATAGGCTTTGAGGGAAAGCAATCGCCTATGAAATTCTTTGTGAGAAACATCTCTGGAATAAACTTGTGAGGGATTCCATCTGGTCTATGATCTTTGAGCTTCTTTATAATTACAACTGACCCCAAAGTCATTCTATTTTGCAGTTTTCTACCTTGGGTTCCAGCAGCCTTCATGATATTTGTAAGATATTAAAATTACCATCTGCTATTGCTTACTATGTCTTAGGCTTCTGATGTGATAAAAGTATTAATTGTTTTAAGCAGTACATTTTTAAACTCCTTATCCTCTTTTATGAAATGCTCACTAATGAATTCTTATTAAGCCATTAAGGTAAGTATGACAATTTATTATTACATTTTTTTTTCTATAAAATGGGAACAGCTTGTTTGGATTTGCATCTATCATGGTAACAGAAGCTTTAAGAACATCTGCTTTGGTGTTAGCTTCTAATAGGCCTTACATGGAGCAATCTGTTCTCCATGTATGGGACTCAGTCATTATTCACGTTCCTGAGAAAAAATGGCACCAAGTCAACTACTGCTGGTTTTACTTGTATTGTTTGTAAGTCATTTTATTGTTTTGCTATAGATATCCTGTAATTGAAACATACTACTTACAAGAATTCTACTAAAATTCTATTTCTACACTAGGACTAAAGTATTAAATTAGGAAGAGACATACATAGTACATTCAAGGAATGCATATTTTGTGAATCTTTGAGGTATTCTTGCCATTTGAGGAATTCCTGAAATGAGTCATAACCCACAGGACACGTATCCGCAGAACTTGTGTTGTGTGACTTGCAGCAGCAAGTCATTTACAACCAGTTTTACACGTTTGTCTGGTTTAACTTCCTAAAATACAAATGTGATCAACCCAATCTTCTGATTTCTTACTTTACAGACGAAGCTTTGCTATTCAAAGTGTGGTACAGGCTCCAGCAGTGAGAATCTGACATGGAATCTTCTAGAAATGCAGACTAGCAGGCCCCTCTCAGAATTAGAATCTGCAGTCTAACAAAATCCCCGGGTGATCCATCATACTCATTAAAATGTGAGAAGTAAGATCTACAGGAACGGCCCCCAAAAAAGTCTGTCTTGGTGAAATTAGTGAAAAATGAAGAAGACAGTGAGTTTGTCATAACGCTAAAGGTATGTAACATTTTTAGTAGACAAGTATGAAATCTCCCCCTCCCCTCACTGCCATCCTCCAATCTGTTTTCCACCCACAGCGTCCCTGTTCCCACCTTGCACAACTCTGCACCTTCGCACATGAAGCTTCTTCCATTGGGAATCCCCATCCCTGTCTGACACACTCCTCTGAATTCTTCAAGACCCACTCAGTTTCTACCACATCTGTAGAGACATTCTCACTGCTGTCCCTACAATGCCATACTGATGCTGTGATTGTATGTTTCCCACATTATATAAAATATCGTTCACGTGTCTGTCAACACACCTAGACTATGTGCTCCTCAAAAGCAGAGACTGTGTTCTCTCCGTCATTGTCTCCTCAACTCCTAAGAAAGACAGACACAAACTAGTTGCTCAATATGTTTGCCAAATGAATGTGACCTATGTGGAAATAAGCACCAGCAGAGAAAGTTATTGTGAAATACTCCATTTGATAGGTTGAACGTGGTAGATGGAAAGGCTGTCAGTTCAGGAGACCACTTGCTAGAAGACTTTGGTCAAGTCCCTTAATCCTTCTGTGCCTCAGTTTCTTCACTTGTAAAATAAGAATACCTGATTTCTCTCAATGCATTGGATTATTCTGAGGAATTATGAAAGAATCTTTAAAAGTTAAAAAACAGGAACATCAAACACATGGTTAAACATCAATATGAGGCAGTAATCTTTTATTTAATGTACCATTAGAATGAAGACATACGATATACGACTATTTGTGGCTCTTTTGGTTTTCTAGAGCTGCTGTAACAAAGTCCCACAGTCTAGGGGCTTAAACAACAAAAATCTATTTTCTGGTAGTTCTGGAGGCTAGAAGTTCAGGATAAGGTGTTGGCAGGTTTGCCTCCTTCTGAAGCCTCTCTCCTTGGCTTGCAGATAGATGACGTCTTCTCCCTGCATCTTCACATGGTCTTCTGTGTGTGTCTGTGTCCTCTAACTCTCTCTTTTTATAAAGACACCTGTCAGATTGGATGAGAACCCACCTTACTGACCTCATTTTCACTTCATTACCTCTTTAAAGACCCTGTCTCGTCTCCAAATATAATCACATCCTGAAGTACCAGGTGTTAGGACTTCCACTTACAAATTTTGAGGAAGACAATTCAGCTCTTAATAGTGACTTATTTAACTTTATACAATATATATTTGTGGCTTTTTAATACAGCCAAGGCACCTCCTACCTGCTCTATCCATTCCTCAAATCCAGCCGGTTGTTAGGGATCCTGATTTTTTTTTTCCAACAGTAGGCCATTCAGAAATGCAAAGCACCATTCAGTGAATAATGGTGCGCCAAGACGGTTCACACTTGGTAAGTGGGATTTCATTCGAACATGACTCAAGTGGAGAAGGAGGTTTTTACAATATTTTCAACGTTATAAAAATATAAAAGAAACATAATATAGAAGTATAGAAAGAAAAATTTAAAACATCCCCTTCCCCAATCTGATCCCCCCAAGATGACCAATGTTAAATGGTTTAGTGTGTATTTTTCCATATTAAAAATGCTTATATATGCAAACCTACACAAAAACATATGCACATATGGAGTCTCCATATGGAGGCATTTTCACACCCATTTTACTTTTGTCAGTAACCCATCATACCATCTCAGTTTCATGATGTAATTGCAGTGGAATTACATTTAACAGCTCAAAATTACATATAATCAACACTTTTCAATGGGGGTGGAGGAAGCAAGCAATGTGCCTCTTACTTGCTGGTGAGCCCCAGCGCTCTGCTACCTCCTCATGCAGACTTTAGTCGGTTGGCCACCATGACGCTTAATTTTAGGTGTCGACTTGACTAGACTTAAAGGACACCCAGATGCTGGTAAAGCATTATTTCTGGGTGTATTTGTAAGAGTGTTTCTGGAAAAGATTACCATTTGAATTAGTAGCCTGAGTAAAGAAGGTAGCTCTTCCCAGTGTGAGTGGATATCATCTAATTTGTTAAGGGCCCACACAGAACAAAAGAGCAGAGGAGGGGCGAATTTGATCTCTTCCATCTGAGCTAGGACATCCATCTTCTCCTGGCCTCAGACATCAGCACTCTGGGTTCTCCGGCATTTGAACTCCGAGATTGACACCGTCATTTCACTGTTCCAGATTCTCAGGCCTTCAGACTCAAACTAAATTACATCACTGGCTTTCCCAAGTCTCCAGCTTGCAGGCAACAAATTGTGGGACTCCTTGGGCCTCCATAATTACATGAGCCGATTCCTATGCTAAATCAATTCCTCTCTCTCTCGTGTGTGTGTGTGTGTGTGTGTGTGTAAAACTGTATACAACGCCACAGTGAACTCTTAACTCACAAGGGTCAACCTCTAAGATGCTGTCCTCTGTTTTGTCTGTTTTGTAGCTTTATACTAATTTCTTTTCTTTTCTTTTTTTTTCTGAGATGGAGCCTTGTTCTTTTGCTAGGCTGGAGTGCAGTGGCACTATCTCAGCTCACTGCAACCTCTGCCTCACGGGTTCAAGTGATTCTCCTGCCTCAGCCTCCTGATTAGCTGGGATTACAGGAGCCTGCCACCACACCCAGCTAATTTGTGTATTTTTAGTAGAGATGGGTTTCACCATGTTGACCAGGCTAGTCTTGAACTCCTGATCTCAGGTGATCCACCTGCCTTGGCCTCCCAAAGTGCTGCAATTACAGGCATGAGTGTACTGATTTCTCGAGTCACTTGAAGCACAGGTCTCTCATTTTTAAGAAGCTAAATTTACTTACTACTATGCTTAATTTAAATATTGTTTTTCTGGCTTTAATAATGTCTTGTCTTTAGAAAATTATCACATATGTTCATATTCCGATGTGATTAAATGCTTGCAACTATTTTTTTTCTGTTTCCTTTCCTAATATTTAAGGCACTGTGCCAAGTGGCTTAGCCCCTTTCCTTTCCGTTTCCCTCTAGGGCACCAGCTCCCCACAAAGATGAGGAAGCAAACACTTGTATCAGCTACAGCAGTTGTCCAATTCTATCAGTGATTGAGCAAGTAGATCTTATTCTAGAACCTGGTACTGGCAGGCTCATTTGGCCTACAGATAGAAAGCCATGTTGGCTGATAGCCGTGTTAGTTATAAAAGCAACAGAAGAAAATGTGAGATAACACAAAAATGAATGTTGGCTTTGTCTCCCTCCCTGTTGCTCAGCAGGTTGTGGTAGTAGAGTATAAAATGCATAGCATTACGTGCATGTTTTGGTGGTGTTTGTTAATAATCAATTCTGCTATGGAAGGAAAAAAGTGGAAAGGAGGAAACTTAAGAAATAAATATAGATGAGTAGTAAGTATGTAGCTTGGAAGACATCCACAAGATTCCCAAGATACGTTAGATAAAGAAAGTGGTTAGCAAGCAAAGCATGAGAGAATGGACTGAGAGATACCCAACATATATTACTTTAAGTATACAGGAGGCACGTGAGGCACTACATATTCATGAGGTTTTAATTCAACCACCCATCGGTGGTTGAAAGATGCCCTTTCTGGCCCTACCTGTTCTCTGTCTAAGAAAAGCAAATAAAACCCTTATCTGCTCAGCAGGCTAATTGACAAGCTGTCAAGGGGTCAGGCATCCTTGCCCCCCTTGGTGCCAGGCACCTCCTGTGATTGGACACCCTGGCTCAAACCTCAACACTAGTCCTTATAACATCATCTACAGGGACAGCGGATGAGACAGAGACAGATGACAGACACACTACCTGAACACTGTCAGGTAGCAGGATTCAGAGAGCATGGCCCTTCATCCTGCTCACACCCTACACTAAGTCTGCTAACTAACCCTATTTCTTTTCCCTTGCATCTCCGTGTGTGTTTTAAATTGACTTAATACATTCAGTGTTTGGAAGAGCTTAACTTGTCTGGTGAGACTTTCTGTTCTGCGACCTCTGGAACCACTTGGCTGTTAATGTCAAGTTGGTGATGAGTATGGGATGAATCCCAACTAAATTAACAGGAAAACGAGGTCACACTGCAGAAAGCCTCTCTGAAATCAACGCCATATTTAAAAGGAAAACCTCCTGCCTAGGAAGACTATGAAAAACTGACTCACGGTCTAGTGTAGAAAAGGCATTAAACAAGAATTTAGGAAATAAATCCAGGTTAAAACTCAATGCAGTCCCAACCAAATCCACAGGAGTGAAAACAAAAAGCAAAAACCTAGAGCAAAAGGCGATGGCTTCAGTGTTAGTGGGAGCTTTGATAATGTGCATAGGCAGAAGTTATGGCAGAAATCAGACTATAGTAGCAACTGCCCACCTCTGGGAGCTGACCCTGGGGAGTCTGACAGCACCCCCACCTCTGCCTGGAGGATACAAAGAGGATCGCTACAGTCGACCAATAGAGTGATCATATTCTTCAAAACCAGCAAGTACTGCTTGTGGCCCTGTTGCTCAAATCAAAGAAATGGGGGGCGTATACTAGGTCAGACTTAAAACAAATGATAGGAGAATTTAGTTAAATCTCAAGAAACATAATGAATTAGCAGACTGAATTAAAAAAATTCTAGGCTGGATTTTAAAAATCCCAGCACTTTGGGAAGTCAAAGTGGAAGAGTCACTTGAAGCCAGGAGTTGGAGACCAGCCTGGACAACAAAGCACGTCTCTACAAAAATAAAAAATAAAGATAAAATAACCCCGGGTGGTGGTGTGCACCTGTAGTCCCAATTACTTGGTAGACTAAAGTGGGAGAATCGCTTGAGGAGTTTGAGGTTACAGTGTGCTGTAATCGCACCACCGCACTCCAGCCTGAGCGACAGACTGAGAGTATTAAAAAAAAAAAAGAAAAAAAACCACGCTGGGAGCGGTGGCTCACGCCTGAAATCTCAGCACTTTGGGAGGCTGAGACGGGCACATCACTTGAGGCCCGGAGTTTGAGACCAGCCTGGCCAACATGGTGAAAACTTATCTCTACTAAAAATACAAAAATGATCTGGGTATGGTGGCGCGCCTCTGTAATCCCAGCTACTTACTTGGGTGGCCGAGGCATGAGAATTGTTTGAACCAGGGAGGTGGAGGTTGCAGTGAGCCAATATTGCACTATTGCACTCAAGCCTGAGTGATGACAGGGTGAGACTCTGTCTCAAAAATAAATAAAAACAAATGACAGAATTTAACGAAGTCTCAAGAAACACAGTGAATTCGCAGAATGGATTAAAAAAATTCTGGGCCAGGCATGGTGGTCACACTTATAATCCCAGCACTTCGGGAGGCCGAGACAGAAGGGTCGCTTGAAACCAGGAGTTTGAGAGCAGCCTGATCAACAAAGCACATCTCCACAAAAAGACTTTAAAAAATAAAATAACCCAGTGCGGTGGCGTGCACCTGTGGGTCCCAGTTACTTTGTAGGCTAAGGTGGCAGGATCGCTTGAGGAGTTGAAGGTTACAGTGTGCTCTAATCACACGAGTACACTCCAGCCGGGGTGACAGAGTGTTGAGAACGCCTCTATCATTACAGTTTTTGTCTTTGTCTTTTCAAGAATGTCTTATAAATGGAACCACACGGCATTTAACATTTTGAATCAGGCTTCTTTCACTTAGCACAGTACCTTTGAGATGATCCAAGCTGTTGTGTGTATCAACAGTTGGCTCCTTTTTATTGCAGAGTAGAATACCACCGTATGGCTGGACCACCATATGTTAGCCATTCACTCTGTGAATGACATTTGGGTTGTTTCCAGTTTGGGGCTATTACAAGTAAAGCTTGTGCAAGGTTTTATGTGAAAAGAACTTTTCAGGCCGGGTGCAGTGGCTCAGGCCTGTAATCCCAGCATTTTGGGAGGCCGAGGCTGGTGGATCACTTGAGGTCAGGAGTTCGAGACCAGCATGACCAACACAGTGAAACCCCGTCTCTACTAAAAATACAAAAGTAGCTGGGCATGGTGGCGCGTGCCTATAATTCCAGCTACTTGAGAGGCCGAGGCAGGAGAATCGCTTGAACCCAGGAGGCGGAGGTTGTGGTGAGCCAAGATTGGGCCCCTGCACTCCAGCCTGGGCAACAAGAGCAAAACTGTGTCTAAAAAAAAAGAACTTTCCATTTCTCTAGGGCCAAAACCCAGGGGTGGAGTTGCTGGGTCATATGTAAGTGTGTGTTTAAGTCTGAGAAACCGTCAAACCCTTTTCAAAGTGATGGCACCGTTTTGCATTCCCCTGGCAATGCATGAGGCTTCCGGCTGCTTCCTATCCTTCCCAGCACCCAGTATTGTCAGTATTTTTTATGGTATTCATTCTAATAGGTGCCTAGTGGTTCCTCCTTATTTTTTTCTCTGTCTCTTTATAAGCAACTTTGAAGATTAATTCATCATAAAAGAAAAAACAAAACATTGTCACTTATTAAATACCTGAAAGAAAAATAATAGAGTGTAGCTGAGGAAAAGAATCCATTCAGCCAAAATAGCAATAAACTATTTAGGCATTACTCAAAGAAGGTCTTTAGTACTAGATGTTATAAAGGAAAAATAAAAATAATAGCTCTTCCTCTCTGGCAAAAAAAAAAAAAAAGTACACAGAGGCCCAGAGAGACATTTGAGTACTGCAGACATATATTTTCACCTCGGGTAACCTCTTTATGCAGTTACTGGAAGACCTGGGACATTGGGAGAAGACTCTCACAACAGCCCACCCTTGACCCACCTGAGCAAGCTGGTCTCACCTCCCTCCTATTCTCCCCATCCCTTTACCTGGAAATCACTATTTTGGATAACCGTGCTTTCTTGTCTCTGACATCAGCAAGTAGGTGGTTGGACAGTCTGAAACAAATACATTGACACATCGATTTACAAAGATACATACACATACACACATCCCCCCCACACCACACACATACTACAATAGTATACTGGGCATTACCACAAACTGGAAACCAGCCAGCAACACTGAACACTACCAGGGCAATGGTTGGATTTACCCCCGGCCATAGTGGGGATACAGCCTCTCTACTCAGGTAAAATGAAGAGGAACATCACAGAAGAGGCTGAGAACCTGTGGTGTGTCATTTGCTGTGGGCCTGCTGGGGTCTAACAAAGCTTGGAGGGGTTAGGGGGTGGTAAGACCCTTGAGGGGAAGGCCCCGGGGACTTGGGCCCTCCCTGTTCAAAGCTCTCAGACAGGTAGTGCCCGAGGCCCTCGGTATGCTCTGCTGAAATTCCCAGGGGCCGAGCCTGGCCAGGCTCAGCCAAAGGTGGAGAAATGTGTCAAGTTGGCTGAATTACAAGTTATGCTCAAAGACATAACTGGCGACGTATTTTACACTGATTCCTAAACAATATTAAGTGGTGTAACTACTTGATCTGCACATGGACAGACTACAAACTGGGAAGTTGATGGCAAAAGGGTGGCAAAATCTAGCAAAAAATCATAAAAATTAAAAAAGAAAGAAAGAAAAGGCCGGGCATGTTTCGTGCCTGTAGTCTCAGTTACTCAGTAGGCTGAAGTGGGAAGTCGTTTGAGCTCAAGCGTTCAAGGCTGCAGTGTACCGTGATTATGCTTGTGAATGGCCACTGTGCTCCAGCCTGGGCAACATTGTGAGACCCTATCTCTAAAAAATGTTTAAAGATTTAAAAAAAAAAAAAAAAACCCAACCAACAAAACAAACTCGCAAGCACAAAGAACACTGCCACGTAGCCCAACCCTCACCTTAAAGAAATATCCGAAGCCATATAACAGGAGTCAATGGACAAAGTAACTCAGGAGAGTATATACAAGACTGTAGTACACAAGGAACAGTAAAAAATAAACATAAATTAAGCACAGTAAGAGATTAACAACAATAACATAATAAAATAGAACAATTTAAGAATATACTGAAATAAAAGTTATGTTAATGTAGTCTCTGTCTCAAAATGTCTTACTGTACTGTACTCACCTATTTGTGGAAGGTGCTTGACTGTGGGTAATTGAAACCATGGAAAGTGAAACCCTGGCTAAGGGACACTACTGTACACTAATCAAACAAAAACAAAACTTTGCAAGTGACACTTTTGAAAAAAGAAAACCCACCAAAAACCCCCATAAATTATCCCACAGAATATAGTAAATTGTGTTTCTGAAGACTGAGGACACTCAGGAACAAATTCTCTGACAAGAAGAATTGAACAAAGACACATTCCTTTAAACAATGAGGCTATTTTACCAGCTCTCCAAAAATGTGAACCATGCCATGCTGATGAAGTCAGTCTTTCACCTGTCAGTGGAGAGATTGACAGATCAGAGGAAACAAACTGAGCCAAAGATGGCAGATGGGTTATGGGCAAGTATTACCCAGACCCTTGTCATGGAGCAAAGAAATACTGTCTCACCACCCAAGATACAAACTCAGCACTAGCATTTGCTGTCCGGGCAGATCTGCAATTCCTGGCCACTACTGCAGGGTCCTGCCATTTCTCCAAAAATGACACCTGCTTACAAGCAGAAAATGATCAGAGAAAATGACCAGCGTAATTCACAACTCAGGTGGTCCAGGTAGGGGCAGAGATACGTAGGCTTATCCATTTAAATAGGGCTTTTATCTCCCCTTGAACTCTGAGTTGGGAATTAGATAAAGTTCCTCTTATTAATTTGGCCTACAGAACTTGAAGAAGCACCAATTTAAAATAGGCCAGGGGCAAAAACAAAAAGCAAGAACAAAATTGGGGTGGGTGACAAAATAAACTTTTAATGTTTTAAGGGTGTTAGTCTTTCAACATAAGTCCTTGTCTTACGGAAGTGGCCAAGAGAGTCCATAAATAACAATGACTAGCTAGATAACTAGATAAACCAAAACCAAAAAAAAAAAAATAATTGAAAATGTCAGTACTATTAAAGTACACTTTATTTCATATATATTTTCTGAGATGGAGTCTCGCTCTGTCACCCAGGCTGGAGTGCAGTGGCGCAATCTCGGCTTACGGCAACCTCCGCCTCCAGGGTTCAAGCGATTCTCCTGCCTCAACCTCTTGAGTAGCTGAGACTACAGGCATGCGCCACCATGCCCAGCGAATTTTTGTAGTTTTAGTAGAGATGGGGGTTTCACTGTGTTGGCTGGTCTTGAACTCCTGATCTTGTGATCCACCCACTTCGGCCATCTGAAGTGCTGGGATTACAGGCGTGAGCGACCACACCTGGCGGTACAATTTAAATGAGCTGTAACATTTGGTTGATAAATGCAGTTTATAAATTGTATGGAGAACACCATGGATGGCCGGGCTCAGTGGCTCACGCCTGTGATCCCAACACTTTGGGAAGCAGAGGTGGGAGAATTGCTTGAGGCCAGGAGTTTGAAACCAGTCTGGGCAACGTAGAGAGCTCC
>NW_012115955.1:814741-837191 GCF_000951035.1 Colobus angolensis palliatus
CTGTGTTGCCCAGGCCTGGTCTAGAACTTCTGAGCTCAAGAGATCCACCTGCCTCGGCCTCCCAAAGTGCTGGGATTACAGGTATGAGCCATCATGCCCAACCCTTTTTTTTTTTTTTTTTTTTGAGATGGAGCCTGGCTCTGTCTTCCAGGCTGGAGTGCAACAGTGTGATCTTGGCTCACTGCAACCTCAGCCTCCCGGGTTGAACCAATTTTCCTACCCCAGCCTCCCGAGTAGCTGGGATTACAGGCATGCACCACCACCCCCAGCTAATTTTTGTATTTTTAGTAGGGAGAGGGTTTTGCCATGTTAGCCAGGCTGGTGTCAAATTCCTGACCTTGGGTGATCCACCCACCTCGGCCTCCCAAAGTGCTGGGATTATAGGCATGAGCCAACGTGCCCAGCCCTTCATGTGATTTTTAAATATTGTCCCTTTGATTTTTAAAATCAACAATGATTATATCACACTTTAAATATAATTTTGACATCTGTAATTGTCTTCAAGACCTATGACTAATATTCAATTAAGGTAATAAATAATATTGTCACCTGAAATCTTTTGTGACTAAAATGCGTAAATAAGAACAGAGATTACAGAAGTGATACACCACTCCGTAGTAACATATTTGCTCTTTGCAAAGCTAAAATTAAGATGGTACATTTATATGAGGTATATTGCTTTAGATAATACAATGATATTTAATTTATCAATATTTATTTTAAAAAGCTGAAGTTAAAACTTTACATATGTATATTTAATAAAAATGCATATAAAGGTATATTAAAGATGTTAAATGAAAAAAATCTTATGAATAATGAAGACAGAGAGTAGAGGAATAGTTCAGATGAATATTATTTTGACCCTTGAATATACAATCTGCTCTTTAAAAAGAGAAAACAATTTTGTCCTCTGTCTTGAAAACAGAACCCCACTGTTAACTCTTCTCGCAAGAGTCAACCTCTGAGAGGTCGTTCTCTATTTTGTAGCTTTGCCCTGATTTCTTGAGTCATTTAAGTAAGTCTCTCATTTTTAAAAAGTCAAATTTAGGCACTAGTATGCCTAATTTAAATATTATTTTTCTGGCTTTAATAATTTCTTGTTTTCAGAAAACTATCCTATGTTTATATTGTGATGTGATTAAATGTCTGACAATTCTTTTTTTCTGTTTCCTTTCCCTAATCTAGGTACACAAATTAAAACAAACTTGGCAAAAAAAGAAATTGATTATGTAGTGACAAAATATAACTAATATAAATTTCAATAATGATTTGCTTTTCAGGTTGGATAGAACATACTTAGGTTATGTATAATAATTGAGGCAAAGCTGTCAACAAAATTAGTTTATTCCTAGATGCAAAACTCCTTGTAATTTGGTAAAACTCTAATACAGGAATAAAATCAAAGACCCTGGACATTTGTCAGTATCTTCGCTGATCGTAGTTCCTTCTCTCTGTATGACCATTGGCTAAATACCCAAATAAGGGATTCCATTCTTCTCTCTTCTGATTAAATAATATTGACTAATCAGAGCTGTTCAGTCTTGTTTCCTTCAGGTGGTTTTATAAACTATAAATCAGAAATTGAGTTTTCTAGAACTGCCTCCTCCCCAAAAAGCCCTAATAAAAGATTTATTATTTCCTAATGAAAAAATAGGAACAGACTTTTCCAGAGGGATAAAACTAGGATTCCCAGGATTCTTTCTATCTAGAGAGAGACGACCCTATTGAAGTAGACTGTTTGACCCAAGTTTATCAGTATATTTGACTTTTGAGGCTATGCCAACTGGATATCCATGTATCAAAAAATTAAAATCAGAGTACTATGTCACACCATGTACAGAAATAATTCCTGATAGATTAAGGACATAAATGTGAAAAATAAAATATTTAACATTTTAGAAGAAAACATAGGAAAATATATTTTAAGACTCTCAAGTAGGAAAATATATAGAAAAGGCATATCTGATAAGAAACCACTGGTGAACCTGACATCATTAATGTAAAACCCCCATTCAACCAACGACAACAGAAATAAAATGAAAATAGAGCTCAAAGAGTGAGAAAAGATACTCAAATGCACATAAGAGGATATAAAGAATATATTAAAAACTTCTACAAATCAATGAAAACAGGATCTACTACTCAGAAAAAAACCTAGATAAAGGATATGAGTAAAAAATCCACAGGAGAAGAAATAAAAATATTGCATAATCATTTGTAAAACCACTCGGTCTCCCTATTAATCTGAGAAGTGCAAATTTAAAACACAAAGATCAACCATTTCATGGCCATTGGGTGGGAAAAATAATTTGTTGTCATTATCTTTGTAGAAATAGAAATTCTTATACATTGATAATGGAAGTATAAACTCACACAACTACTTTGGAGGATAATTTCTCAACATTTTATGAAGCTAAAACTGTGCATATCTTTTGACCAGTTTCATGATTTGGATAATATTTGTAACTTTTTGGCAAGTGTGTGTAAGAAGACAGGTAACAGAATGTTCACTGCAGTATAGCCTATAATAGTGAAAAAATTTGAAAACAATGTAAATGCCATCAATAGAGAATAAAATAATGATTTATTTCTTTTATCAAATACAAATAATCAAAAGAGTGAGCCAGAGCTGCATGTATCAAAAAAGATACATTTCAAAATCAAACTGACTTAAAAAATACACACACTGAGTTTGAAAAGATGGGTGCTGACGAGTTGATGGGTGCAGCACACCAACATGGCACATGTATACATATGTAACAAACCTGCATGTTGTGCACATGTACCCTAGAACTTAAAGTATAATAAAAACAATATATATATATAAGGACTTTAAAAATAAAAAAATTAAAAAAAGAAAAGCGTGAACAGTGTAAAAACTTGCAAGAAACTAAGCACAGTATTTTAAAAAGTGATCATCTCTGGGAAAGAAGAGGCAATGAGAAGATTTCAGAAATAGCTTTAATGTTTCCATTATATCTAATACCCTTAAAATAATTTAAACTAAGGCAAAATACTAGACTTTGAAAGGACTGGGCTGTAGGTATATAGGTGCCATTTTGTTATTCTTTGTGTGATTTTCCCTGTTTGAAGTATTTAATCATAAAAACATAATAAAGAATTTTAGTTGTCTCAATAACTTCAGTCGGTTGCTATAATTTAACAAAGGAAATTGGGATATTTCCTCAGGCTATATCTTTTGTGGCATTTAAGAATATAAGAATATACATATGTATAAGAATGTTCTTCATTTGGGGTTTATCTAATGCCTCCCCACAAGTAGAGTCTGTGCAGATTATGGGTCTTTCTCAGGATTCACATCTAGTGGTAAGTGATATCACTCATTGGTGATGCTAATTTTGACCATCTAGTCATGCTAGTGTCCAGATTCTCCATTGTACAGCATTTTCCCTCTTATATTACAGTAAGCTATCTAAGGGGAAAGACTAGGATCCGTTCCTCATCATAATGGCTCACCAACTTGGTTTATCCTTCATTGCTGCTCCTTGATGGAATCATTATTTATGAAGGATGTTGTAATATGAATTTCCAACTCCAGCATTTCCTCCACGTTTACCACTTAGCAGTTGACATTCTACTGTAAGCAAATGTTTTCCCGCTGCAATCAACCATCCATTCACCCACCTAACTATCCATCCATATCTGTCTATCTATTGTTATCAATCTTCAGTATGGACTCACTGATTTCCCCCTTTTTTTCTTAATGGTTTATAATTTATTACCATCTTAGTAATTTTGGTGTTCAAATTATCTCAGATTTGGCCACTGGCATCTCCTTAAAGCCTACTCATGTAACATGTGCCCCTTATTTTATTTTATTTTTTAGCATTTCCTTCTTTCTTGAATAACAGTATATTCTAGAATTATCTTCTGCTATCTTTGCGTGATCCCTGGAAATTCTCTCCAAGGACTATGTTTATAATTTATTGGGATAAGTTCCTCGGTTTCCCTTTCGGTGTGATGATGATACTCATTTGAAATACAGGTAGTTTAAGGTTTGCTTTCAGTTTTAGGGTTTTTTTTCTTCTTTCCCATTCTCATAAATTAATATTATTTTTTGAAGATGTAGAACACTAACATACTTCTAAAAATCACGCTGATTTAAAAAGGAATAGTGTCATTTTTTTTTGTATCCCTTTCATGCCAACATCCCCTCACTTATAGGTAACTATTCTCAGTATCTTTCAAACTTATCCTTCTTGCATTTTTTCTTTGGTTTTGTAAACATAAGCAGATATGTGCATGTCTTCTTTCTTCCTCTTCTTTCTTACATAAAAAGTAGCATACCGTATATGCTCATGTTGGTCTGGCACGGTGGCTCATGCCTGTAATCCCAGCACTTTGAGAAGTCAAGGCGGGTAGATCACTTGAGGCCAGGAGTCTGAGACTAGCCTGGCCAACATGGTGAAAACTTGTCTCTACTAAAAATACAAAAAATTAGCTGGGCGTGGTGGTACATGACTGTAATCCCAGCTACTCAGGAGACTGAAGCACGAGAATCACTTGAACCAGGGGTGGGGTGGAGGTGGGAGGTAGAGGTTGCAGTGAGCCAAGATTGTGCACCACTGCACTCCAGCCTGGGTGACTGAGCGAGACTTTGTTCCCTCCCACCAAAAAAATATATATATATTTATGTGTGTGTGTGTATATATATATATCTATATATGTTTACTTGGCTTTTTTTCACTGAACTATATATCTCGGATATAATTCAATCTGTCTAGAGCAATATTCTTCATGCATTTTACAATTGCACAGCACTCTTCTGAGCATAGAGTTCTTGAACATTATGACAAGACCTGATGAATTAAGAACAGAGAGAGGAGAAAGGCAGGAGACAGGTTTTCTAAGGATATAGAGAAAAAGGCTGCTTCATTTACTTTAAAATGTCACCCAGGGCTCTGGGAGTGTGCCAATACCATAGTCAAAATACCAGCACTGGCTTGGAAGCCTGCATTTCATAGCTTCTGTCTCGATTCCATTTAAATCTCCTTTAGAGACAAGAGAGGAAGCAAGAGAAAAATACACATCTATCTGCCATCACCCTCTTCTCCTTTTTACTATAGTCAGGATTTCCAAACTGGAATGGGACTCACAACTTGACTACACTACACATTTGTGTTTGGCCCAGCCATAATAGTTTGCAAAACTAAAAATATAAATTAAATGATGCTAAGAAAGTCTCAATTTCTCAGCCAAATACGTGTTCCTATAAAACAAAATAAAAGACTATTACCTATAAGAACCGCTATACCATAGAATTTTAAAAATTATAATCTACATTCTTATTTCTTTGTCTAAGAACTCATAATCTGACCTCTTGGGTTAAATTTTAAAAAAGAAATCTCACATGTTCTCAAATAAATAATACTCAATTATTTTTGCCATAATCTTTCTCCCCGGGGCAGTAGGGAGGAGAACTTCATAAACAGAGTTACCACATAATATTTAAACTAATACGTAATCAATGCACTACTGTCTCTTCTCATTTTCTCTATTTCCTCAGTGGTATCTACTATGAAATGGGTTGGGCTCTTATCAACTCCAGGAAATGACCAGGAGCCTGATAGTGATTTAAGAGAAACATCTGGTTCCTTTTATTAACTGTGGAGATAGAAATCAAGATAAAATCTTATCATTGGAATGTTGCTTGTGTTTCATTATCCTGGCTACTGATAATAAATGAAGTTCCAGAGTGCTTCCTGGCTACTGATAATAAATGAAGTTCCAGAGTGCTGTTCTTGCTCAATAATTCAGAGAAGATTACCCAGAACAGCAGTTTTATGCATTTCTTGGCCAGAAGAGCCCTAGTTGTTGGAAACAGCTTCTCAGGCAGCCTTTCTTCTTGTTCTGCTGAGACACTCATACCTTGGGTGCTTGGAGCTGCAGGAACTATTGGATTAGTCATTTCTGCCCTTCAAGGGACCCTAAGTAGGTTGCACAAATACCAGTTTCTGGGGGCATCATAACATGAAAATGACCGGAAGTGGTGTTCATAAGACAAAAGTCACTTATTGTCTATATGCATTGATGGGCAAATAGCATTTTCCAACTGTAAAATTTCAAATAATTTTTAGGTACTTCAGAAAGAGAATATAGCTTAGAAGAATGCAATTTAGTAACAATTACTTTTAAATGTCTACATGTACTGTACATAAAAGACCTGAAGAATCTGCCACTCCTAACAACACTTTAATACAATGTGTATTAGTCCGTTTTCACACTACTGATAAAGACATACCAGAGACTAGGGAATTTACAAAAGAAAGAGGTTTATTGGACTCACAGTTCCACGTGGCTGGGGAGGCCTCAGAATCATGGCAGAAGGTGAAAGGCAAGGAGGAGCAAGTCACATCTTACGTGGATGGCTGCAGCAGAGAGAGAGAGAGCTTGTGTAGGGAAACTCCCATTTTTTAAAACCATCAGATCTCATGAGACTAATTCATTGTCACAAGAACAGCATGGAAAAGACCCAACCCCATGATTCAATTACCTCCCAATGGGTCCCTCCCATGACACATGGGAATTGTTGGGAGTTACAATTCAAGATGAGATTTGGGTGAGGACACAACCAAACCATATCACAATAGTTCTCAGCCTCGGCTATACATTGAAATCGTCTGGGGAGCTTTTAAAAACCCCAATGTATAGGTAGGTGAAGTGGCTCATGCCTGTAATCCTAGCACTTTGGGAGGCCAAGGTGGGAGAATCGCCTGAGGCCCAGAGTTTAAAACCAACCTGGACAACATAGTGAGACCCCCATCTCCATAAAATTAAAAGAAAAATTAGCTGGCATGGTGGTGTGTGCCTAAAGGCCAGGGCAGGAGGATCACTTGAGTCTAGGAGTTTGAGGCTGCAGTGAACTATGATCCTACCACCAGCCTGAGTGACAGAGAAAAACCCTATCTCTAAGAAAAAAATAAAAACAAACAAAAAAACACCAATATCCAGGCTGCAGCCTAGGCCAATTCAATCAGAATCCCTGAGGGTGGTATCAAACATTTTTAGAGTCTGGCCCTCCTAGGAGATTCCAATGTATACCCAAGAGTGGCTACTCTAAGAACACAAATTTTATTTTGTCAATTCTTCTTTCCCTATTTTCCGAGAGCCTGTAGAAAGGTGCCACATAGCACCCATATGACCAATACCTACCTGGGCTCTACCCTAGTGAGTCTGAGGTCATTATCCAGCTGTCCAGATTTTCGTTTTCCTTAAATGAGATTCAGAGGAATGTTTTAACTTTAAGTGTTGTCATTTGACTCATGAAATCCTTTGAAGAATGATGTGTTTAAAAAAATACAACTAAAGAAATGATGTTTTCACTAATCTACCAGAATTGGTACAACAGTAACAGATTAATACTACCTGCTCTGCAATTCTAATTTAAAAGCCAAATGCTAAGTCTTTAAAATTAAGTCTTAATTTTTGGAGAGTTTGGTCCTAGTTCTGATGGACCTCATGGAAAACCACAGATCTTAGTTTTATTTTAACAGAATGAACAAATGCAGTGTTTTACATGGACACAAAGAAGGGAACAACAGGCACTGGGGCCCGCTGTGGGTGGAGACAGAGGATAGAAAAACTACATACTGAGTACTGTGTTTATTATCTGGATGATGAAATAATCTGGGTTAGGCGTAGTTGCTCACGCCTGTGATCTCAGCACTTTGGGAGGCCAAGGTGGGTGGATCACTTGAGGTCAGGAGTTCGAAACCAGCCTGGCCAACATGGTGAAACCCCCCTCTACTAAAAATTTTAAAAAATTAGCCAGGCTTCGTGATGGGTGCCTGTAATCCCAGCTACTCGGGAGGCTGAGGCAGGAGAATGACTTGAACCCAGAGACGGAGGTTGCAGTGAGCAGAGATTGTGCCACTGCACTTCAGCCTGGGCGACAGAGCAAGATTCCGTCTCAAAAAAAAAAAAAAAAAAGAGAGAAGGAAATCATCTGTACAGCCAACTCATGTGACATGCAATTGACCTATGTAACACACCTGCACATGTACCTCTGACCCTAAAATAAACATTTTAAAAATGCAGTGTTTTAGACCATCTAATTTGTGCCAGGCGTTGTGGCAGACCCTGGGGACATGATGGCATGTAAGATGCACAAAGCCACTGTTCTCGTGGTTCTGATCACTTAGCAGTAATGAGGTGTGAATTCTGAGAATACACATAAAAGCCACAAACATTCTTCAACATAATTGAGAAATCCATCCTAGCCTACAGACTTGAAAAAGAAGAGAACTTAGTCCCAGTTGTCAAAACTTAACACGTTAGCTCTAGATTATACTTTCCCTTACAGTAGATCACATATGTACTTCCCAGAAGCCGATACCATTGATAAATAATTAGAAAAAGCAACAAGCATTTTCCCAAGCAAGATTCAAATTATACCAAATGCCCCCACTTAGGCATAATTTTCTCTAGTAGCACCTCAGTGATGTGCTTGTTAAAAATATATACTCTTTATTTTATATTTAACCGGAAATGAAGTCAGCTTTGTCTTTAGGGCTAAATAAGCCTTTTGGCTCTAAAGGCCAACATATTCCTGGGCGTTCGCTGGGTTACAACAGAGTGTGACTGAGTTGAAACAAGCCACAAGGATTTCTGAGCTGTTCCCCCTCTACCTGGGGCTCTACACCACAAAACACCTAATACTTGGAGTGGAAGTCTCTATGGTTTCAAAAAATAATTTGTTTGATAGGTTTGATATTCTTAGGTTTTTCTCCCCTTTTTCTTCTGTTTCTCTTTCAAAGTGGTTATTATTTCAAGCAAAATTTTGACAGTCTCCCTTTTCCCTTGAACTGCAACTGTAGACTACCTCTTTCTTAGAAAAATAAAAGTCAGGGCCGGGCACAGTGGCTCACGTCTGTAATCCCAGCACTTTGGGAGGCCGAGGTGGGTGGATCACCTGAAGGTCAGGAGTTCAAGACCAGCCTGGCCAACATGGTGAAACCCCTGATCTCTACTAAAAATACAAAAAATTAGCCGGGCGTGGTGGGGGGGCACCTGTAATCCCAGCTACTTGGAAGGCTGAGGCAGAAGAATCACTTGAACCCGGGAGGCAGAGGCTGCAGTGAGCTGAGATCACAGCTCTGCAGCTCAGCCTGGGCAACAAGAGTGAAACTCCATCTAAAAAAAAAAAAAAAGAAAAGAAAAAAGTCAGGCTCCCACATGGCAGGTCCTCTGCATCAACCTCCTGGGTGGTAGCCACTCAGGAAGGTGGCATAGGACCAATATGCAAGAAGCACAGGGTGCCCACACTGCTGCTAATTAACAGGGGTTGAAAATCAGGAATTCTTCCTTCCACATCTCCCAAGCCCTAGCTTCATTCAACTAGGTTTTCTAATTTGGAGACAGATAATTACCAAGTGACTTCATGTAAGATGACACACATGGAGAGTTTCTACTGGACATCTATAGTAATGTTGCTGATAAAATAAGGTCTGACTCACTTCCTGAATTATGTATAAATTCAGTTCCTGAAAATAAACCGAGCATCCTAGGCAGTACGCTGCTCTTGATCTGTTGATTTGACAAAGGAATTTTCATGAATCGCTGGGGTTGGAAAGAAACGCATCATTCTGGCTTTCTTGGCCCTGGTTCAAAATGTGAATATTCACATGCTACACTACAGGTTGGCAAGCTTTAAATAAGGAATAATTGGAAAATATTTTGCGGTTTGTATGAAAGAGACTTAATCTTGAGAATGAAAATTCTATAACGCTTCTTGGTCTTCTGGCTAAGATCAGGTGAAAATGCTATACAAATATATATTTCTAGACTTTTATTAAATCTCTGAGCCAACTGTCTCCAATTTTTAAAAATCACATCTTCTATCAGTGAAAACATTTTTAGGTACATAATTCCTATATATACACATACACACATATATGTATATATACACACATATGTATATGTATGTATGTATATAAACACACACAAATAAAAGCTATAGAGAGAAGTAAAAATACAAGCAGAAATCCTAGTGTTTTTTTTCCTATCCCAATATATATTGTCTTGGAATCACTAATCATGCCAAAGTACTATCTTAAAGGTGATAATAATAACAACTGAGATTTATTGAATGCATATAATATGCGGGACTATACTAAGTATGTTACATATGTGATTTCATTAAATCCTCAAACGAATTACTAGGGTCTGAATGCTTATGTCCCCCAAAAATTCCTGTTTCGAAATCTAATCACTAATGTGATGGTTTTGGATATGGAAACTTTGGGAAGTTATAGGTCAGGAAACTGAAGCCCTCATGAATTGGGATGAGTGCCCTTATAAAACAGATCCCAGGCCAGACACAGTGGCTGATGCCTGTAATCTCAACACTTTGGAAGGCCGAGGTGCGCTGATTACTTGAGCTCAGGAGTTCAAGACCAGCCTGGGTAACATGGTAAAACACCGTCTCTACCAAAATACCAAAATTAGCTGGGCATGGTGGCACGTAACTGTAGTCCCAGCTCGTCAGGAGGCTTAGGCAGGAAGATAGCGTTTGAGCTCAGGAGATTGAGGCTGCAGTAAGCTGAGATCGTGCCACTGCACTCCAGCCTGGGCGACAGAGAGAGACGCTGTCTCAAAAAAACAAACAAAAAAAGAAAAACATAAAGGAGACCCCACAGAGATGCCCTGCCCCTTCTACCACATGAGGACACAGCTGGAAGGGGCCATGTATGCACCCAAAGTGGGCCCTCAACAGGCAACCAATCTGCTGGCACCTAGATCTTGCACTTGCCAGTCTCCAGAACATTGAGAAATACATTTTTTTTTTGTTTATAAGCCACCAGTCTATGACATTTTGTTAGAGCAGCCTGAATGGACAAAAACACAACTGTACAAAGCAAATATTATTTCTCCCCTTTTATAAAGTAAAGTTGCCCAAGGACGCACTACTAACAATTGATTTCATTGAGGCTCACATTTATACGGTTCAAATCCAGAGGTCATGCTTGTAATCACCATTCTCCCAAAGTGATCTTAGTTTCTGCAACATACTTTTTAATTTCACTTCCTTTACTTTTAAAAAATTATCAGATGATAAATGAATGTGGTTGAAAAGATCCAAATGGTTAAAAAGAAAAAAGTACAAAAGGAACAGGAAAATTCTCCCTTCCCTCCTAACTCAAGTTTTTAAGTGATTTGCCAGAAGATCCTAGATATTGTGATGTCAAACACGGGAAGCATTTTTTTTTTTCTCAGAAGTACAGCTACATTGTCTTTGCCTCATGTTTCGAGTTCTGTTTCTGGTAATGACAGAGTGGCCAATATCAGACCAAACCTCCTGAAGGTGACAATTATGACCTCTGGGCAAAATATTAAAATCAACTTTCTGAAGACACTGGAGAGAAAAGAAGAGCAGGAAGATACTGGTTTCAGTTATGCAGATAATCTGGCTTCACATCATTGGGAAGATAGGAATATTGTAATAACCTTTTCTGATAATTGTGGATATTCTTTAATAGTACACTAAAATTTGACAACTGGTAATTTCTTAAAGGTTAGTTGCAATGTGGAATCTGAAATTGTATCATAGTCTGTTATATTTCATATTGTATTCTATTAAAATCCATTGTTTTAGATTGTGCTTTGAATGAATAGTTATGTACGTTTTCCCATTTATTCTTTGTAATTCTAAAAGGTGAGCTCTTCATATTCCTACATTACAGATGAATGTTTCAAAATTTGTACAGGCGGGTGGATCACGAGGTCAAAAGTTCAAGACCCGCCTGGCCAACATGGTGAAACTCCGTCTCTACTAAAAATACAAAAGTAAGCTGGATGTGGTGGTGCGTGTCTGTAGTCCCCGCTACTGGGGAGGCTGAGGCAGGAGAATGGCTTGAACCCAGGAGGTGGAGGTTGCAGTGAGCCGGGATCGTGCCACTGCACTCCAGCCTGGATGACAGAGCAAGACTCCATCTCAGAATAAATAAATAAATAAAATTTGTACAGTAAGGCATATTGATCCTTTCCTTCAAAAGGATCAATGCCCTCTCATGAAGGCACCAGATAAAAAAACAAAACATATGTATCAGCTATGACTTTGCTACTACAAACCTTTATTTAGCTTGATCCTTTTTATAACAGGCTTGTATTCAGATACTACTAGTATATGAAAATAACAAGAACAAATGTGATTCAAGAACATTTTCTGGCCAGGTGCGGTGGCTCATACCTGTAATACCAGCACTTTGCGAGGCTGAGGAAGGCAGATCACTTGAGGTCAGGAGTTCAAGACCAGCCTGGTCAACACGGTGAAATCCCATCTCTACTAAAAATGCAAAAATTCGCCGGGCATGATAGTGTGTGCCTGTGATGCTAGCTACTCTGGAGGCTGAGGCAGGAGAATTGCTTGAGCCTGGGAGGCGAAGGTTGCAGTGAGCCGAGATTTTGCCACTACACTCCAGCCTGGGCAACAGAGTGAGGTTCCATCTCAAAACAAACAAACAAAACAAAACAAAACAAAACAAACAAAAAAGAGAACATTTTCTGATAGTGGTAGAGTTGGTTTCATTTTTTTTTTTTTTTTTTTTGGAGACAGGGTCTCAGGGTCTCCCTCTGTCATCCTGGCTGGAGTTCAGTGGCCTGATCACAGCTCAGTGCAGCCTGGACCTTTCTAGCTCACGCGATCCTCCTGCCTCTACCTCCTGAGTAGCTGGGACTACAGGTGCGTGCCACTACGCCTGGCTAATTTTCTTTTGAGAGATGAGGTCTCATGTTGGCCAGGCTGGCGTCGAACTCCTGAGCTCAGAAGATTCACTGCTCTCAGTGACCCAAAGTGCTAGGATTACAGGCGTGAACCACCGTGTCGGGCCTGGGAGAGTTAGTGTCTAACATACTGCAGACCTGGCTTTTACAAAGCTTGGTGGCTAGTCCCCCAAATGCCCAAGTGATTTTTCTCTGTGATACAAATGGAAAACTACTTTACTCAACGAAACAAGTATGATCCTGATAGTGCAGTACAAAAAGAACAACATGCAAAGTCTTGAGAAGTAGAATCTATTTTGCTGCTTTTTTTTTGGGAAATTAATTTCTGGATAGTCACGAATCAAAGAGACAAACCAACTGCACTGTCATCTGTTGCTTTTTTTTTCTGAAGCTGCTGAAAGCACTAATGATCAGGAGATTAGCTAACCCCTATTCTTTGAGCAAAAGGAAGCATTATTCTATCAGTGCCTCTACTGTCAGTGCCTCGTGCCTAACTGTGACAAAGACTTTAATGAGAACAACTGGATGTCCTGGAGAAAAAAGAGAACATGAACAGGGAGGCAGGAAGTTATGACAAAATACCTTGCATAGATTTGCATAAGGTTCTACAGCTTACTAGCTATGTGACCTTTGGTGAATTGCCTTCCTTAATAGGGGGAGACAGGGTGCTTGTGGGCATAAGAGGAGGTGTGGGCTGTTGGCACTATTATCATCCAGGGACACTGCCACAGATTTGGGGAGGCTCAGGGATATGGGGGTAGGTCTACAGAACTGGCTACAGAAAACTGAGGAGGAAGAATCCCTTTGCTATAGACTGAGTTGTGACCCTCCAATTCATATGCAGAAGCCATAACCCCCAGTGTAAGTGCCTTTAAAGTGGTAATTAAGGTTAATATATCGCCTTTAAAGTGGTAATTAAGGTTAATTGAGATCATAAGGGTGGGGCCCTCATCTGACAGGAAAGGTGTCCTCTATTTAAAATTAAAATTTAAAATTTAGTTTCAGTGGGTACATGTGCAGGTTTGTTACAAGGGTATATCGCATGATGTTGAGGTTTTGGCTTCTATTGATCCTATCACCCAGATAGTGAATATGGTACTTCCAATAGGAAGTTTTTCAGCCCTTGCCTCCCTCCCTCCATCTCTTTTTGAAGTCCCCAGTGTCTCTTGTTTCCATCTTTATGTTCATGTGCACCCAAGATTTAGCTCTCACTTATAAGTGGCAGCATGCAGTGTTTGGTTTTCTGTTTCTGAGTTAGTTTGCCTAGGATAATGACCTCCAGCTGCATCCATGATGCTGCAAAGGACACGATTTCATTCTTTTTATGGCTGCGTAGTATTCTGTGGTGTATAGGTGTCACATTTTTCTATTCTGAATGGTGCTGTGATAAACATATGAGTGTATTTTTGGTAGAAGTATTTATTTTCCTTGGGGTATATACCCAGTAATGAGATTACTGGGTTGAAGGGTAGTTCTATTTTAGTTCTTTAAGAAACCTCCAAACTGCTCTCCACCATAGCTGAACTAATTTACATTCTCACCAGCAGTGGATAAGCATTCCCTTTTCTCTGCAGCCTTGCCAACATCTGTTATTTTTGGACTCTTTAATAATAGCCATTCTGACTGGTGTGAGATGGTATCTCACTGTGCAGAGGTACCCAACTCCCGGGCCACGGACTGGTACTGGTCCACGGCCTGTTAGGAACCAGGCCATACAGCAGGAGGTGAGAGGTGGGTCAGCGAGCTTTACCACTCAAGCCCCGCCTCCTGTCAGATCAGTGCGGGCATGAGATTCTCACAGGAGGCAAACTCTATTGTGAATCGTGCATGCAAGGGATCTAGGTTGAGTGTTCCTTATGTATGAAACTCGAATGCCCGATGATCGGAGGTGGAACAGTTTCACCCCCATTCCCTCCCACCCCCACCCCTGGCCCCAGTCCATGGAAAAACTGTCTTTCGTGAAACCAGTCACTGATTCCAAAAAAGGTTGGGGACCACTGTCATTGTGGTTTTTATTTGCATTTATTTGATAATTAGTGATATCGAGCATTTTTTCATATGTTGGCTGACTGTATGTCTTCTTTTGAGAAGTGTCTGTTCATCTCCTTTGCCCATTTTTTATTTTTATTTTTTGAGATAGGGTCTCGCTCTCAGTCAGGCTGGAGTGCAGTTGCCCGATCTCAGCTCACTGCAACCTGGCTCACTGAGCCTGCCTCCCAGGCTCAAACAATCCTCCTACTTCAGCCCCCGACCCCAGTAGCTGGGACTACAGGTGTGTGCCACCATGCCTGGCGAATTTTTATATTTTTAGTAGAGATGGAGTTTTGCCATGTTGTCCAGGCTGGTCTCCCAACTCCTAAGCCCAAGTGGTCTCCTGTCTCAGCCTCCCAAAGTGCTGGGATTATAGGTGTGAGCCACCATGCCCGGCAGTTTTGCCCATTTTTCAATGGGGTTATTTGTTTTATTCTTGTTGATTTGTTTAAGGTCTTCATTGATTCTGGATATTAGGGTTTGCTGGATGCATAGTTTGTAAATATTTCTCCTGTTCTGTAGGGTGTCTGTATACTCTGTTAATGGTTTCTTTTGCTGTGCAGAAGCTCTGTAATTTAATTAGGTCCCACTTACCAATTTTCGTTTTTCTTGCAATTGCTTTTGAGGACTAAGCCATAAATTCTTTGTCTAGATGGATGTTCAGAAGAGTATTTCCTAGGTTTTCTTCTCTGATTGTTATAGTCTGAGGTCTTAAATTTAAGTCTTTATTTCATCTTGAGTTATTTTCCTTGTATATGTTGATAGATAGGGGTCCAGTTTCATTCTTCTGCATATGGTTAACCAGTTTTCCCAGCACCATTTACTGAAAAAGGAGTTGGAAAGATGGTCTTATAAGGAGAAGACATACCAGGGATGTGCATGCACAAAGGAAAGGCTATGTGAGAACACAGGAAGAAGATGCCATCTGCAAGCCAAAGAGAGAGACCTCAGAGGAAACCAGCCCTGCTGACACCTTGATCTCGAACTTACAGCTTCCAGAACTTTGAGGAAATAAATGTCTATTGTTTAAACTGTCCAGTGTGTGGTATTTGTTATGGCAGCCCGAGCTGACTGACACACCCTCTTCAGTACCCTTTACTCCATAGAAGGATAGCTTATTTAGAGGAGAGAATAAAATTCTCATCCACTAGACAAGTGCTTAAGCAACAAGGCACAATGAACCCACAGACTATAAACAAGAGGGGGCTAAGACAAAAGATGTCTGTCTAGTTATACCCTGGTAGAGCAAGTATTCTTTTTACCTGTTTGGAAGGGTAGGAGGGAGATACCACCTACCTTACAACTAAGAGGGTTAAAAGCGATAGGGTGGGCCTCCTGATCTTAGACTTAAAATTTTATGGACAATTCCTATCCTAGACCTGCTGAAAGCAGACAAGAATATCATATTATGTTATTACAACAGCATATCATTGATTAATATCTGTCCTTACTACTTTAACTACTGTTGGCTTTGTTTATCTTTGACGCCTTCCTCAGGTAGGGCAGAGTATCTGCGTGAATTATTGGAAATTCTTCTGCTTGGGAGTTTGGTCTCTTCTCTCTCATTTAATTATTCAATCATTTATTTGTGTCAGTATGGATTCATGGATATTTATTTTTAATGTTTTTGGATATCATGCTATGCCACTTTATTTTATTGTTCATCTTGTTCCAGCTGTGGCCACTGGGAACTCTCTCAGTTGGTTCCTGCATCTCCTTGACATATGCCCATCATTTTGGGGTTATTTTGAACACTTTCTTATTTTCTGGCACCACAACATCCTTCAGACTCATCTTGTATATTTCCTGCCCCAGTCCTAGAGTCAACTGTTTCTCCAAAAATCAATGGCGAATTATTTTTTTTACTGGAGGATGGTATTAGAAACCAAGATCTGACACTAGGTGTGCTCATTGTTTCTGGTGTGTTATTGCTTCTAGTACATCTTAGTTGACAGAGCAGAAGATGTGTGTATACTCCTGTGTGTATATATACTTATCTATAGATGTTTCTATGTGTGTCCATCTATATCTATATTAAACTAAACATGAGTTCACACTGATGTTCCCAGTGCTAACCCCTTATCACACAGATCATCCTGTCCTCCTTCCCTTGCTTATCTGTATTCTGCCATACCAACAGGGAGAAACTGGCTTCTACCATCTGCTGTCCATTTACTTAATTGTTCACCGATATCTTTAAAAAATGCTAAATGTTTGTATCAATTACTAGCATGGGTCTCTTCAATGCTCTAACTGTCCCAGGCTAGGCATTAGAAACCAGTAGAAACCCTTCCGAGCTGTGGCCTTTCACATTTCTGTCAATTGTGCAGCATCTCAGCGTTTTCTGGCACAAGGAGATATTCTGATCTCACTTAGTGTTTTTCTCTGTCTCAGACACTCAATCAATCATCTCTTCAAGGATCCCAAATCCCATCTCCTGAGTTTTGCAGCAGCTTTATTGAAGTATTATTCACATGCCAAGCAATCCCACCATTTAACATGTACAAGTAAATGGTTGTTAGTATATCCTCAGAGTTTGTGCAACCATTATACAATCAACTTAGGACATCCTTATCATCCCCAAAAGATGCCATGTACCTTTTTGATCTCATCCCCCAGTCTCCCCATCCCTCTCATCCTGAGATGATGAAGGTTTGTATTTTCAGGGCATAGTGTATGTGTTTGTATATTTGCATGTATGCACGTATACACAATCAGCAACTATGGAATTGTCAGGGGGAAGAAGCAGTATCTGGGAAATCATGACCATGCAAGATCCAATATAAAGGGCGAAATTTCCAAATGAAATGATAACAGAAGAGCTTGATAAAACTCCCTACTGATGGTGGTCAGAGTAGTGGTGGGGAAGATGAAGCCCTTACAATTAGGAAAAGCAAACAAAAGAAAGTTGTGATTAAGAACTCAGTTTTTTGGAGTACAGTGTTTGAGTTCCAGCTTTGTAATTTATTAGCTACGTAACTTTCAGTAATTTACGCCTCTCTTTACTTGTCTGTATAA
Source organism: Colobus angolensis palliatus (assembly GCF_000951035.1). Lineage (NCBI taxonomy): Eukaryota > Metazoa > Chordata > Mammalia > Primates > Cercopithecidae > Colobus > Colobus angolensis. Next base: position 832,532 of record NW_012115955.1, read on the forward strand.
TGCCTGCTCTTCTCCAGAAGTCATGGAGCTCACAGGCACACATGATTGCTACCTAAAATGAGACCTACAATAACCTTGGTGGGGGTGGATTGCAGTGTCTGGTCAAGGAGTCTGCAGGGCAGAGCAAGAGAGGGTGTCTTCAAACATACCTTTTCTCTGGGGGTAGTGTCCTTGGGTGAGGCTTACTGGATCCCTTCAAGACTCTAGAGATTGGATTTTCTGGATTTGACATCCAATCCCTCCATTTGGAGATAAGTACTCAGACTAGGTGGGAAAAGACCTTCTGGAGTGAAAGGCCACCATGGGGCTTATGATATCGTGATATACTAAGAAAGCAATATTTGGTCCTTGTCTTAGTCCATTTTGCATTGCTATAAAAGAATACCTGAGGCTGGGTAGTTTCTAAAGAAAGGAGGTTTGTTTGCCTCACAGTTCTGCTGGATGTAGAAGAAGTAGAAGCAGGTCAGGAGATTAGTGAGTGTAGTACTCTGAATACTCCAGCTTTTCCACTCTTTCACTCTTGCCATTTCTTTTCTTTTTTTTTTTTTCAGTGGCAGAGTCTTGCTATGTTGCCCAGATTGACCTTGAACCCTGGACTCAAGCAATTCTCCTGCTTCAATCTCCCAGTGCACACCACCACACCTGGCTATACTCTTTTCATTTCAAACAACAAGCCCTACCCACCTTTTCCCAAACTGATACTCATCATTCCTGTTTCATACTTGATGATCTTTCTTGATAATCTTTCTTTTTTTTTTTTTTTGAGATGGAGTCTCACTCTGTCGCCTGGGCTGGAGTGCAGTGGCCGGATCTCAGCTCACTGCAAGCTCCGCCTCCCGGGTTTATGCCATTCTCCTGCCTCAGCCTCCGAGTAGCTGGGACTACAGGCGCCCACCACCTCGCCCGGCTAGTTTTTTGTATTTTTTAGTAGAGACGGGGTTTCACCGTGTTAGCCAGGATGGTCTCGATCTCCTGACCTCGTGATCCGCCCGTCTCGGCCTCCCAAAGTGCTGGGATTACAGGCTTGAGCCACTGCGCCCGGCCGACAATCTTTCATTGAAAAGTAGAAAGGAATTCCAGAGGTCACGACATTTTATTGAGTGTCTTAACGTTTACTGAAAGGCTGTTCTCACTAGTGATTAGGAATATGCACTTCGGCTGGGCCCACTGGCTCACACACATAATCCAGCACTTTGGGAGGCTGAGGCAGAAGTACGGCTTGAGCCCAAGTTCAAAACCAGCCTGGGCAACACAGTGACACCCTTGTTTCTAGTAAAGAAAAAAAAAATTAAAAGATTTTTAAAAAAGAGAAAGAACATGGGCTTTGGGGTCAGACGTATCAGGATTTGAATTCCAGCTCCATGGCTTCCCAGATGCAGGCTTTGGTAAGTAACTCAATCTCTGTTTCCTCATCTATAAAAATGGGGATAGTAATACCAATGTGAAAGCTTCCTGAACATTAAATAAGATATTGAAATGCCTTCTTAAATAGACTGAGAAGGAAGTTGGTAAATGGTAGCTAATATTTCTATGCTGTTCCTATTTCTTTCTTGGTGCCAAGTGTTTTACATACTTATAAACCCAATAAATGGGCATAATTATTCTCATTTTATAGGTGAAGGAACTGAAGATAAAGAATTCAGCTGAGCATGGTGGCTCATGACTGTAATCTCAGCACTTTGGGAGGTTGAGGCAGGTGGATCACCTGAGGTCAGGAGTTTGAAACAAACCTGGCCAACGTGACAAAACCTTGTTTCTACAAACAAAACAAAACAAGGCCGGGCGCGGTGGCTCAAGCCTGTAATCCCAGCACTTTGGGAGGCCGAGACGGGCGGATCACGAGGTCAGGAGATCGAGACCATCCTGGCTAACATGGTGAAACCCCGTCTCTACTAAAAATACAAAAACTAGCCGGGCGAGGTGGTGGGCGCCTGTAGTCCCAGCTACTCGGGAGGCTGAGGCAGGAGAATGGCGTAAACCCGGGAGGCGGAGCTTGCAGTGAGCTGAGATCTGGCCACTGCACTCCAGTCCGGGCGACAGAGCGAGACTCCACCTCAAAAAACAAAACAAAACAAAACAAAACAAAAAACCAACAAAAATTAGCTGGGCATGGTGGTACGTGCCCATAGTCCCAGGTGCTCGGGAGGCTGAGGCAGGAGAATCACCTGAACCCAGAAGGTGAGATCACGCCACTGACCTCCAGCCTGGGTGACAGAGTGAGACTCTGGAAAAAAAAAAAAAAAGAATTCATAAGGTGAAACAGACATATTAGCTATACTGCAGGTGAAGAAGTGGAAGCATGAAGTATTTAAATAACTCACTGATGTCTCAAAGTGGAGCAATTATAGAGCGGGGATCCAAAGCCATGTCTATTTGATTTGGAATTTGTTAAATTCCTGGTATTTGGCAATTTGCTATTAGTTGTCATTCTTGGCAGGTTGTGATAGTCATGGCGATGTTCATTAGTTGCATTAATTTTTAAGAATCAACCCTGGTCACAGACCTGAGATATCTGCATGACTACTGTAAATAAGGACGAGAGTCCCAAATATCACGGAAGGGGATAGTCCTCTATGTTGCATTTTTTCCATCAGGCTCAATGCCCTTAGAAATAATGGGTGGTCCTTTGTTTTCTTCTATAACCCAAACAATCTATGATTATCCTTCTGCAGTTGTCCTAGTCAATTATCAGTATTATCTGAAGCTATATTATTTTAAATAGCACTGTCAGGAGCTCTGTATAACGGCTTTCTTTAAACTTACAATCTATTGATGAACCAACATAAAGATATCAGAACAACTGGAGACCAATACTAATAAATAGTAATTATATAATTGCAATAATTGCAATGGTTGATCTGTAAATACAGTTCTGAGTTTCCTAGTGTTACGGGACCTTTGGGGTGTCGATTTCCTGGCCAGAAACCTCTGTGGCTGGTAGCGCCTTTGCCAGAGTTCTTGTCCTGTGTCCAGGAAGAATGAGGTATGCAGACAGGTAGAGGGTGAATAAGACAAAGAGGAGCTTTACTGCGTGTTAAAACAGCTCGAAGGAGATTTAGTGGATAGCTCCTCTCTGTAGGCAGGTCATCCTGACGTCTGTCCAGCTCCTAGCAGAGAGGAGGCCCTGGAGAGGGCAGCTCCTTTCTGCAGCTGGTTGTCCTAACATCTGCCCAGCTCCTAACAGAGAGGAGGCCCTGGAGAGGGTCACTCCTCTCTGAAGCCAGTAGTTCTGACATCTCTGCAAGTCTCTGAAGCTCTCAGCTGAGAGGGTAGCTCCTCTCTGCAGCTGGTTGTCCCACCGCCTGCTCAGCTCTGGCCGAGTTGGGGATTTTATGAGCCTCAGAGGTGAGCAAGTGCCTGCTGCTGATTGGTCCAGGGGCAGCCTTGGAAAAGGCACCACAAGTTCCCACTCTGGTTCATGGGGCTGACAGCCTGACCCCCAGCCTTCAGGCCCTCCTTGGTCAGAAGCTGGGGCCTCACTGGGGACCCACACCCTCTGCCCAGGAGTCTGTCTGCCTCCCACTGCCATTCATGGTGCCTGGGTTCAGCTTCAACTTTGCTCCAAGAATGGAGCAGGTGCCAACAGTAGGGAGAAGCCAGGCAGCAGGAGCAGGCACTTTTGAGCCTGCGGTGGCATGCAGGGCCTTCCTGGGCCCCCAAGAGTGCAGGGATGCCTGGGGCTGCAGCCGTGGTTTGGGTGGCTGCAGCTGCCCCCAGGAGGGCAGGGCTTCTTCCTGCTCCTGGCCCCTCAATAGCGCAGGGAGGCTCAGATCTGCAGCCACACTGTGTGTGGTGCTCCTGCCTGCTCTGTGGAGCAGGAGGCCCCGGTCTGCAGCTGTGCTCAGAGGCACCCAGGGAGCTCCCACCCCAACTCAGAAGGGATGGGTCTCCTGCTTGTCCCTGGCTCCTGCCAGAGAGCATGCAGCCCTGGCCATGCCTCCCCACTGCAGCAGCAGGCCGTCGGGAGCAGCTGCTGCCATCACTAGTATAGTGAATTCTCATAATTTTATTTTGCCTTGGCATCCATTTTGTTTAACTTTCTCATATGAGAAGCAGGGGTCAATCACCTTTGACACAGTTTCTAGTTCTCTGCTTCTTCCCAGTTCTTCAGCGTGATCCATCCAGATATCTGCCTAATGCAACTGCTTCCTGGTGACCATCTCCCTATGGGACAGGTAAATGCAGCCTGCTTGACTCACCCGTTGACCTCCACAACCCACATGGACTGTGTAGATGGGCTCCAGTGACCATCTCACAATGACAGGGTGACTCCATGGATCTTGTGCCTGCTTGCTCTAAACCCACCAATTAGAACTGACAACCTGAGATCCATAAGTAAGGCAGTGGCCCAAGATGGGCTGCCTCACTTTCAGCCAACCTGAGGAGACAAAACTTTTTTTGGTCACTTTTGCATCTTACTTACAGGACCGCAGAACATGGTCCAGGGAGTACCGGGAGACAATTCCCTCCGGATAGTTCTTAGAGAAGAGGCTTCCCCGAACTATTCCATAGCCTCGGACACTACTTTCTTTCCTTCTGTGTTGGACAAACCATCCAATCTCGCGCGGAAAATAGGGCAAGGCCTCGGGTCACGGGGCCTCAGCGGGGCGGTGAGGGGCGGGAACACGGCTCCGGAGGGCGGGGCCAGGCCGGAGCGAGG
>NW_012115955.1:837581-865512 GCF_000951035.1 Colobus angolensis palliatus
GAGGACGAGCTGCGGGTGCGGCACCTGGAGGAGGAGAACCGAGGTGAGGTGCGAACGCGGGGCAGGAGCGGGGCAGGAGCGGGGCAGGCGCGGGGCACCGGGCGGCCGCTCGCTCTCAGGACGGGCAAAAGGTGCAGCGTCCGCCGGCAGGACGTGGGGTCGAGGTCGGCCAGGGGCGCCGTCCCTCCCCTTCCTCACCTCCCCTCTCACCCAGCGTGGCAGTTTCCTTGTGCACCTATTTCTTGCTTTTAGTAACCTAAACGTGTACTGCAGAGCAGCTTACCTGTAAAGTGACCGCATTCAGCGCGGCAAACAGAAGTGCAGCTTACGCCTTCCGCTCCAGACAAGCCAAGGTCAATATATACCCTGGGTATTTAATCCTTGCTACCAGGCTTTATTCTTGCTGTGTAATGACTTTCTGTAAACTCAGCTATTACTGGTGGAGTTGCAAAAGCTGCAGTGAAACTGCCTTTTATTATTACGGAGAATCTTAAATTTGAAGCTGCTCAGCTGGAACAATTTTTCTTCTTGTTCATTTTCTCTTAGAAAGTTAGTCTTGAGGGACTGTTCCACTTCATTTAAACAATTTTGAGCACTTTTTATTTTCCTCAGCTCTGGCGATAAGAATGTGGATGGTATGGATCTTGCCCTTGAGCTACCTACCTACTACTGGAGGAGACATCATTCGCAATACAATACAGAGGGTTGAAGGCTTTGAAGGGGGCTGACATTTCTAGGCAATACTGTTAAAGCTCAGTTCCTTTCGCTGCCAGTGCAGGGAAAAGCTAAAAGGGTCGTGAAGGGTGGAATGGCAGTTTACCCGGGTTAAGCCAGAGGACCAGTCTTTTAATTTTGACATGCATTTGTTGAGCACCTATAATCTGTTAAGCAGAAGTGAAAAGCGTGTAAGTCACGATTGCTTTTAGTATAGTGAAGCAGATCCTGGTTATTAGTAGGCTGTGTGAACTTTCAAGGCATGGTAGGAGGAAAGGGCTGTAATACCTGCAGGGTTTCGCCATATGAAAGGGGTTCCAAGGCATTCTTTAATAGGCAGTGGATTTCGCCATTTGTGAGGGTTCTTGGGCAGACTTATCTCACGTGTAAAACAGGAAAAATAATACCAACTTTATAGGTTTGTTACGAAGATGAAATGAGATCGTTAATATAAATTGCCACTAGCCCATAGCAGTGCTTCAGGAGTTTGATGAATTACTTCATTCCTTACTTATTATTCCAGAGAGAGACAAGAACATGGTGAAAGGCATGGAGATGTGAACATGTGTGGTGTATTTGGGATGTAACATAAGGCAAGTGTGGCAGTAGTGTGGAAAGCAGAATAGTAAGAAATTCAGCTGGAAGCGTAGACTGGCACTGGAGTGATTAGAGCGTGAATGCCACCATCTTTTGGGTAAGCTTAGTCATGCTGGGACTTCATTTCCATTAAGTGTACCAACAGTGTGTTAGATATAAAGGGATTGCAAGTCTAGCTACTAATACGCATCATATTCTATTATTTTGGTCGTTATGACTTGAATGCAATTAAAGGAATATTTGTGCAAAATGTCTGGAAAGACTTTAAGTTAGGATTTGAATGGACAGAAGAGAGAATATCAGATAAAAGATAATACACGAAAGATGTTTTTTGGATGTCATGGTTTCTTTTTTTTTCTTTAGCCTTCATTTCCTGATGAGATAGGACATACATCATGGTTTCTTAAAGTTGACCCCGCCTCCTTTGAGAATTGGCAAGAATTACGACTCAGGCTTGGCTAACATTACTTATGCTTTGCTTTGCTTTGCTTTACTGTTGAACCAGCAATAAGCAGTGCAAAGAAAAACATGAGGTCAAGGGTACTACAGGTGAAGGAGTTTCCTGGGTGCCTTTGTTTCTCTTAGAGATGGGTCCAAAATTTGGTGCTCTCAGCAGCCTCTAAGGAATAGGATAACTCTCCTAGTCACAGAAGCCCCAAACAGCATGCAGCACTTTAGGTGGGTGGGGGTAGGTAGTGCAGAATACACCAGGTCTCATCTGTTATCTGGGCTCCATATTTGTAATTTGTTGTGGGAGGCATAGCTCTACAACCAAATTTCCAATTTCCTTTTCTTTTTTTTCTTTTTGAGATGGAGTTTCACTCTTGTCACCCAGGCTGGAGTGCAATGGTGGGATCTCAGCTCCCTGCAACCTCTGCCTCCTGGGTTCAAGCGATTCTCCTGTCTCAGCCTCCCGAGTAGCTGGGATTACAGGTGCCCGCCACCACGTCTGGCTAATTTTTTTGTATTTTTAGTAGAGATGGGGTTTTGCCATGTTGGCCAGGTTGGTCTCGAACTTCTGACCTCAGGTGATCTACATGTTTCGGCCTCCCAAAGTGTTAGGATTACAGGCGTGAGCCACCGTGCCTGAACACCAGATTTCTTTAGTGGTTATTTCTTGCATTGTTGTCCATCCTACTCAGTTTTAGAGCAGGAGTCCTGGTCATGGCTTACAGAGAGCGGTCTCTCCCGCAACAGCCTTCTTCATAGGTCACCTGGTTTCCAAGCGTTCTCCTTCCCACTTTTCTCTTCGCAGGGGTGATGGAGTTACCTTTTTTTCAAGGCCAGAAACCACGAATCTGCTCAGTTAAACACCTCCAAAGGCTCGTGGTTGCCTGCAGGGCCTTCTTATCCGTCAGATGTCTCAGTCTATCTCCCTGCCACTGGACCTGAGCTCTGCCTTTTCCTGTTCTTTTCTGCGTGTAGCTTTTGCACACACTTTCTGGAATGACTCCTCCCCTTCCCCTATCAACCTTCCTGCAATTTGGCATAATTATGAACCATTTCAAGATCATCTTTGTGAACCATGTCAGAACAGCTTCTGGCAGAAATAGAGCAAACAAGCACTTGTGTAGTGCAGATCCTCCTTGATACCTGCTTCTTCCTCCCCTTTCACATCTAGATTGTCATCAGGTCTTCCCGTGTTGGAAACCTTTCCATGTGCTGCTTTACCCACAGCATCCTTGTCCAAGCTGTCAAGCGGACTGCAGCAGAGGCAGCAGGTCTTTCTGTATCTACTGCCTTTTCTTATTTAACAAGTTGATTCCTTTCATATTTTTTTCATGTTTAAAAAATAATATTTTTATATATTTTATGGTATGTAAATTATATCTCAATAAATATATGTATTGAGATACAGTGTGTGTATTTTTAAATCTTTAAGATTAAGATTTAATCTCATCTACGTTGAGATTTAAATCATATACCATAAAATTCGAAATGTACAGTTATGCTTTGTCGATACAAGCCAATTTTAGAACATTTATCAACTCAAAAATAAACCCTGTAGTCTTTAGCAGTCACGGCCTACTCTCCCCCTTATCCCTCCAGCCTTAAAAAAACCTTCATTTATCTACTTTTTGTATCAATAGATTTGTCTAGAAAAGAATAGTATAATAAGTGGTGTTTTTGTGGCTTCCTTCACATATCATTATATTTTCAAGGCTCATCCTTGTTGTAGCTTGAACTAGCACCTCTATGCTTTTAATGGCCAAGTAATATTCATTGTATGGATATACTGCATTTTGTTTGTTCGTTACTGATGTACATTTGGATTGTTTCCATTTTTTGGATAATGTGAACCATGCTGCTTAGAACATTCATATATTAATATAAGCTTTTGTGGTCATCTTTATATTTTCACATAGGAGTGGGATTGCTGGGTCCTGTGGTAATTCAATGATTAACATTTTGTGGAATTGCTAAACTGTTTTCTAAAGCGTCTGCATTTTATATGCTCATTAGCAAAGCATGAGAGCTCCAGTTTCTCCACATCTTGGCAACACGTGTTATTGTTCTTTCATTAGCCAGCCTAGTGGGTGGGAAATGGTAACTTTTTGTGGTTTTATTTGGTTTTCCCTCATGGCTAGTGATGTTGTACATCTGTTTTTTTTTCTTTTTCTTTTTTAAAAGATGTTGAGGAATACTATTCAAAAGGACTACCATGATGGGGCTCTGTTGTAGGAGAGCTTGAGATCAGGTTCAACTCCCTGTTGGAACATTTTTTCATGTACATATTGGTCATGTGCATACGTTTGGAGAAATGTCTACTCATATCCTTTGCCACTTTTTAATTTTATTTTTTATTAAAAATTTTTTTTGAGACAATCTCACTCTGTCTCCCAGACTGGAGTGCAGTGGTGCGATCTCTGCACACTGCAAACTCCGCCTGCTGGGTTCAAGGGATTCTTCTGCCTCAGCCCCCCAGTAGCTGGGACTATAGGCGCCTGCCAGCATGCCCAGCTAAGGGTTTCACTGTGTTGGCCAGGATGGTCTTGATCTCTTGAGCTCGTGATCTGCCCGCCTTGGCCTCCCAAAGTGCTGGACTTACAGGCGTGAGCCACTGCGCCTGGCACCTTTGCCACTTTTTAAATTCGATTATCTTTTTATTGTTGAGGCATGAGAGTTGTCTTTTTATTGTTGAGACTGGATACAAGTCTCTCCTCAGATGGATAGTTTGCAAATATTTTCTCCCATTCTCTGGGTTGTCTTTTCACTTTCTTGATGGTATATTTTGAAGAACTAGTGTTTTTAATTTTGATGTAGTTCAGTTTCTCTATTTGTTCTTTTTGTAGCTATGCCTTAGATTATAACTAAGAAACTATTGCCTAACCCAAATTTACAAAGATTTACACTTATGTTTTCTTCTGTGAGTTTTGTGGTTTTCACTGTTATGTTAATCGGTGACTATGATCCAATTTTGAGTTAATTTTTATATATGGTGTGTAGTAAGAGGTCTAACTTCATTCCTTTACTTGTGGCTATGTAGTTGTGGAAAGATGAGTCTTTCACCATTGAGTTGTCTTGGTACCCTTGTTGAAAATTAATTGACCGTAAATATAAGGGATTACTTCTGGATATTCGGGTCTATTCCATTGATCTGTGTATCTATCCTTATGCTAGTACCAAACTGATGACTATAGCTGTGTAGTGAAGTTTGAAATTGGATAGCATGAATTCTCCAACTTTGTTCTTTTTCAGGAGTGTTTTGGCTGTTATGGAACTCTTGCATTACCACGTGAATTTTAGGATCAGCTTGTGAATTTCTGCAAAAAAAGTTGGGATTTTGATAGGGATTGTGTTGAATAGGTAGATTAATTTGGGGAGTATTGCCATCTTAACAGTGTTAAGTTTTCCAATCCATAATCATGATATATTTTTCTATTCAACAGTGTTTTGTAGTTTTCAGTCTACAGTATATAGGTTTTACACGACTTTGGTTAAATTTATCCCAAAATATTCTTTTTGAATTTAAATAGATTTTTCTTAATTTCATTTTCAGATTGCTCGTTGCTATTGTATAGAAATTACAAAATAAATTGGTTTTTGTATATTGGCTTGTATCATACAACTTTGCTGAACTTGTTAGTTTGTTCCTAATAGTTTTTTTTAAGTGGATTTCTTACTATTTTCTGTGTACAAAATTGTGCCTTTTGCAAATAAAGAATTTTATATGCAGTTGGCTCTACTGTTCAGTTAGATCTAGTTGATTGATGGTGGTGCTCAATTCAACTATACTCTTACTGATTCTCTGCCTGTTGGATCTGTCAATTACTGATAGAAGTAAGTTAAAATCTGCAACTATAATAGTAGGTTTGTTTCTCCTTGCACTATCAATTTTTAACTCACATAATTTGATGTACTATTGTTTGGTGCATACATATTTAGGATTATTATGTCTTATTGGAGAAATGACCCCGTTTTTATTATGTAATGCCCTTGTTTATTTTATTTTAGCGGCTTTTGGGGTACAAGTGGTTTTTGGTTACAAGTGGATGAATTGTCTGGTAGTCAAGTCTCAGATTTTAGTGCACCTATCACTGGAGTAGTGTACATTGTACCCAATATGTAGTTTTTTTAAACCCCTCAACCTTCCCGCCCTGCCCCCTTATAACTCTCCAATGTCTGTTACAGCACTGTTTTGCCTTGGTGTACCCATAGCTTAGCTCCCAGTTCTAAGTGAGAACTTACGGTGTTTGGTTTTCCATTCCTGAATTACTTCACGTAGAATAATGGTCTCTAGCTCCATTGAGACCTTTAGTTGAGTTTCATTGAGAACTTTAGTTAATTAACTCAACTTTAGTATAGAAAATTGGTGAAACCAGCTGGGCGTGGTAGCGCCTGCCTGTAGTCCCAGTTACTCAGGAGGCTGAGACGGGAGGATTACTTGAGCCCAGGACTTTGAGGCTGCAGTGAGCTCTGATGGAGCCGCTGCACTCCAGTCTGGGTGACACAACGAGACCTTGTCTCTTTGAAAAAAAAAGGAAAGAAATATGTATGAACCTATTTATGTAGAATAGCACCAACAGAACATATGATCCATTTATGTAAAATAGCAACAACAAACCAAATGGTAATATACAACTCTGTTTCTATATGTAAATATGTTGAACATTTTCTGGAAGGTTACATTACATGTAACTGTGATAACTGTGGCTTCCTTTGGGGAAGGGAATGAGTTGATTCTAGGGAAGGAGGACTTTCACTTTGTGTTTTTTCAATTTTGTATAAGCAAAATGTATTTCTGTTTCTTTTTAAAGTCTCAGCAAAGTTGTTACATTTGTCTTTCAGTTGTGTGAGCTTTATAGAGCAGGATTAATGCTGTGATGTGACCTTGTTACAGATTCACTGAAGATTTTTGCATGTTTTGTGAAAAGTCAGGAAAATTAAGGTTGGCATGTGAATGCCTAAGCTTTTCTGAGTTGGTAAACTTGTCTAGGTTATGTGAGGAGGATGCATGATAATTGAGTTCTTGAGAAGTGATTGAGTTGTGAATTAAAGTGAGACAGTTATAAAACAAAAAAGTTTAGACTTTGCTGAATAAAAGCTAAGGTTTTATTCCATTTTGGAGTACCAAAGGCCTACAGATACATTTGATGGTACAGTTGTTACATATTAGATACTTCATTTCAGATGGCAGAACTGATTTCTAGCTTTTTGAAGTGGAAGTACTCAAAACATCAAGTCTCAAATATGTGACCAAAACTGCTGGAATTGACTGTGATAGAAACATTTTCATGGCACTTTACACTTCAGTAATAATGTCAGCAGTATCCTATCTAGCAGAAATTATGGTGAAACTTTAATACTTATTGCATGAGAAGTGTTCATGCTAGAAGGGAGGATAATTGGGTGCTTATGTTGTAAGTTTTACATCTGTCATATCATTTGATTCTAATACAGTCCCATGGAGTGTGGAACTATTAGTATCTTCATAGAGTAAGAAACTGAGGATCAGAGAGGTTAAGTTACTTGCCCAATAACTAGTAAGCGGCAGACTGGGATTTCATCCCCAGCAATCACACCTTAGAGCCTGCATTCTTAGCCCTTGAAAGTGGTGTCGACTTGGATGTCTGATTCACTTTAATTCAAAACAGAACTCATGAGCTTTACTCCCCTCCACCCTCACCTTGGTGTTTTTTATGATTTTGTCTCATGAAATGTCATCTTCTTTCATCCAATTGCTGAAGCCAGAAGCCTGGTAAATACTCCTTAACACTTTCTTCCAGTTAAGTCAGTCCTCTGTCTAGGCATCATTAACTCATTTAAAATTTTGAATGGTTCTTGAATCCTTTCTCTTTCCTTTATTTCTACCACTGCCTATCTCAGCCAGACCTGTTATCTGTTGATTGGACTCCAGTTGTGTCTTGAAGCTCCCACCGCTATCTACTTCTGGTATGATCTTCAAATATAGAAACTGTTCCCTCCTCCAGTTTTATATGTGCATGTGTGTATGTTTATACCTACGTAAACTCCTTCAGTGGTTCTTGGGATGAAGAACAGACGTTTCAGCAGGTCTGTAAGGGATATTTCTGGCCTGTGCTCACCTCTTTACTTTCATTGGTCACTCTCTTCCCCTCGTAGGTGACAGGAGACCTCAGTGGGACCATGACTAGTTTATGCTTTTCCTGTTTCCTCTGCCTGGCAGTCAGCCCCTCTCCTTCCCTCTCATCTTAACTTCTACTGTTCCTTATAACCTCCACTGTCTGGGGTAAGCTTTCCCTAACCATCTCCTTTTGCCCTAGACCGTTATCAGTTCTGGTTACAAGTTACTGTAGCACCACTTACAGCTTGTAAAGCAGTTTGAATTGATTATTAATGACACTATGGTTATTAATGATTTCTATGATTATTACTGTTTGTATTTCCCTCCTAGACTCTAGTTCCTTGGCTGCTGATCACTATAGTACATCCTCAGTATGTTTGAATGAATGGACACATCTAATCTTAGCTGCTTGATTTTCTTCCTGAGGAAACTGAAGCTTGAACAGTGAACACAGTTTTATTCAAGTAAAGAGTTAGGTTAGCACTTAATAGCTGAAGGAAGTTCCTTCACCTCTCCAAGTCTCCATTTCTTTATCTGTTAACTAAGGATAAAAGTAGTGCCCACTTCTTGAGTTGTGTTGGGGATTACATGAGTTAATTCGCTTAAAGCACCTGGAGCAGTGCCTGAGGCCTACCGGTGGTAGCTGTTGTCAGTAGTATTGGGACCTACCTAAAGTTATTCAGCTTTTTAATACAGATCCTGTCAGATAGCAATCCTTTATGCTTTTCTCCGTACTGAGAGCATTTGGCATTCTTGCAAATTTACTCTTTTGTGAGCAGAAGTTCATTTTTATACTTTAAAAAATGATTCTGCACAGTTTCTTGCACAGCAAAGGCATGTGTACATTTTGTTGTCTTCAGTTTAACTCAGTTGCAAACAAGAACCATACCCACCCTGACTCAGTGGAAGGTATTTCTGATACACAGTGAAAATTTGTCTGCTCCGGGAACAAGAAGGTTAGTAGAGGTTGTGCAGAACTTTGAATATCAAATTAAGATCTTTGAAGTTGGATATTTTGAAATAAATAATGAAAGGAATTTAAGTAGGGGGTGAATTCTATGCTTAGTATTGTTTTTAGAAAATAGGTAACTGGAAGGAATGGGAGGCTGGGTTTAGATGATGGTTTTTGATTTAAAAAATGGGGCAGTTAGGAGTGACAGCTGGGTTTGTGGGAGAGAGAATGAACTGTGTTTTATATAGGTTGAGTTGGAAGTACTTGTTGGACATCTAAATGGAAGTGCCCTCAGGTTAAGTGTATCAGACAGAAATCAGGAGAGAAACCTGGCAAAGAATTACTGAAAACTATGTAGTATGAACAAAAAAAAAAAAAAAAAATTGAGATATTTAGAACTGGCAGCCTAGAAAAAGCAGATGCTGTAATACCTGCATGTAGCAAAGTACTATACTATTTAAAACCACATTTTAAATAGTATCCTATAACTTAAAATTTTCACTGGTAAGTGTGGTCTTCTCTCTAGTTTGAGTTAGTGATGTAAAATTTACCAAAATGTTGCAAATTACCTTGGTGCTTAAGAAGAGATCAATGGAACGGAATGTGATGTCCTGAATTTTTTTGATTTGTTAAGTTCGAAGTTAGCTAGATGTGTGATGTAGAATCCGTTCTCTGAATGCCTCGCTCACTCAAGTGCTTGTACTTTTTTTCCCCTTTAACTAGGAATTGTGGTGCTTGGAATAAACAGAGCTTATGGCAAAAATGCACTCAGTAAAAATCTTATAAAAATGGTGAGTGTAAAGATTAAACTGTTTGCTTCTAATATTAAGATACATTATTGTCATCAATGTAAGATTTTATTTTTCTCTTTTCCTTCGTATGCTTCCTATTTCTGTTTAGCTGTCGAAAGCTGTGGATGCTTTGAAATCTGATAAGAAAGTACGGACCATAATAATCAGGAGTGAAGTCCCAGGGATATTCTGTGCTGGTATGTAAATATCTTATATTATGAAATTAAACTGTAGTCTGATTTTTCCTCAGTAGTAGTCTGTTTTCCATTAGAATGTTCTGTGGTTTGAACCCCATTACCAACAACTCCTCTTTGTGTTTTACTGATCCACAAGAAAAAAACAAGCTTAGTCTGAGAGCATTAGAAAGAAGCTTTTGCAACATTTAGATTGTTTCAGAAGTTGAAAAAAAACTTTGAGCCATTAAAATACTTGTTTGTAGTACCTGTAGTACAATATTGCTTGTTGTGTCTTAATTGTGGCCAATATTCTTTAGTTTCATTCTTTTTTTTTTTTTGAGATAGAGTTGCTCTGTCACCTAGGCTGGAGTGTAGTGGCATGATCTTGGCTTACTGCAACCACCACCTTCCCAGTTGAAGTGATTCTCCTGACTCAGCCTCCCGAGTAGCTGGGATTATAGGCGCCTGCCACCTTGCCCAGCTAATTTTTGTATTTTGAGTAGAGACAGGATTTCACCATGTTGGCCAGGCTGGTCTCCAACTCCTGACCTCAAGTGATCCACCATCTTTGGCCTTCCAAAGTGCTGGGATTACGGAGGTGAGCCACCGTGCCCAGCCCCTAGTTTCATTCTTAAGGATTCTCATTTTTTTTTAAGCTTCAATCTCTGTGGCGTCTGCCTTAAAATATTGCAGAATAGTGTGATATTTAGAAATATGCAGTATATTTTGGCTTTTGATAAGGTTTTATTGCCTTTTTAATACATTTCTTAAAATGTAGGGTACCGAAAAGAATTAGTTTTAATTCCAGTTGGGTAATCAAAGAGTGTAGATTTATTACTCTCAACTGCTAGGGTTATGGTGTTATGCAGTAGATTTCTGTTTTTACATTTGTCAAATGCGAGTGATGCTGTCTGCTTAGTTGAAGTGCTTATAAGGGTTTTACGTATATTTTGAGTTCTTTTTTTTAAACATTGTGAAAGACTTATACCAAGAGAATTAGGATTCTTACGTCTAGTTTTAGGGACGAGGTGAAAATGATCTTGAGGTAAAGGAGTGTAACACTATGACTGATGGTTGAGAGGTTCTCTAAAGGTCATTGGATGGCTTATTGGGAAGATACAGAGTGGCTTTAGGGTTTTTAAAGAAGGCCCAATTATATGAATTTTTGAGGAGTGATAACAATGTTGTGAAGACAGATTAATATTTTAAAAATAAGCGTTAGTGATCATCCTGGCATTGTTTTTCTATTGGCAGTAGGTTTTATAATTACCACACTATAGTTACTGGTGGAATTCCTTTTCTTTTACATATTCTTTTGCAGCCCATTTGTTCTAGATTTCTGCATTAGGAATATACTTTGAAAAAGGCTTTAATGCTTTAGCACAGTTTGTGGCTGTCTGTTACAGATTGCCTTTTTGAGGACATGCAAAATGTTCTCAAATAATATACCACATGCTGTTTATTATAATAACATGTTAGTCTTGAGTACTTTTTAACAAGTTAATCTATTTAGTTTCCTTTATGGGCTTTTAAACTTTCATACAATCAGGATAATCTTTTAACTCAAGATTTTGACTGTGTTTTGTCAACAAGTCAATGTTTTAATTATAGAAAAATTGGGACATATCATCTCTTTTAGTAATTCAGTATGTATGATGGAACTGTTCTTTCAGATTTCTCTGAAAGGTTTTCCTTTCTTGTTTTTTTTTTTGAAATGGAATTTCACTCTTGTTGCCCAGGCTGGAGTGCAATGCCGTGATCTCGGCTCACTACAGCCTCTGCCTCTTGGGTTCAAGTGATTCTCCTGCCTCAGCCTCCTGAGTAGCTGGGATTACAGGAGCCTGCCACCACGCCTGGCTAATTTTTTGTATTTTTAGTAGAGATGGGGTTTCAACATGTTGGCCAGGCTGGTCTTGAACTCCTGACCTCAGGTGATCCACCTGCCTCAGCCTCCCAAAGTGCTGGGATTACAGGTGTGAGCCACCACGCCCGACCTCTTTTTTTACATATATTTACATTTATAAGCTGACTAGTAGGTCTGCCTTTTAACATGTACATATGAAATAAAATTCTAGATAAATAAAATCTCTTTACATTATTTAAAGAATATTTAAACTTATAGCCTGTATTAGTATAAACATCTTAATCAGGCCACGTTTATCAGTTATTGTTGAATAATGCAGTCTTTCACATAATTAAAGCTTTAATTTGTATTCCACAGTAGTAATATTAAAAGAAACCTTGGCTGGGCACGGTGGCTCATGCATGTAATTCCAATACTTTGGGAGGCCAGGGTGGGTGGATCACAGGGTCAAGAGTTCAAGACCAGCCTGGCTAACATAGTGAAACCTCGTCTCTACTAAAAACACAAAAAATTTTCTGGCTGTGGTCGTGGGCGCCTGTAATTCCAGCTACTCGGGAGGCTGAGGCAGGAGAATTGCTTGAACCTGGGAGGCAGAGGTTGCAGTGAGCCGAGATGGCAACACTTCACTCCAGCCTGGACGACAGTGTGAGACTCTTGTCTTTAAAAAAAAAACCTCAAAAACACAGTGTACCATTTATTGATTATCCTTTTAGCCTCTTCTCCATCCCTTCAGAGTCATCATTTTCCCTCTTCTTTTTCTGCCCCCACAAAGGTTTCTCTGTATATATTAATACCTGTATTCCAGTGATACCTTTTTCATTTCTGAATACTTAAAGCTTAGCAAATGGTCTTGCCTCAAATTTCTTGAGCATAGGAACTCCTCTTATTCTTTGAGAATCATCTTTCACATTCTCAGAATACAGCAAACAACAGGGACTCAGCATGTATTTGCTGGAATTAATCAGCCTTTGTGCTTTAATTCACTGATTGTTTTTCAGGAATGGTTGAGATATAACAAGCAGCTTCTCTGAATTGTCTCATACCGCTCTCCTATTTACTGATAGTAAGTTTGGCTACATCTTTTTTCTAAAATGCTAGGAAAACAGATAAACATTAAAGAGATTCCTACATTGCATTGGAGGTTGGGCCAAATGATTTCTGACTTCTCATTTAAATCTACCTATTATTTAGCATTATTAAG
This sequence comes from Colobus angolensis palliatus, assembly GCF_000951035.1. NCBI lineage: Eukaryota > Metazoa > Chordata > Mammalia > Primates > Cercopithecidae > Colobus > Colobus angolensis. Next base: position 850,421 of record NW_012115955.1, read on the forward strand.
TACTTTACTTACATTTTAAGTTTTTTAATCAATATTTAGTTTAAAAAAGTAGCATGGTAGGTCAAAATGCATGAAAATGTATACAGAGAGAACTCTCTCTAACCCTACTTCCTCTACTTTTTTCATCCCCTAATAAAAATAACTATTATTATTTTTATCCTTCTAGTATTTTATATATATATGTACACACACACACACACAAATACAGTCATGTGCTCCATAACAATATTTTGGTTAACAGTGGCCTGCGTTACACGATGCTGGTCCCATATATTTATTTTTATTTTTTTTGAGACGGGGTCTCCCTGTCACCCATGCAGGAGTGCAGTGGTATGATCTCATCTCACTGCAACTTCAGCCTCCAGTATTCAAGTGATTCCCATGCCTCGGCCTCTTAAGTAGCTGGGATACAGGTGTGTGCCACCATGCCCAGGTAAATTTTGTAATTTTAGTAGAGATGGGGTTTCACCATGTTGCCCAGGCTGGTCTTGAACTCCTGACCTCAGGTAATCCAGCTGCCTTGGCCTCCCAAAGTGCTGAGATTACACGGGTGAGCCACTGTGCCCAGCCTCATAAGATTATAGTACTGTATTTTTACTGTACCTTTTCTATTTAGGTACATATAAATACTTAACATTGTGTTACGGTTACCTACAGCATTCAGTACAGTCACCATACAGGTTTGTAGCCTGAGAAAAATATGTTATACCATATATCCTATTTATGTAGGGGATGGTTTCAGGATGAAACTGTTCCACCTCAGATCATCAGGCATTAGTTAGATTCTCATAAGGAGCGTGCACCTAGATCCCTCGCATGCATAGTTCATGGTAGGGTTTGTGCTCCTATGAGAATCTAATGCGGCTGCTGATCTGACAGGAGGCAGAGCTCAAGCAGTAATGCTCCCTTGCCTGTACTCACCTCCTACTGTGCCACCAGTTCCTAACAGGCCACAGACCCGAACTGTTGTTCATCAGCTCGGGTTGGGGACCCCTGGCCTATACCATCTAGGTTTGTGTATGTACACTCTATGGTGTTTATACAAGGATGAAATTTTCTAAGGACTCATTTCTCAGAATGTACTCTTTAAGTGACGTATTAGTATATACTGATGCACTCATTAGAATGTTAAGTAGATATTTAAAATGATAACATATAAAGACATGTAAATACAATACATATAAAGTGATACATATGGAGTGTGGAAAATACCCATTATAAGCTTAGGGGGAGTTGTATATAAAATGTTATGGCCATTATTACTGTAACTGTGTAAACTATGTCTACCAACAAGATCATGGGTCAGGTGGCTCACACCTGTAGTCCCAGCACTTTGGGAGGCTGAGGCAGGCAATTGGCTTGAGCCTTAGGAGTTCAAGACCAGCCTGAGCAACATGGCAAAACTCTGTCTCTACAAAAAAAAAATACTAAAGTTAGCCAGGCATGGTGGTGCATGCCTGTAGTCCTAGCTACTCAGGAGGCTTAGGTGGGAGAGTCGCTTGAGCTTGAAAGATCAAGGCTGCGAGCCATGATTGTGCCACTGCGTTTCAGCCTGGGTGACAGAGCTAGACCCTGTTTGAAAAAATAAGAAAAAGAAAAAAAAGATCATGGATTAAAGGTGATGTTTTTTCTGTCTTCAAACTTTCTGAAATAATTTCATTATATTCACAAATTATATTAAGCAAATATATACAAAGTAAATACTTTTGAAAAAAGTACAAAGTATATTAGTGTATTTTTCTTTTTTGGAAACTAAAATTGGGATATTAACTGAGTTCCTGAATTGTTACAACTTTTTTTTTTGAGGTGGAGTCATGTTCTGTCACCCAGGTTGGAGTGCGGTGGTGTGATCTCTGCTTACTGCAACCTTTGCCTTTCAGGTTCAGGTGATTCTCCTGCCTCAGCCTCCTGAGTAGCTGGAATTACAGGCGCCTGCCACAATGCCCAGCTAATTTTTGTATTTTGAGACAGGGTTTCACCATGTTGGGCAGGCTGGTCTTGAACTCCTGATCTCAAATGATCCGTCCGCCTCGGCCTCCCAAAGTGCTGGGATTACAGGCGTGAGCCACTGTGCCTGGCCTGTTACAACATTTGAGAAGAAAAAAAATTTTAGACTAAAAGAGTTGCTATAGAATACTTCAGACCTTTTAATTTTATAGAATACCTGTGAAGTGAAAGACCTGGTTAAAAGTGGTAGCTTAGCTGAAACTACTTTTAACAATTAGGAGAGAGTTTTCTCTTAGACTGTGGTTTCTAATCTAGAACCTAGAAGGAATATGAGGTCTCCTTTTAAAGTTCTTAAAATTTTATACACTTAAGACATTTTAGTGGCTCTGCATTGAGAAGGTGTGTAATGTCAAAATGTCATTGTTACAGTAATGTATTAAAATGGATGTTTCTATTATTAACCACAGTAATATGTAAATACAGATTAAAAATATGTCATAGTTGTCAGATACAGACAGTGTTTCCCATACATAATGTGTTTTCACGTGGTGTGCTGTACCCCCAAAGTTTTAATATATTGCCGATCGTGACATTCTGGAAAAGTCTTTCTGGTTGGCTGGCTGCATTGGATGTAAATGTGTGATCAGAGTCATACCCTTCAGGTTGGGAATCACTGTTGTGTATTCTTTCCTGTAGATTAGAACGCCACTTGTGGGTTCATGGCTTGCCTGTACTTCTCTTAGAATACTAAGAAATATAATTTTGTTAGTCAAAGCTTCTTGTGAAGCATTGGCTACATGGATGATATGAGATTGGCCTGAATCTGTGCTGCCCCAGCTTACATATTCTAGAAACTGTTTAATCACTTTTAGTTTACCTTCTGTGTCTCTCCCTCTCTCTTCGTGTCTGTGTGTGTGTGTGTGTGTGTCTGCCTCATACACACACTCACACACACACACTCATACACACATACACACACACAAAAGCCGAAACAATTCCGCTATTTCAAAATGTTTATGTAGTTAACATTTTAATATTTGCCAATCACAAAAGTCTAAAAATGTCTGATTGGGCTGCTGCGTTAGATGTAAATGTGAGATCACAGTCATCTGTTTATTTTTGTTCTTTTACTTTTCTAATTCAAAGTAACAAAGTGCACATGCATTGTTTTTACCAAAACATTTTTGAAATGAAATTTTGTGAGAAATTACTGAGACCGAGGATTTTTTCTTTTGAAATTCCTAAGATACATGATAAACAATTCTTGGTAATTGATTGCTATATGTAGAACCCTAAATTGTTTCGCTGAATTACGCCAGTGTGGGTTTTATAAAAAAGTAAAGGTAGTTTTGCTTCTGCTTTTGAATTCTAGTAAATTATGTTATGACTAAAGACTAACTTGTCACTAAAATTGTCAAATGCATTATTGAATGTTGTGTGTATTGTCAATATGGATAAAAATGTCATGATCTGGATAGATGTATGGGCACCTTGGACCGTGAAGTAACCTGGCCATTGTTGTTTCAGAATCTTAGATTGTCGTATTTATGTATTTAACTATTAGTCCTTCAGAGAGTTTGTTAAGTAACGTAAAGGGTTAGATACCACAAATTTGTAGTAGTTTAATGAGTTTGTATTAGTTTAGATATAAAGGGTTCTGTTTTTTTGTTGTTGTCATATATAGTTTGTTGGAATAAAAAATGTTTTATTGAGATATGAACTACTTGGAATACAGTTTACCAATTTAAAATGTATAATTGATGAATTTTGACAGGTATTTAAACCATGATCAGAATCATAATGCAGAACATGTTTGTCACTTAAAAAGTTTTCTTGTGTCCATTTGCAGTCAAGCCCCTTCCCTTTCCCCGACCTCTGAAAGTACTAATCTCCTTGCTACTCCTAGTTTAGCATCTTCTGTACTTTTTAAAATAAATTGATTCATACTATGGGTAGTCTTTTGTGTCTGACCTGTTTCATTTAACATAATGGTCTGAGCTTCATCCATGTTCATGTTTCACTAGTTTCATTATTATCGTGTATTTTATTTTATTGCCAAGAATACTGTTTGTTGTATTTCACAGTTTGTTTATTCATTAGGTGATGGTCATTTGGGTTTTTCCATTGTTTGGCTTTTATGCATACCACTTCTATGACAATTCACACACACGTTTTTGGCAATGTATAATTTTATTTCTCTCAGGTAAATAGTCAGAAGTAGAATTACTGATTTTATTCTGTGTGTTTAGTTCTGTAAGAAACTGCCAACTGTTTTCTGTATTGTTTTGCATTCCCACTAGCAATGTATGAGAGTTTCAGGCATTACACATTCTCACTAACACTTGATAATATGAGGTTTAAAAATTGTAGGCATCCTAATGGATACAAAGTCATATTTCATTGTGGTTTTAGTTTACATTTCATATGTGTCACCTGTATATCTTTTTTGGTGACTTGTTTGTTCAAATTTTTTCCCAATATTTTTCTTAGAATCTCATCTCATTGAGTTTTAAGAGTTTTTTTTTTTTTTTTAATATTCTTGATACAAGACTTTTATCTGTTATATTTTGTAAGTTTTCTTCCACTAAATAGCCTGTCTTTTTTCTGTTATATAATTTGTTTTGAAGAACAAAAGTTTTTTATATGAAGACTGAGTTATCTTTTTTTTTCCTTTTGTGGTTGGTACCTTTTTGTGAATTTTAGAAATTTTGTTTTACCCCACAGTCACAAAGATTTTCTCCTGTTTTCTAGGACTTTTGTAGTTTTTATAGCTTACATTTAGGACTCTGAAGTATTCTGAGTTAATTTTTATATATGTTGTGAAAGAGAATAAAAAATATATTTGGTCTTTGCCCTTGTTCTTGGTACAGAGCTCTTAAAACCCTGGGAGTTTCCTCAATGGTACAGGTGCTTTTTGCTGGGTAATGAGATGACCCTAGATAGCTTCAGGATGGGGGACAGCTTGTTAGAAAAAGCAACGATGGGTTAGAGGATTAGAACTTTTAGCACCCTCTTCCCCCAGAGGGGAAAGGGGCCAGAGGTTGAGCTCAGTTACCAGTGGCCAGTGATTTAGTCATTCACGTCTCCCTATGGAGGTAATGAAACCTCCATAAAGACCCTTTAAAACAGCGGGGTTCAGAGCCAGGCACTGTAGCTCATGCCTGTAATTCTGCCACTTTGGGAGGCTGAGGCAGGTGGATGGCTTGAGTTTGACACCAGCCGGGATAACATGGCAAAACCCCATCTCTACAAAAAACGAAACAAAACAAAAAGAACTCTCACTGGGTGTGGTGGTACATTCCTGTAATCCCAGCTACTTGGGGCTGAGGTGCAAGAATTGCTTGAGCCTGGGATATTGAGGCTACAGTGAGCTGTGATTGTGCCACTGCACTCCAGCGTGGGTGACAAAGTGAGACCCTGTCTCAAAAAAAATGGGGTTCAGGGAGCTTCTAGGTTGGTGAACACATTGATTTTCTTAGAGAGGGCATGGAAGCTCCGTACTCCCTCTCCCCAGACCTTGTCCTATGCATCTGTTCCATTGGTCTGTTCCTGAGTTACATATAGTAAAGTTTTTTTTTGTTTTTTTTGTTTTTTAATTCTATGAGTCATTCTAGTGAATTTAGTAACCTGAGGAGTTCAGGGGAACCCCCAAATCTGTAGCTTGTTGGTTCAGAAATATGGGTTGCCCCTGGGACTTGTGAGTTGCATCTGAAGTGAGGGCAGCCTTGTAGGACCCCTTAACTTGTGGGATCCCACTAATTTTGGGTGGTGTCAGTTTAACTGAATTGTTGGATAGCCACTTGGTGTTGAAGAATTGGTGGAAACCCTCACACATTTGGTGTCAGAAGTGGTGTTAGAAAAAAAAAATCATAATTGGTGTCAGGAATGGGATTTGCTAGAGCATCTCACAGAACTCAGGAAAGTGCTTTATTTACCATTACCAGTTTATTATAAAAGATAAAACTGAGGAACAGTCAAGTGGAAGAGGTACTTAGGGCAAAGTTAAGGGTGGAGGGTTGCAGAGCTTCTATATCCTCTCCAGGTGTGCCATTCACCCAGCACATACAGCAGTGTTCACTCACCTGGGAGTTCCCTAAGCCCTGTTTCAGGGACTTTTTATGGAGGCGTCTTTACATAATGATTGATTACATCGTTAGCCATTGGTGATTGAGCTCAATATCCAGCTCCTCTCACTCCCCGAAGGTGTGGGTGGGACACTGAAAGTTCTAACCCTCTGATCATGGCTTGATGCATCTGGTGACCAACCCCTATCCTGGAGCTATCTAGGGGCTCTCTGAGAGTTACCTCATTAGCATAAACTCAGTTTTGGTTGAGAAAGGCATGTTAGGAATAACAAAAGACACTGTGTCACTCAGGAAATTCTGAGGGTTTTAGGAGGTTTGGGCCAGGAACCTGGAATAAAGATGACCAAGTATTTTTTATTATACACTGGTGGTTTTTTTTTGTTTTGGGGGGGAGGGGCTTTGTTTTGTTGCGTTTTCAATTCTCCCAGCACCATTTGTCAAAAAGACCAACTTTTCCCCTATTAAATTATTTTGGGACCTGTCTAAAATACCAGTATTGACAGTGTATGTGTGAGTTATGTCAGGGTTCTCTGGGTATTTTTAATGCCAATACCATACTGTCTCAGTTACCATGTTCAGGTCTTAGACATGTTTGGTTAAATTTATTTCTAAGGTTTTCATTTTTTTCGATGTCACTGTAAGTAGCATTTCCTCTTAATTTTACTCCCAATTTTTTATTGCTAATATATTGCTAGTATATACAATCAATTTTTGTATATTGTCTTTGTATCCTGTGGCCTTGTTAAATGCACTTTTTAGTTCTAGGACTCTTGTAGATACTCTGGGGTTTTCTACAAAAGTAGTCAGGTCGTTTGTGAATAAAGATAGTTTTACTTCTTCCTTTTCTGTCTGTTCACCTTGGTTATTTTGTTTCTTATCCCCATTACATTTTCATTATACGGTTGACTGAAAGAAGTATGAGTGTTCATCTTTGCCTTTTCTCGATCTTCGGGGCAGGCATCCAGTCTTTTACTATTAAGTATAATGTTAGCTGTAGTTTTTTCACAGATGCGGTTTATCAGGGTGAAAAGTTTCTTTTTATTTGTATTTTGCTGAGGCTTTTTTTTTTTTTTTTCATGAACATGTATTGAATTTTGTCAAATCTCTTTTTGGCATCTATTAAGATTCTCATTTTCCAGCCTGCCAATATGGTGAATGATTGATTGATTGTCAGTTGTTAACAATTGTGTATTCCTGGAACAGACCTCTCTTGGTCATTGTCAGGCCTCTGAGCCCAGGCTGAGCCATCATGTCCCCAGTGACCTGCACGTATACATCCAGAGGCCTGAAGCCACTGAAGATCCACGGAAGTGAAAGTAGCCTTAACTCATGACATTCCACCATTGTGATTTGTTTCTGACCCACCCTAACTGATCGATGTACTTTGTAATCTCCTCCACCCTTAAGAAGGTTCTTGATAATTCTCCCAACCCTTGAGAATGTTCTTTGTGAGATCCACCCCCTGCCCCCAAAACGTTGCTCTTAATTTCACTGCCTATCCCAAAACCTGTAAGAACCAATGATAATCCCACCACCCTTTGCTGACTCTTTTTTCGGACTCAGCCGCCTGCACCCAGGTGAAATAAACAGCCATGTTGCTCACACAAAGCCTGTTTGGTGATCTCTTCACAGGGACATGTGAAACAGTCATTAATCCTTTTTATATACTCTCAGACTTGATTTGCTGAAGTTTTTTAGGATTTTGTAACTCTGTTCATAAGGGACATTGGTTTGCCTTCTTTTCTTGTAAGGTCTGTAGTTCTGGTATCAGGATAGTGCTGGTCTCATAAAATGAATTGGGAAGTGTACCTTCTTTCTGTTTCCCTGAAGAAGTTTGCATAGTTGTTATTATTTCTTTTTTTTTTTGAGACGGAGTCTCGCTCTGTCGCCCAGGCTGGCGTGCAGTGGCCGGATCTCAGCTCACTGCAAGCTCCGCCTCCCGGGTTCACGCCATTCTCCTGCCTCAGCCTCCCGAGTAGCTGGGACTACAGGCGCCCGCCACCTCGCCCGGCTAGTATTTTTGTATTTTTTAGTAGAGACGGGGTTTCACTGTGTTAGCCAGGATGGTCTCGATCCCCTGACCTCATGATCCGCCCGTCTCGGCCTCCCAAAGTACTGGGATTACAGGCTTGAGCCACCGCGCCTGGCCTTATTATTTCTTTTTTTCTTTTTTTGAGACAGAGTCTTGCTCTGTTGCCCAGGCTGAAGTGCCGTGGCACAATCTCAATTCACTGCAAGCTCTGCCTCCTGGGTTCACACCATTCTGCCTCAGCCTCCCGAGTAGCTGGGACTATAGGCATCTGCCACCATGCCTGGCTAATTTTTTGTAATTTTTTTTACTTAATTGTTTGGTAAAATTCACCAACGAAGTCATTTGGTCCGGGAAGTTTCTTTGTGGGAAGATTTTTAACTATGAATTTGATATCTTTAATAAATACAGAGCTACTTGAGTTACTTTACTTCTGTTTGAAAAGTTAAATTCTGTAACATATTTGGAGAGATTTATTCTGAGCCAAATATGAGTGACCAGCTCCAGGAGATTGTGAGAATGTATGCCCAAGGTGTTCAGTCTACAGCTTGGTTTCATACATTTTAGGGAGACATAAGACATCAGTCAATACATGTAAGATGTATGTTGGTTCAGTCTGGAAAGGTGGGACAACTGGAAGCAGTGAGGGATAGGGGGCCTTCCAGGTTATAGATTCAGTGATGTTCTGATTGGCAATTGGTTGAAAGAATTTATCTAAAGACCTGGAATCAATAGAAGTCAGTGTCTTCGTTGTGGAGACCAAGTTTCTTACTATGCAGATGAAGCCTTCAGGTGGCAAGCTTCAGAGAAAATAGATTGTAAATGTTTCTTGTCAGACTTAAAGGGCCCGTTCTGTCAGTCTCCAGGTCCTGTGTTGATGCTGATGTTGGTCAGCTGTGCCCGAATTCCAAAGGGAGGAGAGTATAATGAAGAATGTCCTACTCCCACTCCCACTTTCCAGCGTGTCCTGAACTAGTTTCTCAGGTTAGCTTTGGATTGCCCTTGGTGGAGGGGAGGGTCCATCAGTCAGTTCCGGAACTCAGAATTTTATTTTTGGTTTACATTTCTTTTTGAGTGAGTTTTGGTAATTTGTGTCTTTTAAGTTGAGTGAGTTTTGGTAATTTGTGTTTTGTCTAAGTTTTCAAGTTAATTGCCATAAAATTGTTCATATTATTCCTTATTGTCCTTTTACTACATTGAATCTATAATGATATCTCATTATTTATTTATTTACTTATTTTGAGACAGAGTCTTGCTCTGTCACCCAGGCTGGAGTATAGTGGCGTAATCTCAGCTCACTGCAACCTCCGCCTCCTGGGTTCAAGTGATTCTCCTGCCTCAGCCTCCCTAGTAGCTGGGATTACAGGCATGCACCACTACACCTGGCTAATTTTTGTATTTTTAGTAGAGATGGGGCTTCACCATGTTGGCCCCGCTGGTATTGAACTCCTGGCCTCAAGGCCGCCTGCCTAGGCCTCCCAAAGTGTTGGGATTATACATGTGAGCTACTGCGCCCGGCTGTTGTCTGATTATTTATTTTTGATATTGATATACTGTGTCTTTATTCTTAAATGCTAGCAAAACAGTGACTTGTTTATCTTTTCAAAGAAGTGGCTTTTGGTTTCATTTTTTTTTTTTTTTAATTTTGCTTTTCTTTCTATTTCATTGATTTCTTCACTATTTTCTTCTCTGTTTGCCTCAGGTTTAATTTACTCTTTTTTCTAGCTTCCTAAGGTGGAAGTTTAGGTAATTGATTTGAGGCCATTCTTTTCTTATAGTTGACCCTTGAGCACCGTGGGAGGTTAGGAGAGATGACACCTCTACCTGCACCCTGCCCCCGCCCCTGACAGTTAAAAATCCTCCGATGATTTGAATCCTCAAAAACTGAACTACTAATAGTCTGCTGTTGACTGGAGGCCTCACTGATAACATAAAGCGTTGAATAACACATTTTATATGTTACAGATATTATGTGCTGTATTCTTACAGTAAAGTAAGCTAAGGAAAAGAAAGTGTTACTAAGAAAATCATAAAGAAGAGAAAATATATTTACTATTTATTAAGTGGAAGCAGGTCATCACACAGGTTATCCTTGTCATCTTCATGTTGAGTAGGCTAAGGAGAAAGAGAAGGGGTTGTCTTGCTGTCTCAAAGGGGTGGCAGAAGTGGAAGGAAATCTGTGTATAAGTAGACCTGATGTTGTTCAAAGGTCAGCTGCACTTAAATTTTAATGTTTTCATCTGAGCACGTCAGAGATGCCATTAAAAATGACTCAGAGTACTCGTGCCCTTTCTGTGTAAGTAAGGATTGATTGGTTGTTGCCAATTCATTTCTGCCTCTAATTCCATTTTTTAAAAAGCCTACTTGTATAATAATTTAGGATCTGTAGATATTTTCTTTTTAAGGAATAGGAAATATATACTAGTAATAACCTGCTGACTAATCTGCTTCCACTCTTGCCCTTTCCCCACACAGCAGCCCAAGTGATCTTAAAAAAGTTAATGGATCACGTCACTCTGCTATTTCAGACACTCTTCAGAAACAAAGTGTGTGGGAGGCAGAAATGGCCCCCAAAGCTGTCCACGTCCTAATGCTGGAACCTTACATGGAAACAGGAACTTCGCAGATGTGAGGAAGGTGAAGATCGTACGATGGGGAGATTTTCCTGATGTATCCACTGGGCCCAGTGTAAAGACAAGGGTTCGTACAAGAGGGAGGCAGGAGGACTCTGAGAAGGAGAAATGACAACAGGAAGCAGAAGTTGGAGAGAAGCAAGGAAGGGGCCATGAGCCGAGGAATATGGACAGCCCCTAGAAGCTGGGAAAGGCAAGGGAGCTCATCTTTCCTAGTACCTCCAGAAGGAACGCAGCCTTGCCAATCCATTTTAGACTTCTGACCTAGAATTGTCAGGTAATCCCTTTAAGCTTGTAGCTATTTGTCCAGCAGCACAAGGAAACTGATACCAAGTGTGTCAGGTCTCGCCTACTCTGGCCACGTTGCCTTTTCCCCACCCATCTCCCACTGCCTTTCTTACTCTCTCTGCTTGACAAAGCTCATTCTTCTCTCCAACTCATTGTACTCAGTGTTCTCTTTTTGTTCAGAAAGGCCTCTGCTCTAATGTCATCTTAGATAGCTGTTCCCTCATCACTTAAACCAAAGCAGGTCTCCCTACTTCCCCTAGCCCCCGTCACATTTTTCTATTTTAGCTTCATCTCTGAACTTTTCAGTTCCTGAATTTATATTTTGCTTATTGATTATCAGCCAGCCTCCCCCACAGATAAACTCCTTTCCATGGCATTAGGGCAGAGGCCTATTGCCAGGACAGTACCTGGCCCATAGAAGGTGCTTAGCAAATAGTTCATGGGATGACTATAAAAGCCATTTTGGTTGTTGAGGAAGTAACATTGGCAAGATGTCATGGTTAAATAAAACAAGCTTTGATACAGAGCATGTGTAGGTGGCTTGTGTGGTTAAGAAGAGTGATTTGTTCTTGAGATATTGTCAGTCTTATAAATAGAAGGTTGTATCTAGGGTACCAGTAAATTTAACCAGTGGAGATTAAAATGTTAGCTTTATGACTTACCGTTAAACCTATTTCAAAGATACGGCTTTGATGTGTTCCCAAATGGACTTCAAGTTCTCTGTCCCACCTGCTACCACAGGGGATGTCTTGGAGGAGCAGAGCTGCCTCTGTTGGGGTGAGCAGAGAATGGGCCCCTGCCCAGTGAGTGGGCAGCTGGTCAGAGAGCCTTGGCTGTTCTCTCTCAGTCCCCTTTCTCCAAGGCTGCCCGGTTATGTGGTGAGGTGGGTATTGTGAGCAGTGGGAGGCTGGAAGGGGTCCTTCCTGCAGGAGACCCCTCTTACATGAGGCCACAGGAGTGGAATTCACTTCTAGAACTTTGGTCAGCTTGAGTAGAGCTCTGACAGCTAGAAAGGGAGACTTGAAAAAATTAGATTTTTGTCAGTCTGCTTCTGGAAATTGATACTTAGTAGTAGTTTGCCTTCTCAGGGCTTTCTCTGGGAACTGGCATTAGTCTAGACTGAGGTTAGTAAATTTTGTGTGTAAAAGACCAGATATTTTAGGCTTTGTGTGCCTCTTAACAATTTTTGTCACATATTCTTTGTTTTATCTTTACAACCCTTAGAAAAGATATAAAAGCTGGGTGCAGACTGGCCTGCAGGCTCTTTTTTGCTGTCTTCTGGTTCAGACTCCATTTTTCTCTGTTTGTTCCAGCTGGAGGAGCTGGGGTCAGTTACACTAGGCTTTGCAGGAAGAAGCTGGAGAGGCCTGGCCATGGAGGCAGTTTTTCTTGACATAAAAATGCTCATTTTTTCTTGTGTGCTTGGAACAGAAGTGATCTGGAACAGAAGTATTTTGTTCAGTGATAGTGTCATTTGGGTGAATGCTAGATTTGAAGGCCAGTACCAATTAGGATGATCTTGAGGTTTATGGTTCTTGAAAACTCCCTGAGTTGAAGTTTCATTTGAATAATGTATTACTTTTTGGGGTAAAATAAGGTTGAAAGAGATGGAGGTAGTCAGTATGTTTACATTCTCTAAAGAAAAAGGCAACACGATTAATAAATACCAGTACCAGTATTATTTACTCATTAAATTTTATATTAGTGGATATTATATTTGTTATCTTTTCGTGACTATAAACATTTGGTGATTTTTTTTTCTCTTGAATTATGTGAAATACCTGTCAATTGGTTTTGTTTTGTGACAGATAGGACTGTCACATGCCTATTAGGTATCTTTCTTGTTCATTGTGGTTTTGCTGCAGAAGGTAGTTACTGTTCTGGAGGATCAGTCCAGCTGGACATAGGTGTTAAAGTTCTCTCTGTTCCTGCTGGTCATAGCATGAATGCCTTTCAGCTCAGTGTAATCTCCAGGATTTGTTCATTTCATAGCTCCCTGGTTTTTCTTTCTCTGGTAATTTTCTGTGAATCGGAAGTTTACTGTTTCAGTCTAAGCATTAGGGAACCCTAGTGCAGATTACTGGAGCTCTTTCTCTGAGAGATTCCCCCCCTTTCCATTTATCTGCCCTGCAAATTCCAGCCTCCTCAGCCTCCTTGCACTCTGATCTCAGATCCGGAAGACTACAGTGCATTGTTGGGGTACCCCTGCCTTGCACCAGTCTGTCAAGTGTCTTCAGGAAGAAAACAAGGATAGTTACAGGATCCCAGACAGTAGTCTTTTACTACCTGTTGATCAATATCTGAAAGAGCCATTTCTTATATTTTGAGGGAGGGGATCTAGTACGAGTTACTCCATTGCAGCCACAGGTGCAAGTTCTTAGTTCCCATTAGTGGGGAATGGTATTGAAGAACCAAGATCTGGGTACAACATGTGCTCACTGTTTTATGGGTGTCTTTGCTTCTCAAGACAGACCTAAGAAATAAATAGATAAATTACATTACATATTCACACACACATTTTTACAACTATTTCTGTACTTACATGTTGAAAACCATGAGTTTATATTGTTACCTCCATTTCCAGTTTATCACCACAGGATTCATTCTTACCTTCTCCCTTTCCGTATTTGTTGTACCTTCAATATATTGACTCATTTGCTCAATCCCATAATATACTGAAAGTAGTTTCAGAGTTGCTGATCCATACCACTGCGGTAAACATACCTTTTATCCAGAGCTTATTACCTATTGACAGTACAGTCCCTGACTTAAAATGGTTTGACTTAGTGATTTTTCAGTTTACGATGGTGCAAAAGTGATACACATTCAGTAGAAATTGTAACCCCATTTTAAGTGGAGGATCATCTGTAAAACGCATTTTCCAGTTGTGAGATTTTCAACATCTCCTGAGTTTATTGGGATGTAATCCCATTGCAAGTCAAGAGTATCTGTACTTTATATCTTTGGACTGAGGGTGTGTCATACTGTAATATACAATACTAAAAATACTAAAAATATTGTATGAAGAGTTACTTAGGTTATTTCTTCTTTATTGTGGTTCTGTTTTATTCATTAGAGGTAAAGTTAGGTTTCCTCCCTCCTATTTATTTTATTTTGGATATATAAAATATAAATATGGTTTCAGAAGTCTAAACTCTACAAAGAGGTATAATCATAGAAGTATCAGTACCCACTTCCTCCCTCCAATCTCTTCCCTCCAGTTCCTACCCTTGAGGGTGTTAGTGAGTCTCATTAGTTTCTAGATTATCCTTCATGTTTCTTTCTGCACAATTAAGGCTATACCTATTTGTTCACCTATTTCCATTCTTTCTTATGCTAGTAGCATTCTGTGTATATTCTTGCACTTTATTTTTTGCAGTTAACAATACCTCCTCCCAGCACTTTGGGAAGCCAAGGTGGGTGGATCACCTGAGGTCAGGAGTTCGAGACCAGCCTGGCCAACATGGTGAAACCCCATCTCTACTAAAAATACAAAAATTAGCCAGGTGTGGTGGCGGGCCCCTGTAATCTCAGCTACTCGGGAGGCTGAGGCAGGAGAACTGCTGGATCCTGGGAGGTGGAGGTTGCAGTGAGCCAAGAGCATGCCATTGCACTCCAGCCTAGGCCAACAACAGCAAGACTCAGTCCCAAAAAAACAAAACAAAACAAAACAAAGCAAAAAAGTACCTTCTAGATATCAGTCTCTGTTAGTTCATTGAAATATAGTGATGGCTGGAAGTGTATGAGGGTTCTGTGAGACTTTTTCAAGATGGAGGTGTTACTGTAGTTTGCATGCTGATGAAACTAATCTGATTCTATTGAAAAGGGAGAGGTGTCAGAACGTTTCAGAAAGAAGCCTTGAAGTAGGCCTTCAAGAGGGACTGAGATGCTGGACAGAAATGGAAGGTTTTGGTTTTGGTTAGTGAAAGGATACTTCACTTTGAGGAAAAGTGACATCTGATTTATTAGAGCCTTGAATTCTGATAGAAATTCTGTGGCAGAATAGTCCCTTTCATCAAATGGGCAGGTAAAATT
The DNA here is from genome assembly GCF_000951035.1 of Colobus angolensis palliatus. Lineage (NCBI taxonomy): Eukaryota > Metazoa > Chordata > Mammalia > Primates > Cercopithecidae > Colobus > Colobus angolensis. Next base: position 865,438 of record NW_012115955.1, read on the forward strand.
TTACTGGGTGAGTTTCCAAGATAGAAATTTTTTTTTTTTTTTTTTTTTTTGAGACGGAGTCTAGCTCTGTCGCCC
>NW_012115955.1:867081-879513 GCF_000951035.1 Colobus angolensis palliatus
TTTTTTTTTTTTTTTGGAGACCAAGTCTTGCTGCGTCACCCAGACTGGAGTGCAGTGCAGTGGTGCAGTCACGGCTCCCTGCAACCTCTGCATCCCAGGTTCAAGTGATTCTCGTGTCTGAACCTCCTGAGTAGCTAGGATTACAGGCGTTCACCACCACACCCAGCTTATTTTTGTATTTTTAGTAGAGACAGGGTTTTGCCATGTTAGCCACACTGGTTTCAAACTCGTGGCCTCAAGTGATCCACCCACCTTAGCCTCCCAAAGTGTTGGGATTATAGGCGTAAGCCGCCGTGCCTGGCCAGTCCAGGTTTATTTCTGTCTGTTAACAGTTTCATTCAAATGATGTAGCCTTTTTCAGGTGTGTTTGTGTATGTATGTGAGTATATATTTGTATGTTTATAATATGTATGTGTTTGTAGGGGTGTGTGTGTGTGTGTGTGTGTGTGTGTGTGTGTATATACATGTACATGCATATACCAGGAAAATATAAAATAGCAATATGAGTTTGTTATGTTTAAATTTTTATTAAAATTTCTAATAAAGTTTTTTTTTTCACTATTCTTTATTTTTCTTTAAATTGTTTGTAAATTGACCTAAATATGAAATAAAGATCTAAGGAGTCCATTGGCCCCAGCCCATAGAATGTTGGTTCCTTTTCCTGTTCTACTGAGGGTTAATGTAATACACCTGTGTGGATCATCCACAGTGGTTGATGACTAGGCATTCGTTTGAAGCACACATGGACTATTTATGAAAATTAGCCATCTGCTATGCCATAAAACCTCCACAGATTTCAGAGGACAGCTATCATCAGACCACATTCTGTCACCACAGGCAGTGAAGTTAGAAGTCATTAACAAAAAACGTGATTAGAAAAAGTCCCCTACACTGGGAAATTTAAGGTAACTTCTAAATAACTTACAGCTCAACAAATGAATCTTAATGGAAATTAGAAAGCATTCAGAACTAAATGCTAACAAAAAATACTTTAAAAATTGTATAATATAGCTAAGGTTGGACTTCAGGAAAGAAAAAAGGCTGAAAATGAATAAACTAAGCATGTACCTTAAGTGACAAAAATAACTACAGAATAACCCAAACAGGGTAGAAGAAAGGAAATGAAGTGAGCATAAACTAATGACATGGAAAACACGTGAAGTAGTAAGGATAATAAAGCCCAGAGCTGGTTCTTTGAAAAGTCAAATAGTCAAACTTTTGGCAAGATTAATCAAGAGTGAGGGAACAAATATACAATATTCAGATTGGAAAAGGAGCCACAGATATAAATTCCACAGAGATTAAACTGGTAAGATAATGTGAAGAATGACTTTGTGCCAATAAAGTCAAGATCTTAGGTGGAATAGATAAATTACTAGAAAATAAAAATTAACCAAAACTGAGTTAAGAAATAGAAAACTTTAGTAATACCAGAGCAATATGGAGATTGAAGCAGCAGTTACAGATCTTTCCACACAGAAAGCACCTGGCCACAGTGACTTCAGAAGAATGTTACGCCTAAGCATTCATGCAGCAGATCATTCCAATCTTTACATACTTGGAGAAAATAGAGAAAGAGAGTCTTTTCCAGCTCTTTTTACAAAGCTAGGGTACCCCTGACAACCACCACGTAAGAGCAGCAGGAAAGGAAAACAGACTAGTTTCCTGGTCCTCGATGGAGATATTCCAGGACTCAGGAGAATCCCCACTTTATCCGGGGTTGCTTGCGGGTTAAGATGTGGATTTAGCCACATGGAAATCATTGTTTATCTTGACCTGATTATTTGGCTTTATTGCAGAGAATAGAAGCCTGTTTGGAGTGGGATCAAGAGACCAGGGTGTTCGAATTGGCAGCACATGTGCAAAAATTGGAAACATTGAAATGATGACGATACACTGCATAATAACCCCCTACAATTTTGTGAAGCATTGCATCTTTTACTTCTGAGAAAAATGCAACTTAAAATTACCATTTCTCATTCACTGGATTGCCACAATTTAATAAGTGTATTAGGGTTCTCCAGATAAATAGTATCAATAGACTATAAAAGATTTTTTGTGAGGAATTGGCTCACAGGGTTAGGGAACTGAGATGTCCCACAGTCTAAATCTGCAAGCTGGAGACCCATGAAAGCTGGTGGTGTAATTCAGTCTGCATCCAAAGGCCTGAGATTCATGGGAGCCAATGTAAATCTAGTCCAAGGGCAGAAGATGAGATGAGACGTCCCAACTCTAGCAGTGGGGCGGAAAATAGAGGCCAGTTCCTTCCTCCTTCACCTTTTGTTCTTTTGAGGCCGTCAGGGAATTGGATGATGACTACCCATATTGGGAGGGCTGCTTCTTCACAGTTCATGAATTCAAATGCTAGTTATCCAGAAGGACCCTTACCCACACACCAAGAAACTATTTTATCAGGGCACCCTGTGGCCCAAACAAGTAGACGCATAAAGTGAGTCATGACAGCAAGTATGACAATGCCATGTACTGGTGGCAGTGTGTGGATGTGGAGCCACTTGGCGTTCCATATGACCTGGCAACTGATTTTTGATGGATGCGACTTAAAAACAGAGATCCCCTGGCTGGGGCTGGGATGTTTCTAGGCCTTCAGGAGGTGCACAGATGGGTTTAAAGGATCTGTCTAATACATAACGTGCGCCCTGTCATGAAACTCTTCACGCTGACCTGGAGGTTCCAGTTCTCTTTCTCTTCTCATAGTTGCCTCTTCCACAGTGGAAAGTCATTCCTGATCTTTGCTTTGTTGCTCCAGGCAGGGGGGGAAAGCCTATTAATTGCCAAAAAAGAGGCCTTTAAAATATTAATGTTGAGAATTTCAGCTGGGAATTTCAGCTGGGATTCTTACTCTGGCAGTTTCTGGTTCTTTGCTTTCAGCATAGTTTGAAGACGGTTTACTAGAGTTGTTGGGAAATTGTGAGGTGTTTCTTGATGATGTGATTTTTCACCAGAGTGCTAAAGGAATGACATCGCTGTAGTAACCGTCTTCCTTGTTCATGTGAAAAGGTTTTCTCAGCATGAGTAAAATTGATGGTAAATCCTGCCTCACTCTAGCAGTAAATAATACTCATTCATGGATATATGAAATAATGAGAGGAGGGAAGGTAGTTCCATCTATCTCATTGTGATGCATTTCTAATAAAAGTTTATATTTAGTATTTAATCGTTATCAAATATGAAATATATTTTTGCTTTTGTCAGTTCTGTGCTAATAATACTTGTAATGAAAATTCAATCCAGATGAAAACTTTTAAACTTGGCACGTTATAGGGAATTTAATAAAAATTAATTTGATTTGCATACATACTTTGTTGCAAAGAAATGTGACAGAATGACCAATATTTTAAAGTACAAATACCAGTTATATCAGGAAAAAAAAAATGGAAGGAAAGTGGAGCAAAAATACCAGTTGATGAAGAAAGGAGATGATGTAACATTTTTTATATTGAGAAATAAAAAATGAAATGCTAAGTCAACTGACTTGGACAACTGTGACCCCCTTTTGGAAAGGGGGAAATCTGGAGGTCTCAGGAAAATCTGAGGAAAATCTGAGGTCTCAGCCATGACAGGATGGGAGGTCGGACATCTCTTGTAATACCACCTCCCTGGAAAACTGCCATTAGGCTTTCTTTCCTGAAGGTTAAACAAACCAGCCGTTTGGAAAGACTTGCTCCATTGCTGATATCAATCTACTACCTAGTGCTGCCCCTGCCTTTTGTAGCTTTAACTGCTCACCAGCATTCTTTCCTGATAAGAGGAAGAACCACTGCCAAGTCTACGAAGGATGCACAGTGAGGGTTTTGTGTCCTCTGCTTCACCTTTGACATCAGAGGGCTGAAAATTCTGCCCTCGGGCCATGCTAACACCCCCGTCTTTTGTAAGTGACCCATGAAAGTACATGAAGCTCAAATGTGCACATACATTTCTCCTTTTATAATATTCATGACTCTTAGAGCTTATTAAATATGTACATTCAGCCACCTCCTTCAGCATAAATTCCACTTCCTTTTGCCTTTCCCTTGAAGTGTCTGTTTCCGGCTTCTGGCCAGAGGCCATGCTCCCCAGTCTGTCAGTATAGCACAAGCCGCAACCCTTTATGAGAAATAAAACTCTCCTTTCCAAATTTATGAACCTCCTCAATCTTCAGTTTACAGTTTTTAAGGATGGGTTTGTATGTTTTATTTATTTTTTTGAGACAGAGTCTTGCTGTGTTGCCCAGGCTGGAGTGCAGTGGTGCGATTTTGGCTCACTTCAACTTCCACCTCCTGGATTCAAGCAATTTTCCTGCCTCACCTCCCAAGTATCTGAGATTACAGGCGCCCACCACCACTCCTGGCTAATTTTTGTGTTTTTAGTAGAGTTGGGGTTTTGCCGTTTTGGCTAGGCTGGTCTTGAATTCCTGATCTCAAGTGATCCATCTGCCTCAGCCTCCTAAAGTGCTGTGATTCCAGGTGTGAGCCACCACACACAACCTATTTGTATGTTTTAAATGTGGATGATTTTGAGAGAACCAATTCACTGAGAATGTAGATTCCACTGGATTCATTGAACATGGCATATCAGTTTTGTTTAAAAATGTCAGTGTTTATAGTGCACAGAAATCTTTGAAACTACTTAAACTTACGATGAAAAATTTTACATGTCAGCATAAAAATGTTCAAAGGAGCACATACTTTCAAAATTATTTTAGCAATAATAGGAACAAAAAGGTTGAAGATCACGTGCTTAAAGCGTTAGATCTCAAGGGGGGCATTAACACCCACAGTGGAGCCTTTTGGAATTTCAGGGACATTTTTGGCTGTTGAGGAGCTTTATTGACATATGGTTAGTGGGGGCCATGGAAACTAGACATCATGCAGTGCATAACAAAGAATAGTGTGTTTTCCCATAACTTCTCTAAAGTTCATTGGAGTAGTCTACTGCAAATATAAGTATAGAAATTTAATATATACTAATCCTAAAGAATATTTAAAAGAAGGAATTTATTAAACTGAAATTTTAGGAGAGGGCCATTATAGTGGGTGGTGTTTAAAATATATGTTTTCTCAAAATTGTTGAATAATGTATCAATTCCATGCATTGTCTACTCAGTGTATTATACATTTCCAACTATATATTTAGATGAAAAGAGTTCGCAATAGATAATGCAAAAGCAGTACAAGTTTTTACAGATATGTAACAGGAGATACAAAGTTCATTTGAAATGTCTGAGAACCAGATACTAAATTGTTAGGAACTCTTGAAATACAAGGAACGTATGAAATCTTATTGAATCTTACACTTTCTCTTAGAATAATCTCTCAGATAAACCTCATTGGCTACGATACTGCCACTCATAAAGCTTATTATACATTCTCAAATAAGATGGTATTTATGACATTATTGAATATTGTGACATGGTCACTGCCTTTAATACCCCTCTACTATTTTCACCTTTTTCTCCAAAACATTTATCCCCTTCTATGTAGATTACTTATTTGTTATGTTTATTTTTTACTCTTTTTGCCTCCCTTGCTTGGATACAGTGTAGGAGGAGAGCATGGGAGGACAGGTCTTCTGAAGAGTTTGGCATAAAAAGGAGGAAAAAAGTGGTAGCTGGAGGGGGTAGGGTGCATGGAATCAGGAAACTTAAAAAAAAATTAACTGAAGTATAATGTGAACATACAGAAAATTGCACAAATTAAAAGCATATAATTCTGTAAATTTCTACAAAATGAAGTCCCAGGACACCACAGTCATCCTACATGTCCCTTCCTTATCATTACCCATCTCCCACCCAAAAGACATTGGCAATTATTATGACTTTTACCACCAAATACTAATATTGCCTATTTTCAAACTTTATGTAATTGGAATTATGCAGGCTGATCTCTTCCACTGAATGTGTTTGCAGGATTCAGCCTGTACCATTCATCTAGGAGTAGTGCAGTCCTGTTCCTTGTAGAAATATTTCGTAATTTTGTGTGTTCTACCGTTTGCTTGTTGTTTGAGGTGTTCCTAGGTTTTAGCTGTTACTAATAGTGCTGCCCTGACTATGCTTGTACATGTCTTTTAGTACACATATCATACTTTTTTTTTGATGAGTGTGTATATTTGGAGTGGACTTGCTTTCCAAAATGATTGTACTGGTTTTACTCCCAGCAGTCTTAAGTCAGAGGTCTCATTGCTTTACACCTTCACCAATACTTTATACAGTATCTTGACTGTTGTTGGCACTTTGCATTTTCATCTTATTAATCTCCAGAAAAATTGGGATTTTTATTGGAACAACATTTAATCTGTTAATTTGGAGAGAATTTACATCTTTTAGTATGGACTATTATAACACATGAACGTAATATGTTCTTTGTTTGGCGCTTCTTTATTTCAATAAGATTTTTCAGTTTTTGTGTCAGGGTCTTCTATGCCGCTTGTTGGATTTATTCTTTCACTCCTTGATTTTTGGATGTTTTGTAAGTGATGTCTTTTTGAAATTTCACATTCAAATTTATTTTGCTAGTATATAGAAATACAGTTGATTTTTGTATATTGAGCTTATATCCAGCAACCTTACTAAATTTACTTATTTTCATGGTTTGAAAATTCTTTAGGCTATTCTTCATATACAGTTGAGTCATCTGCTAATAATGAGTTTTATTATTATACCTTTCAATGCTTATAAGTTTTAAGTTGGTTTTATCACATTCACTAGGACATCTATTACAGTATTAGGGAATACCCTTGTCTCTTTCTTGGTCCCTGGGAGGAAGCTTTTAGTAATTGACTATTACAGATTATGTTAGCTATAGGTACTTTACAGTTACTTTTTATTATAAAGATTCCCTTTTCTTCCTAGTTTGCTAAGATAATTGTAATCAGGAATGAGTATTGATTTTTAGATACTACAAGAAAAGCACAAATGATAAAAGAAAAAATTTATAATTTTGATTAATTTTAATCAAAATTTGTGCTTCAAAAATCAAGAAAGTAAAAGGCAAGCCACAAAAATGAAGAAAACATTTGTAAATCATATATTTTAGATATAACTTAGAACTCATTAAGGAGAAAACAAATTACCTGGTATTGAAAAAATGAGCAAGATTTGAATGGGCATTTCACTACAGCAGCTGTTTGAGTGGCCAGTAAGCACATGAAAAGTGTTTAACTTCATTAGTCATTAGGGAAATGCAAATTAAAATCCTTATAGATACCACTTCACACTCACTGTAGGTATAATAAAAAAGACAGACAATTGTTGGTGACTAGGAAAACAGAGACCCTCAAGCACTGCTGATAGGAATGTGAAATGGTGCAGCCAACCTAGGCAAACAGATTGGCAGGGGTTTTTTTTTTTTTTTTCTCCAAGTTAAACAAAAGTTTACAGTATGACTTAGTAATTCTACTTCTTTGTGTTTATCCAAGACAAATGAAAACATTTGTCCACACAGAAACTTGTAAGTGAATGTCCATATCAGCATTAGTCATAGTAGCCAAAAAGTGGGAATGATATGAATATCTGTCATCTGATGAAGGGATAAGCAAAATGTTTATATGTTCATATAGTGGAAGACTTCATGCTTATAACATGCATGAGCCTGAAAAGCATGCTATATGAAAGAAAACAGACAAAAAAGACCACATATTGTATCAATTTTTTTATAGGAAATGTCCAGAAAAGGCCAATTCTTGGGAACATAGATTAGTGGTTACATGGTGCTGGGGTGGGAACAGGAGTGACTGCATATGGGCATAAGAGATCTTTTTGTGATATGGAAGTGTTCTAAAATCAGATTGAGGTGATGGTTGTAGAACTTTGTAAATGTAGTAAAAATTGTTGAATTCTGTACTTAAAGTTGCTGAACTCTATTTTATGTAACATATTCCTCAGTGAAGATGTTAAGGAATGAGTATTGAATTTTATCAAATACTTCTTCTGCAACTAATGAAAATGTATATGATTTTCACCATTATTTAATTAATTTGGTGAGTCCCTTTAGTGGGATCTCTTGTTTGTAGTTCCTTTTTCTCCAAGATCTTGGCTTCAAAGTTCTGGCTGAGCCAGTAGTCTTCACTGCCAGTGTTTGTCTCCCCCATTCCAGGAGATTACCGAGATTTTGAGCTGCTACTTTATGCTATGGCTTTTATACTCTCTTTCCCCCACCAGTTTATAACTCAGTGTATGTTTTGGGGGGAAAGCAGAGGCTTACCATAGTTTCCCTTCTCTGACTTTTCAGCCTCTTACATCCTGGCTGCATTAGTTGCTGAAGCAGCTGTCTTACATACTTTCTCCAGTGTTTCATGGAAGAATTGGTCTGATGATAACCTATTCCATCCTAGCTAACAGTGGAAGTCTGTGTGAGTTTTTTTTTTTTTTTTTAAGATGTCAGTATTACAGCATTGCTCTGTGCTGATGGGAATGAACCTCTAAGGAGGGGCAGTATTGACGCCAGCCAAGGAGAGAGCTTAAGTGCTGGAGTGAGTGATGTCCCCAAGGTGATTAGAAGGGGTTGAATCCAGTGCACAAGGGGATGGATTGGCCTCCCTCATGATGTTACAGGATTCCTTAGGTGCCACTTTGCTAGCCAGAAATCTTTGCTGCCCCTGCCACCTCTGTCCGGGCCTCACTTAGGCTCCTGGGCTTACTCCACCCACTTGGCCTGGCAGGTTGTGCTTGGCTCGCACCCACTTGAATCCTATGCCTGCTGCAGCTCCATGCTCAGTTTGAGGCTGGACTGGGCATGCCACAAATGGCTTCTGTGTCAGGCACCAGTGTCTAGACAAGGGGAATGTAGTGTCACCCAAAAACTCGGAGATGCCAGCATTCGTGGAGCCCCAAGGGATGTTACAATTCTTGCTCGGGGAGTCCTGAGGTCTGGGCCCCCGGAAGTGTTGCAGCTCTTCACTCCCATAGCTTGGCTAGCGGGAGAGTGTTACACAGCTCTTTTATCCCCATTGCCCGCAGCTTGGCGAGCCGGCCAGGGGTGTCACAACCCTTTCATTCCTGCCGCCTGCTGCTCGGCGAGTTCCAGGCCCTTGTCCTGCGACCAAGAGGAATGAGGTGCATGGACACCAGAGAGTGAGTAAGGCAGAGAAGAATTTTTTTTTTTTTTTTTTTTGAGATGGAGTCTCGCTCTGTCACCCAGGCTGGAGTGCTGTGGCCGGATCTCAGCTCACTGTAAGCTCCGCCTCCCGGGTTCACGCCATTCTCCTGCCTCAGCCTCCCGAGTAGCTGGGACTACAGGCACCGCCACCTCGCCCGGCTAGTTTTTTGTAGTTTTTAGTAGAGACGGGATTTCACCGTGTTACCCAGGATGGTCTCCATCTCCTGACCTCGTGATCCGCCCGTCTCGGCCTCCCAAAGTGCTGGGATTACAGGCTTGAGCCACCACGCCCGGCAGAGAAGAATTTTATTGAGTGACGTAAGGAAAGCTCTCAGCTGTGAGAGGGGACCCAAAGTGGGTAGCCACCTGTGAGGCTGGGTCTGGGGTTTTTATGGGTTAGAATGGGTGCATGTGTGCTGATTCGTCCCTGGGTGGGCTTGGAAAAAGCACTGCTGGGGACCCAAAGTGGGTAGCCACCTGTGAGGCTGGGTCTGGGGTTTTTATGGGTTAGAATGGGTGTGTGTGTGCTGATTCGTCCCTGGGTGGGCTTGGAAAAAGCACTGTTTGATTGGTTAAAAGGCATCATCCAGAAGGAACCAATCAAGAAAGTGATGGTAATACGGGGATAGAAGTTTTCTCTCTGTTTGTGGAGTCTCTGGAACCAGCAGCTCAATTTTTAAACTGTCATTGGCTTGAAGGTTGGGTTTCACTGGGGACCCATCCCTGTCTGCCAGGGAATTTGTCTGTCTCCTGTCACTCTCAATGAGTTAGTTAATTCATAGTAACAGGAGGCAGGGCGGAATATATAGGTTCAAGTCCTGGGTGGATAGCTTTGGTGGCAAGTACTGGTAGAATTTCTTTTCTGGCTTTTGATAGGATTGATAGGAGGTTTTAAGATTCGTGGAGAGGGAAGTTGTGACATGGTCTATATGTAAGTAGGAGAGTGGATGAACTCAGGAAATACAGTGGAATTGCTGGGCATCAGAATGGCCCACTTGAGATGAGTGGGTATAAATGTAAAATATTTAAATTTACAAAGTAATACTGAGAAATACTGGGCCTCAAAGAAGAGTTTGGCATCGAGTTAACTCATTTATTTGTTTTTGGTTCTGCCAACATTTTTCTTTGTGACATATTAATTCTTCATGGAAAAATTAATGATGAAGACATGTATCAGGCCTCCCAAAACATTTAGACTCACATATTTAGCCCCCACCACCCAACCTAAGCAATACAATATTACAAATAAAATTGAAGTCCTTCGTGTACCCATTGCCAATCACACCCCAGCCCCCATAACCACCAATTGAATTTATCATTTCTATGTGTTTTATATCCCTGAATAGCATTATTGTTTTTAAAATTTGTGTTTATTATCCTGTGTATCTTTCTGTAATTATACTTTTTCAATAGTATTATTCATTAGATTTATCTGTATTTACTCTAATTCTTCCATGCTCATGCTGTACAGGTAACATTCTATTTATAATTATGTCCTTGTTTTATTAATTCTCCTATGGATGGATATTTAGGTTATATCCATTTTTTTGCTAGGCTTTGTATGCTTCCTTGAATGTTACTGTATGTGTTTTCTTGGGTGTGTGAGAGATTTTCTAGGGTGTACATATCTAAGATCCGATGGATGTTAGGCTATGTGCTTTGTCAGCTGAGGTTCTCACTCCCCCTGGAAGTGTGTGAGATCAGAATGCCCCTACCCTAGCCCTTACTTATGATATTATGTATCATCATGATTGATTTATAATAGACTAATAGGGGTAAATAGCTGAGTGTATGCCTTCTATACTGTAATTTTACTTTGTTGTTTGTTTATTTGGGGACCCATCTTTTCTCAGATTGTTAATTTTTCTAAAGATCTTCTTTGTTCTCAGAGTTAATTATCCCTTAAGGAATTCCATGTGTTTATTTTTCTCTATTCCAAAGTTACATTTCTGTGCTAAAGTCATAATTATGAAATCGTCAGTTTGTTCATACTTTAAATCTGTGCTTCCTCCATGTGGTTGACTGTCCCCAAGGCAGGCATCCACGAAGTTAGAGGGACTGACCAAAGTGTAATCTGCCCTTTTTACAGGGTTGGCATTTGTGCTAATACACTGCAAAAGCAGTGGTGGATAAACTGACAGGACCTTGCCAAGAAGCAAGATAGTGTCACCAGTTTGTTGTTATTTATGTTGACATTAAGGAGTTCATTTGTATTTTTAAATGAATAAACATTTAAACAATTTATTAGTTTTGATTTCTAATAGTGTAACTATAGATCAGCTGATGCCAGCTATAGTGTCTTCCTTTAAGAGCATGAAGGGGCCTGAGACTGGAAAGCTGGAGAAGCACTGCTTTAAGCACATGAGTAGACAAATACTTTATTCTTGCTGAACATGGTCATTGGGAAGGAAAACTTAGGTAATGTCGTTCTGTTAAAAGATGAATTAGGCTGATCTTGAAGTTGTATATTAATCTTAAGTAAATTTTCAATTCTTTGCCTTAAAATTTTGTTTACAACTGGATTATATTTGTAAATAATATACTTTGCAGGTGCTGACCTTAAGGAAAGAGCCAAAATGAGTTCCAGTGAAGTTGGTCCTTTTGTCTCCAAAATAAGAGCAGTGATTAATGATATTGGTAAGCACTATTAAATTCTTCTTTCAGCATGCTGAAGGTGATCTTAAATGTCGGATTTAAACAGTTACACATTATATATAAGCATTGGTTAAATATTTATATAATTAGATAATCATGACCTGTAGCTGTTTGTTTTAAAACGGCACCTAATATATTTAATTTGAAAAATTATGTAAAATATTTAATAATTACAGATGTCTTTTATGTATGATAAAATATGAAGGTATTTATTAGACAATAATAATTTGCCATAAGCCTTTGACTTAACAATATCTATATTTAACTATACATGCAAACATACATTTGGGATTCCTTTGTTTTTTAAATATACAGGATCATACTTTTTTTAGAATTACAGTAACTATCAATTTATTTTATTATTTTTATTTTTCATTTACTGCTGTATATTAATCCAGTCTTATCAAAAATTTTATATTATTTCTTCATTAATGAACATCTGTTTTTTTCCCCTCTGTTTATGTTATTTATAATAAGGTAGTGAATACCCTTGTAGCTAAACATAAATTCTTAAACAGGGAATCACTGTTTCAGTTATCATTTGTTCATTTTATATTTTAGATATTAATAAATTCTACAAAATTACATTCCCATAAGTTAAAGATACTATATGTTTCCTCATATTCCTGCCAGCATTTAATGTTGCTATTTTTGAAGTTTGCCTAGGTTAAAAAAAAAAAAAAAA
>NW_012115955.1:879563-1015629 GCF_000951035.1 Colobus angolensis palliatus
TTTTTTTTTTTTTTAAATTTTTGATTTTTTCTTGAGACGGGGTCTCACTTTATCTCCCAGGCTGGAATGCAGTGGTGTGATAATAGCTCACTGTAACCTCCAACACCTGGGCTCAAGAGATCCTCCTGCCTCAGCCTCCTAAGAGTTAAGGACTACAGGTGTGAATCACCAGGCCTGGCTGATTTTTAATTTTGTTGTAGAGATGGGAGTCTCACTGTGATGCCCAGGCTGATCTTGAACTCCCGCCTCAAGCGATCTTCCTCCCTTGTCTTCCCACAGTGTTGGGATCACACGCATGAGCTGCATTGCTTGGCCTTTTCTTCATTTGTAAGTTGCCTTTTCACATCCTTCATCCTCCTTGGATTATTTAGTAACTACTTGTTTATTTAAAAGGCATTTTTATATTCTTTGTTTTTAAATGTGTTATAGATATTGCCCTCTAATGTGCTTAATTTGATTCCAGTATCTTTAAATTTAAAACTGTTAATATCTAGATGATGTTAGGTTCCCTTTATTATTCTTCTTCCTTGAAGGTTTTCTCTGTTGATTCTCACACATCAGGTTTTCCAAATGAAGTTAGAATTATTTTTTAAGGCAAAGGGGAAAATTTTCTGTATTGCAACTGTGATTGGAATTTTATAAATTTTGTTAAGAAAATTTTGACGTTTTTATGATAGTAAATCTTTCTCTCCATAGTGTGCATGGCTCTTATTTTTTGGGGTCATTCATTTTTTTAATGTCTTTCAAGGAAGTTTTATACTTTTCTGCACACTGGTCTTAGTCTTATATCTCTTTCCCCCTCAGATGTATTCCTAGCTATTTTATAGCATTTATTCCTTTGAATGAGACCCTCCCCTCGTTTCTGTTGCAGTCTTGTTATTATAGTCTGTAGGAAAGTTATTAACTTGTTTTTTTGAGACAGAGTCTCACTCTGTCACCAGGCTGGAGTGCAGTGGCACGATCTCAGCTCACTGCTACCTCCGCATCCCAGGTTCAAGCGATTCTCCTGCCTCAGTCTCTCGAGTAGCTGGGACTACAGGCATGTGCCACCACGTCCAGCTCATTTTTGTATTTTTAGTAGAGATGGGGTTTCACCATGTTGGCCAGGATGGTCTCCAATTCTTGACCTCATGATCCATCTGCCTTAGCCTCCCAAAGTGCTAGGATTACAGGCAGGAGCCACCGCGCCCGGCTAAAAGTTAACTTTTATGTGCTTATTTTATATCATGTCAGCTGGATAATTACTTGTGTTAATTGTTCTTCTCTAATTTTCTTGTGTTTTCAGTTGTAAAGTACAATATAGATAATTGCCTACAAGTAATGCAATTTTTATCTCCTCCCCCAACATTTTAACCTTACATATTCATATTTTTTCATATTGGTTCAGTCCCTCATAGAGTGTTTATTTGTTAAGGTGAGCGTGATCATCCTTATCTTTCTTTGACTTTGGTGGGTGCCTTTATTATTTTGCCAGTGATTATGATATTCAGGCAGTTCTCTTCTATTTCAACTTGTTAGGAGATTATTTCTGTTTTTAATCAAGAATAAGTGTTAAAGTTTGTCAAATGCTTTTAAAATATGCATCAGGATTATAATTGATGTATGTTAGCATTTGCCTTATTTAGCCTTTATTATAGAGTTGTGTTAATAGATTTACTAATGCTGCAGTGGCCACACATTACTAGAATAAGCCCTGCCTGGTCATTGTGGTTAGGGGTGGTGTTGGTTTTTAATACATATTGCTGGATTCAGCAAAGTACTTATGGTATAATCATAAAGGAGATTGAGCTTTTAATTTTGTTTTGTGTTATTCTTTTTTGGTTTGGTGTGAAGGTTATTTGCCTTCACAGAATGAGGTGAAAAGCTTTCCATGTTTTTCTGTGCTATATACAGAGCAAATCATGTTACTTGAAAGAATTGTAGAATTTGACCATTTAACACCTTTTTGCATCTTGTGTGGTTTTGTTTCTGTTTTCTCACTTTCTTAGAATTAAAATTTTTTAAATACATGTTTTAATCTCTATAATGGCTTTTGGCTTAGCTGTCTATTCTGCCTCTTCTCGTTCTGTGCTGGTATTGTCTTAGGCCCTGCTTCTTTCCCCAGCTTCAGCCTCATGTTTATGTACCTTCTGACGCAGAGCATGAACTTTGTTTGGAAGCTGGTCAGAGAGCTTGATTTTAGAAATGTTGATGCTACCTGTAAGTTTACATATATGCACGGGGATGGCTAAGATTGGTTTCACTGTTCGAATTACCTTGATGCTTGGTCCAGAGTGTCTTTCTGTTCTGTGGATTCTGAAATTGGGATTTTTCTGGAACTCTTTATGTGTTTGCAGTGGCATTTTCTTTTTTGTGATCATAGCTGTAGCTTTTCTTTTCTGGGCTAGTTCTTTTTTTTTTTTTTTTTGAGACGGAGTCTTGCTCTGTCGCCCAGGCTGGAGTGCAGTGGCCCGATCTCAGCTCACCGCAAGCTCCGCCTCCGGGGTTTACGCCATTCTCCTGCCTCAGCCTCCCGAGTAGCTGGGACTACAGGCGCCCGCCAGCTCGCCCGGCTAGTTTTTGTATTTTTAGTAGAGACGGGGTTTCACCGTGTGAACCAGGATGGTCTCGATCTCCTGATCTCGTGATCCGCCCGTCTCGGCCTCCCAAAGTGCTGGGATTACAGGCTTGAGCCACCGCGCCCGGCCTCTGGACTAGTTCTTATCTCCATTTTTTCTTGGGAGTTCCTCCATATTTATTAATGATACTTTTTATTATAACATTACAGTAGACTTACTGTGATGATTCCGAGATTTTGAAGGATATGTGGAAACTAAGTGTCTTAATAGTATCTTAATAGAATCCACTTATTTAATATGTTAAAAATCACAGGCAGGCCGACTTTATCTTGAAGGGTCATACAGTAAATATTGTAGATTTTATGGGGCCATATGGTCTCTGTTGCAGCTATGCAACTCTGACTTTATAGTATGAAAGCAACCATAGATGATGTATCAACAAATATGTGTGGCTCTGTTCCAATACAGCTTTATTTATGCATACCAAAATTTGAATTTCATTTGATTTTTGTGTATTTTGAAACAATTTTTTGTTTTGATTTTTTTCCCCAGGCATTTAAAAATGTAAAAACCATTCTTAGCTCACAGGTTGTACTAAAACGGACAGTGGGTCTGATTTTTCTTCAAATGTCATGTGTCTTCTATCTTCATTTTTCTTGTTGTTTGGAATTAATTCATCTATTTTTATTCAAGAAATCTCACTTCAGTTCTAATTTGAATAGCTTGATGCATGCTTGGCTCATATCTTTTTCATTGGGTTTTGCTTTTTGGAGACATAAAAGTTTTAATTTTAAGGTCTTTGCTTTGATAGGGAGTTTAAAATATTGCGTCTAGGGGTTCTGTATTCTTGATAAAATTCGGGGACTAAGAAAGGAACATAAAATTTGCAAATGAATAGGGAGGTGGTGGAGGCAGTAGTAAGAAAAAACAAAACAAAAACCAAAGGTAAGTTCATCCAATCTTAAAAAATGTAAAGAGAAAAATAGCATAAACTTAGAACATATTGAATAGTAAGATGTTGAAATAAGTCCAGTAGTCACGATTAATGTCGGTTGATTAAACTTGCTGTTTAAAGACATAGATGTTCAGATTTGACTAAATAATTGACATCAGCTGAATATTGTTAATAATAGCCACATCTGGGATACCTCTTTTTGTACCTGAAGATTACTAGCCAAAAGAAAGATATATCAGTATTGATACTGGTCAAAATACATTTCAAAATAAAAAGCATTACTAGAGAGAGAGTTGCTGCATGTGATAAAAGGTTCAGTTTTTCAAGAAACATACCCTTAAACTTGTATGCACCTAAAAACAAAAGTCTCAAGATACACAAATAAAATGATATGGATAAACTGGTAATTTATTATCATTGACAAAATTATTGACCCATCTCCCTCAATTTACCATAAGGTCAAAAAGATAAAAGTTAATAAAATTTTTTCAATGATTTGAGCAACATAATTATCAAGTTTGATTTAATAGACTCAACCCCCAACTTAAATATTCTCATGAACACACGAAATGTTTAAAAATATGGGTCACGTGCAGGACCCTAAAGTCTCTGTTAAATTTCAGAAAATTGGTGTATAGAGACCATATTTTCTGTCTACGATGGAATTAAGTTATGTTAAAAGAAAAACTTCAGCCAAATTAAATTTAAAGGAGTTTAATAGACCAGTGAACGATTTATGCATTGGGCAGCCCCCAGAATCACAGTACATTCAGAGAGAGGGATGCCTTGTGGTTAGAACAGATTTATAGACAAAAAAGAAGGAAGTGACATGCAGAAATCAGAAATGAGGTACAGAAACAGCTGGATTGGTTACAGCTCAGCATTTGCCTTATTTGAACACAGTTTGAACACTGGGCAGTGTATGAGTGGTTGAAGTATGGCTGCTGGGATTGGCCAAGCCTCAGCTACTGTTACAGGGCATACTCCTAAGTTAGGTTTTCTGTCTTTTCTACCTGTTAAGTTAGGTTGCAGTTCATCCACAAGTATAGAAGTACAGAGTCCTTCTAAGGCCATATTTCGTTTGCTTTAACAGTCAGAAACAAGATATCCATACCTACAGATTTTAAAACCATATATTTGTAAAGTGAGAATGCTGAACAGCTCGTGGGTCAAAGAAGAAACTATAATGGAAAAGAATACTAAAACTGAATGATTATAAAATTACAACATGTCCAAATAGATTTGATTAAAGTGGTGCTGTTTAGCTGTGATGTATCCATGTCGTGCAGTACAAGTATGTTAGCATCAGTGAATCTGTAGGGGTCTGTAGCTATCTTAGTTCTTGCCTCCTCAGAAGAAAGAGCTCGACCCAGGGGCATAAGGCTGGAGGAGAGACTGGGGCAAGTTTTAGAGCAGGAGTGGAAGTTTGTTAAAGAGCTCTAGAGCATGAACGAGAGGAACTTGCACAAGGGTCAAGTAGGCAACTTGAGACAGCAGGCGCGCCATTTGACCTTTTGAATTGGGGTTTTATATGTTGGCATTCTTCCGGGGTCGTCTGTGGCGTCTCCTGTGATTCGTCCTTTGGGGTGGGCTGTCTGCATGCGCAGTGGCCTGCCAGCCCTTGGGAGGGGCTGCATGTGCAGTGTGTTTACTAAGTTGTAGACCTGCCTGCTTGAGGCGCTTTGCCGCTTTGCGGTCCCCTGTTCCTACAGGGAGGTCATCCGCCATTTTGCCTCTCAGTGCGCATGCTCAAGTGCACTTGCCCAGCTCCTGAGATCTTATCGGGAAGCTCCTGATCACCAGTTTCAGGTATTTCTATCTGGAAATACCTGCTATTTCCAGGAGACTGCCTTTCTCTGGCGCTGGCTGTGACCAATTATTATTTTAGAGAGACAGTTAACAGCCACTTGACAATCATAGGGTCACCCGACATTCCTGGTGTGTGTGTTTTGGGGGGAGCCCTCTCCAGCTCTGCTGGTGTCCCGTTAGCTACCTACTGTAACAGTACTTGAGGGGAGTGTACAACATTAAATCCGTGAGTTGGCAAGGAGATGTCACTGACGATAAATAGCTAAGCATTACCTTAAAAAGATTTTTAAAGGCTTTAAGTTCAAAGAATGTTGAACTAAAGCAACAATACAAGGATCAGAAATGAGTAAAATGGAAGACAGAGATGCAGTGCATAGGATCAACACAAGGCCGTGCTCTTTACAGTGGAGTAAAAAGTGTTTAACAATACGTATTACAAATGAAAAAAGGTGTGTTTATAGATATAGGAGAGATTGTAAAGATAAGAAAATACTGGGAAAAAACTTTATGCCAATAAATATGAAACTTCTGACTCAAGAAGAAATCATGGGCTGGAATAGTCATATAACCAAAAGAGGGTCCAGCTTCTCGCCACTTGTAGAAAGAAGCCGAAATAACGAGTGAGGTATGATAAAGAGTGTGAATTTTATTAATCTTCGCCAGCAAGGGAGAAAGTGGCCAGAATCCTTTCCAAAAACTGCCACTTTCCAATTTGTGAAGAGTGCAGGGATTTGAGAAGAGGGGTTTGGAATGCAGGAGAGGCAAGGGGGCTGGGAGGTGCCCAACGGCATAACTTCCTCCTATGGCTTATCCTGAATTGTTCCATCTGGTGAAGGGGCCAGCACCATCTTGGGCCCAACCAGGCCGAATCAGTCGCGGTCAATCTTGCTGTCAGTCTCTAGCCAGGAGTAACTCTGGCCTTGAAGTAATCTCCTGCTAGGGAGAGAATTCTGGAGGTGCCTGGTTTGCTTCATGATTTGGCCCCTGAAGCTTCTAAGGAAACACATGACCAGATAAGTGAGCATGGTGTAAGCTTAACAAGCATCCAGGTAAATACATGTGCTTCAGGCATGAAAGCATAAGGTGGGAAAAGGAGGGGAGTGGAGCTTTAAAGCACATTCCGAGGCTGTATTTAAAGACAAAAGAAAACACATCTGTAGTTTGTCTCAAAGCTACGTCTTGAGACTGGGGTGAAAAGAGTAAAGGAAAAAACATTTTTAAATGCAGTTTGAAGCTAAGCTGCTTGGTTACAGTCATATAATCACTGAAGTGATCAAACCAGTTCTTACAGTAAACTTTTTCACAGAGAAAGCACCAGACCCAGTTTTTTGATGATAGAGATTTACTTTTAAGATGTTTTACCCAATGCATAAGGAACAGATTCTTACAATCTTATACAGACAGTTCCACAGGATAGTAAAGTGAGAGTTTACTCCCAACTCATTGCTTCAGACTAGTGTAATCTTTATACCTAAATCCGAGAGAAACAATGGAAGAAAGGAATAGGAGGAGGCAGCCTCACTTGTGAGCATACATGAAATCCAGCAGGTTGTAACAAAAGACCAAATTGGGCTTTCCCAGGAAGGCAATGGTGGTTTCCACTGGAAAATATTAAATTTTAACTCGTTAGCCAATGAAAATAAAATCGTGTGTGTATCTCAGTAGATTGGGGAAAAAACATTTGAGAAATATCAACATGTATTCATGGAAAATGTTCTCAGCAAACTAGGAATAGAAGGAAACTTCCCTAGCCTGATGAAAGGTATCTCTTTCTTAATAATAAAATATTAGAAGTCATCTCCTGAAATCAGGAACAAGACAGGAGGACCCACTGTCACCACCTCTGTTCTATATTATTCTGTAAATCCTGGTTTGTGTAGTAGGCAGGAAACAACAATACATAAGGACCAAAAAAGAAATAGCAGAGTTCATGTGGTATGGCTGTCTCCATCAAAAAGCTGAAAGAAACCATAAATTATTGGAAGTAAGAGTGCCACAGGATGGCTGGAAATGAGATCCATATTCAAAATAATCAATTACCTTTCTTTATACCAACAATAGACGGAAGATGTCAAATAAGGATACCCTGGAAAGCAAGAACACAAATGAGTCTTAGGAATACATGTAGCATATATGGAGAAATTATAAAACTTTATTGTAAGATGTTTAAAAAAATAAATGGGAACAAATTATCCTCTTGAATAGGAAGATGTAGTATTAAAAAGATGATTCTCACAAATGGTGTGATTCAGTGTAATCACACCTCGACTCTCAGTATTGATCTTGTGAGGGACTTGATGAGCAAAAGGAGACCCCCAAATAGCCAAACACTCATAAAGAAGAAGAAAATGAAGCACCTTGCCATTTCCGCACTCAAGATTTATTATCATGACACAGAAGTGAAGGCGGTGTGTTACTGGCTTTGGGATAAATAAGTACACCATTGGGTTGAAATATAGAACCCCCAAACAGACCACCCAAGTGGGGAAGCTGATACGTGACAGAGGCACCATTGCAGACCGCTGGGAAATGGCAAAGACTTAACAGGTTTAGAGGTGGAAAGTAAAACTTTAATGATCTTAACAGAGAGAAGAGTTTCTTAAAACACAAAATATGACACATAAAAGGAAACGGTGATCAATTTTACCAAATTAAACTTAAGAACATCAATTCATGAAAAGGTACTGTAAATAAAGTAGAAAGAAAAGACACAGACTGGGAGAAAATACTTGAAACACACAGCTGCCAAAGGATTCATGTGTGCATTGGTAAGTGCATACAGGAATCAGTACATGCATATGTATGCACAGCCTTGAAGTCAGCGAGAGGACATAACAGAAAAGCATTTCACACAAAGGTACAGGAGTGAGGGCGGACATAGGGAAAGACGGTCAGCCACAGAAGTAGTTATAGACGTGCAACTAAGACCACAGTAGGATGCCGTTTTACATCCACCAGATTAGCCGAAAATTCTTAAGCCAGGTCTTACTAAGAGTTAGTGAGTTAAATGGATTACCAGGCAGAAAGCTTCTAATGGGAGCTGAACTGGTGTAACTGCTTAGGAAAAGTATTTGATATTGTCTTCCAAATTTGAATATCCACATTCCTTAAGACTCGGTAGTTCACTTTCTAAGGGGTATTTACATAGAGGGATAACTTAAGGACTGTTTTTATTGGACCTGTAGTAAGAAATATATCTACACACTGGCCCAGTAAACACATGCGGTGGGAGAGTATCAAAGGTTATGGTTCCTCTGTCTGTGCACTCCAGTTTGATACTACCCTATGTCGTTAAAAAAAATTCTTCATCTTGACTAGCTCATGAATGGGTTGCTACTTGGATTTGAAACTACATTATTCTGCAGAAATTTTGCACATGTGTCCTAGGGACACTTACATTGTTAATAGCAAAAAGCTGAAAAACAACCAAATTTCTATGACAGGAGAATGGAAAAATGTTTGATATATTCATACAATTGGATAGTAGAGAGCAGTGTACATAAATGAAAATACGCACATGTACCAATATGGATAAATCTTTGAAACATAATGTTGATTTAAAAGTATGACTTATTTTTTATAAAACTGATAGCATTCAAAGCTAAACAGTTGGTGTTTACGGATGTGTAAGCGTGTAATGAAATCACATATACACCCACAGACTTTACAAGGATGGTTATCTTTGGTTTGGAATTCAGGTGGAAAGATAGTTGAAGAGCTCAGTGGCAGACAGGTGTTAGTTCTGACCTAGATCTAGCTTTGAGTGGTGATTGTGTCGGAGTTTATGATGATTATGCTTTTTTACATGTATATGAATATATTCTTGATATGTGCCAGATAAGACCAGGTTTTAAAAGAATCGTCTATCTTGAAACCTGCAGACATTTCTTATTTATTGAATGTTTTTTTTCTTTCTCACTGTCAGCTGAAGAATGACAAGGTTCATAACTTTCGAAAGAAGGAGAGCTTTATGTCTCATAAAGGGTTCCAGCCTGCAAGGTGGCCATTCCCACATGCTGGGAAGCACAGCCTCTGGTCAGAATCCAGAAACTGGCACTTTGAAGGTGGGATAAAGGGAACAGAAATGTATGCTGAGCAGGTTGGCCAGGTATACATAGTCAGTAAGCTGCAGGAGGAGTCATGAATATTTATGAAAGGAGAAACAGGCACATGCGCATTTGAGCTTCAGGCCTTTCTGTGGGACCCATGTTTAACAAATAGCAGCCAGAACGCGATCTGAGGATGGAGTCTTGGTCCCTCTGATGTCAAAAGATGAAACAGAGGGCCAGGTGCGGTGGCTCATGCCTGTAATCCTAGCACTTTGGGAGGCCAAGGCGGGCAGATCACCTGAGGTCAGGAGTTCGAGACCAGCCTGGCCAACGTAGTGAAACCCTGTCTCTACTAAAAAAATACAAAAAATTAGCTGGACGTGGTGGCACACGCCTGTAATCCTAGCCTGTAGTGCCAGCCACTAGGGAGGCTGAGGCACGAGAATTGCTTGAACCTGGGAGGTGGAAGTTGCAGTGAGCCGAGATCATGCCATTGCACTCCAGTCTGGGTGACAGAGCGAGACTCTGTCTCAAAAAAGAAGAAGCAGAGGACACAAAAACCCTCATTGCGCCTCCTCTGTAGATGGGCCAGAACCACCCTGTGGTTGGTAGTCTCTTATCAGGAAGAAATACTGGTTGGTTGGTGTGACAGAACCACAGAAGGGCGGGGCAGCATTCAGGCTGTTGGTTGAAATCAGCAGTGGCATCTTGCAAGGGCTGGTTTCTCTTTAGCCTGTTAAACAGAATAGCCATTAGACGGCTATTGAGGGAGATGGTCTGACCTCCCATCACATCATAGGTAGGAATTCAGCCTCTGAGGTGTCTCTGTGGTCCCCTTGGCCAAAAGAAGGTCAGTTCAGTTGGTTGAGGGGCTTAGAATTTTTTTTTAATTTCTCATTATTTTCAAGGAAAGCCAAGATTTTACATTTCTAGAAAAATAGCTTTTGGGCTCTTGGTTTTAAGGTGTTTTTGGTTTTTTTCCTTTGTGAAAGGGTCTCCCTGTGTTGCGCAGGCTGGAGTGCAGTGGCTCGATCTCGGCTCACTGTAGCCTCGACCTCCGGGGCTCGAGTCATCCTCCCACCTCGGCCTTCCGAGTAGCAGGGATGGGCTCCACCACACCCAGCTAAGTTTTGTGGTTTTTGTTTCGTCATGTTTCCCAGACTGGTTTCGAACTCCTGGACTCAAGTGATCCTCCCGCCTTGGCCTCCTGAAGTGCTATGATTACAGGCATGAGCCACTGTTCGTGGCCCCCTAATTTTAAGGTTTTTGACCTTAAAACTTTTCTTAAAACTTTTTCTCTTTTATGGGAGAGAAAAATCCTTTTGCATGTCTAACAAAATGCATTTATGGCCAGGCACGGTGGCTCATCCCTGTAATCCCAGCGCTTTGGGAGCCTGAGGCGGGTGGATCACATGAGGCCAGGAGTTTGAGACCAGCCTGGTGAACATGGTGAACCCCCCATCTCTGCTCGAAATAAAAAAAGCCAGGCAAGGTGATGTGTGCCTGTAATCCCAGCTACCGGCGAGGCTGAGGCACGAGCATGGCTTCAGCTTGGGAGGCGGAGGTTGCCGTGAGCCGAGATCGTGCTGTTGCACTCCAGCCTGGGTGACAAGAGTGAGACTCGGTCTCGGTGGGGAGAAAAAGGGTTTTCAGATACTGCACAGAGGCCTCCATCTTTTTTTCTGGCCCTCTTTTCGCTAGTTCTTCTCATAAAGTTTGTTCATTTTCTGAGAGAAGAGCTTCTAGGCTTATTTTTTCCTTGGGAGGAAGTGACGTGGCCAGTGGATGTTCATGGATACTGATGGTGGAGGATCCTGCATTGTACTGTTAAAATGCTGAGAGGCCATTGTTTCAGACTGAGCTCCTGCTCAAAACCCCAGCAGACCAGATTAAATCGAGATAGTCGCTCCTGCAAAATGCCACATAATCAAACTGAAACTTTATTAAGGAAGCAGACGGATTCCAAAACAGACCAGTTTTTCCTGAAAACAGGAGATTCCAGTCTACCTGAGTCAGCTTAGTAAGAAAGTCTACTCTGCTTTAACCCTTGCCAAAGAAACAATCCCCTCCCTCCCCCCGGCAAAGCCTGATGTAACCTGTTAACCAATTAAGTTTTTTTTTCCTCTTGTCCTATTTTCTTGTTTCTACCTTACAAAACCCACTGTTCTGCCATTGCCTTATGGGAGCTTTTATTCTATTTTGTAGAATGGAGGCTGCCCTGACTCATGAATCACAAATAAAAGGCAATTGGATCTATAACTTGATTTGTTAGATTTTTGTCTCTGACAGTACTTATGGGGCTGCTTCATATACAGACCGTCCAGTAATTAAATGCCTTGGCAGTGGTGTGCCGGGGCCTGCTCACACGAACTCCAGGTGATTGTGAAATTTTCAGGAATTGTTGTTTGTTTGTTTGTTTTTAAAAAAAGATAGGGTCCCACTCTTTGCTCAGGCTGGAGTGCAGTGGCACGATCTTGGCTCACTACAGCCTCCACCTCCTGCGTTCAAGTGATTCTTCCACCACAGCCTCTTGAGTAGTTGGAACTACAAGCGTGAGCCACCACGCCCGGCTATTTTGTATTTTTTGGTAGAGACAGGGTTTCGCCATGTTGGTCAGGCTGGTCTTGAACTCCTGGCCTCAAGTGATCCCCCCACCTTGGCCTCCTAAAGTGCTGGGATTACAGGCATGAGCCATGACTCCCAGCCTAATTTTCAGAAATTTTGTGAGCTGGCTGTTGAACCATAGGGATCTTTAAATTGTGGCAGTATTAGTACTGATACAAATCAGGATTCACCCCTGTCTGTTGGGTACCACTTTTCCCTCTTGCCTCCTGTTATATTTACATTTTCTACAACTGGAGAATTGCTGGGATCTGAAAGGCAAATGTGTTTTCTCTTTGCCGTGATTTCCTATACTCTATTTTTAATGAAAGAGAGTTTATAAGCAGTTTAAAGACACGGCTTATTTGAAAGTTCTTCTATTTTATTAAAATAGAGATCAGAAAGCAGTTCTGTATTTCATTCAGAGTCACCAAATTTACTTTATTGTTCCTAGTATCTTAAAAAGTCTGTTCTTAAACAGTAACTCAAATCCTAGAATAAAATTTAGTTCTTTTGTTGTTTTATTAAAAAAAAAGTCATATGACTATTTTTGATTTGTTTCATTCAAAGGAAATGGTGAATTTTTAGATTTCTAAAATGTTAATCATTGTTACAAGTCCCCTTCCCTCTTCAAGTTTAGGTTGCCTGGGTTAGAAGCAGTAAACTGATTATTTTGAAATATTAGGCATCAGCAAGGCTACACAGCAATGAAATTATCAGGATCTATTAACAGCTGTTGTTTCTTACCATTCCTTCTAGGGCTTCCAGGTGTGCACCTTCCTTCCAGTAGTTTGTGGTGTCAATGTTGACATCACTATTGGGACCCACGTTGTGCATGTTAGCAGTATAGAATATGGGGAATGGACATGTTAATTACCTCACTGAGGGCCATTCTTGCCTTTAGTAACATTTAAATTAGATGATATTTCATGATGAGATAGAAAACATTTTTAGAATTCTCTAAGTGGAAACTCTGAAGGGATAGACCTAGTTCTCTCAAGTTGAGACATCAAAGAATTGTTACCTAATGATAAAGAAATATTTAAAATAAGTTTTCATTAGATTTTAGATTACAGAATTTAGTGTGAGGCAATGATGTTTTGGTAAATGATCTTCCACAGTAATCCTTTAAAATGCCAGCATTTGTACCTTCTTTTTCTTTATCTGATGAAATAAAATTGCAAAAGCTTTAATTTAGCTGTGTAAGTACAAAGCTGAATTGAAATACATGTAATTATGTAAAAGGGGCAGCTGACAAAATTCATCTGTTTAACAATTTTTTTTTCTTAACATTTTGTTATAAGGTTTTATAGAAAGAAAGAATTTTGGAAATTTTCAGTGTCTGGTTATCTGTTCTTCATGTGATTGAAAATCTACTGTCCATGTGCATTTTTCTGTGAAAAAAAGCTCTCTCTGTGAAATACAAAGAATATCTTTGTATAACTGAATGAAATAATTCTGTATGAAAAATCCAATGTAAGTTTTATGGTATAAACCTCTTTTCAAGCAGTGCTTCTCTTTTTTTTTTTTTTGTTAGCGTGTCTTTCAGTTTGAGAATTGGGATACGTTTGAATTTTATTATTGAAAGGCTCAAAGTAACACGAAACAAGTCACTAATAATTAACAGACCCACTACAGTATAATAGATGCACATACGTATCAAACTTTTATCTTGACCTCTCTTCTGCAGAGGTTTAATATTGGAATCAAACTCTTCCTGTCCTAGCCTAGCTCTCTTTGTATAAATGAGTGTTCTTTAATGTTTTGGTAACCACATGACCGATCTTTCTGTCATCTTTCTCTTAAGCTTGAAGTTCCATTATATTTCAGAATGTAATGATACTCTGAGGATGTCACAAGATCTGCTCAGTTTAACATTTTCTCAAAGATATTTCCATAGGATGATGTTTATTTTGTTGTAGACAGTTTAAATTTTATACATTATTAAAATGTGATGAACTCTTGAATTATTTTGGTGTAAGTTTATTGATCTTGATCTCTTGATGTGGAATCAGAAAATGTGGATTCTCTCTACCATCTGGTACTTTCCATCTCTCCCCATTGCGAGAACCATGAGTTGGTTTTTTTCTTCACTTATACCTAGGATCTAGTAATGAGCACATGGTGGGTACCCGATTGAAAGGGCAAATTGGCTTATATCTTATTGATGTAAACATGTTAGCCATACTGTAATTATTTCATCTTATCTTCAGGCTGAACCTTCTCCTGCAATCCCTTTCTGTCTGCCGCTACCTAAAATTCCAAGAATCCTGCTGAACTTGCCTGAGTTTGATCCTCTGTCTTTTCTCCCCAAGCTCCTGCTGCTCTTAGGACATCACTGAGAATGATGGAATGAACATGAGTGGAGCAGTTGGACTGTCTGTTGTGATGGTAAATTAGGACAGCCGACTGATCCTTTGCTAGATTGGGATGGGAGGTCTTGCTAAGGAGTTCAAGTCTGATGTGTGAAGGTAGTGATGCTTAGTGGACATCCACGTGCAGATGAATTTGGAGTTGAGGCGGATTGACCCAGGTGAACTTGGGAGTCATCAGAATGTTAATGCTATGTGAAGCCATGACCACTGGATGAGACACCTAGGGGGTTACTGTAGAGAGAAAAAAAGTCTGAGAACTGTGAGGCATTGTGATGTTTAGAGGCTGGAGTGAAAGAGGTAGATCGAGAAAGGTCAGCGAGGGTAGGAAGGTAGGAAGAAAACAATATTCTTACTTGTTCATGTTTATTTTATGTTAGATCCAGGGGGTACATGTGCAGGTTTGTTAGATGCATATATTGTGTAATGGTGAGGTTTGGGCTCCGAGTGAACCCATCACCCAAATGGCGAACATTGTATGCAATCAGTAATTTTTCATCTCTCACCCCCTTCACCACTGTCCTCCCCTGCGGAATCCCCAGTGTCTGTTATTTCCATCTTTATGTTCATGTATACCCATTGTTTTGCTCCCACTTACAAGTGATTTCACTAAGGATAATGACCTCCAGCTCCATGGGGCAGCAAAAGACATGATTTCATTCTTTTATTATGGCTGCATAGTATTCCATGGTGTTCATATACCACATTAGGAAGAAAACAGGATTCCAAAAGCCAAGTGAATAAAATGTTTCAAGAAGGAGAGTGTGAATAAGTGCAGCTGACAGGCCAAGTAAGATGAACGGTAAGAACTGACTACTGGGTCTTTGAGACAGTTTGGGTATTTGGCACCACCCAAATCTCGTGTTGAATTGTAATCCCCATTGTTGGAGGTGGGGCCTGGTGTTGGAGTCATGGGAGTGGATCCCTCATGGGTTGGTGCTCCTGACCTCAGGTGATCCACCCACCTTCACCTCCCAAAGTGCTGAGATTACAGGCATGAGCCGCCACGCCTGGCCAGCAATTTTTAACGTAATACATTTAAGATAAAAGTTAAAATTTAAGATAAAAATTTTTACAGAGGAGACTTTGAGGGGAAGTGGGGCAGTTTGCTCTAGGTCACCTGGGAGGCCAGCTGTGAAGTAAACAGGATTAATTTTTCTCCATTTCCTTTTCTGAAGGAGAGTTTTTTGTGAAGACTAATTTTCCATTTCACCCAAACCTGAAACTCATTATGGAGAAAGGATGTCAGTTATATTTTTAAAACTTTTTTAGCTTGTAGACAATTGTGCATGTACACAAATACAAATTTACTGGAGCAGAGACAGCCTAAGGAGGGGTTGTGGGGATTGCAGTCACCACCAGTGACCGAAGGCTGCTGTCTCATTGAGAATCCCACAGGCAGGTTACAGAATAGCATGGTTCTCAAATGTCTTGGTCTCAGGATCCACTTATACTCTTAAAAATTACGGAACACCCCAAAAACTTTTTATCTAGGTGCATTAAATCTATTGGGACTGATTATATTAGATATTAAAATTTTGAAAGATTTGTTTGAAAGTAACAAGGGCATAGTGAGTCACGCCTGTAATCCCAGCACTTTGGGAGGCCCAGTCTGGTGGATCACCTGAGGTCAGGAGTTTGAGACCAGCCTGGCCAACAGGGTGAAACCCCATTGCTGCTAAAAGTACAAAAACTTAGCTGGGCATGGTGGCGGGTACCTGTAACGCCAGCTATTTGAAAGGCTGAGGCAGGAGAATCACTTGAACCAGGGAGGTGGAGGTTGCAATGAGCTGAGATCATGCCCTTGCACTTCAGCCTGGGTGACAATAGCGAAACTCCGTGTCAAAAAAAAAAAAAAAAAAAAAAATTGCTTAATAAAGAACATTTTCAAAGTTTGCAGAATTTTTTTGTTAGTCCACCAAGTTGACCTGAATTGTTTGTTTATGTTCACTGTGTCTTTTTTGTTTGTTCTAAAAGTATGTAATTAATGTAGTTTATTAGATTCAATCCAGCATATATTTTACTTTTTATATTCCTAATTTGATGTAATTATTAGAAGTTGGAAGTACTGAATGATGGCGTGTGAAAGATCAACTGGTAGAACACTTGACTGTCTTTGTTTCTGGCGCAGTGACTTACAGATCTTAATTTTAGTTTTATCGTCTCACCAAGAATGGTGGAGAATGGAAACAAGCATCTGAGAGTCAGTTCTTTTCTCTTATGAGTTATTAACATCCCACTCCTTTTGAATCATAGTTCAGTATATAGTTTTCTTGTTTTTAGAAGCAGTGTCTCGCTCTCTTGCCCAGGCTGCAGTGCAGTGGCACAGCCATAGCTCACTGTAGCCGTGAACTCCTGGGCTCACACGATCCTCCTGCCTTAGCCTCCTGAGTAGCTAGGACTACTCAGCCCACCTTGCCTGGCTAATCTCTTTCTTAGTGGACGGATACAGCTTCTTTAAATATGTTGATATGTTTGGTATTAGGCCTGTCATTATGCTTTTCTGTGCCTTCTGATTTTGGCGATTTTACATTTTAAAAATAATCTTAACTATGTTAGGTGCTTCTCT
Organism: Colobus angolensis palliatus; assembly: GCF_000951035.1. NCBI lineage: Eukaryota > Metazoa > Chordata > Mammalia > Primates > Cercopithecidae > Colobus > Colobus angolensis. The sequence continues at coordinate 896,477 of NW_012115955.1, forward strand.
GGTTTGTTCTGTGTGTGGATTTATTCTAATAATGTTAAGGGTTGTATTTTGGTACTACCTTGTTGTCATTATTACACTTGTGTAGTGTACTTGATCCACTGTTTCTTTAGAAAGTTCTGTTGAACGATGGCAGAATTTATATATTTCCTGTTTTAAATTCTTCCTTCCCACCTTTCTCTTCTCCCACCCTTTTTTCTTAGTGTTTTCTTTATACAGTAGTTGACCCCTTATTATTAGGGTATGCACTCCAAGACCCCTAGTGGATGTCTGAAACCACAAATAATACCAAACCTATATATACTGTTTTTTTCCTATACATACATGCCTATGATAAAGTTTAATTTGTAAATTAGTCACAGTAACATTAGCAACAATAAGAATAAAATAGAACAATGTATAGCAATATTCTGTAATAAAAGTCATATGAATGTAGTCTGTCCTCAAAATATTTTACCACACTATACTCACCCTTCTTGTGTTGAAGAAGGGATGGAGCAGGATGGTGCGAGATTTTGTCATGCTACTCAGAATGGTGTGTCATTTAAAACTTATATGTTGTTTATTTTTGGACTTTTCCATGTAATATTTTTTAATTGGGGTTGACCATGGGTAACAAACCTCAAAAAGTGAGACTGCACTTAAGGAGAGACTACTATAATTTTAGATTTACTCACACCTCTGTTACTTGGTGTACAGATTTTAAATTATATCTCTCCATCAGCCCTTGTTCATGAAAGCTCAAGAAACCAGTGTGCTTTCTTTTGTTGGCTTTATGATTTTCAGATCAATTAGATCATATACTTCTTTAAAATAGCTTTATCGAGGTGTCGTGACATAAAATAAATTGTCCATATTAAAGTGTACAATTTGGTAACTTTTGACTTGTGAAAACAGCACCACAATCAAGATAATGAATATGTCCATTACCTCCAGAAATTTCCTCAGGTACCTTTACTGTCTCTTTCTTTTGCCCCTCCCTGCTACCCTCAACCTATCCTCAGGCAATTACTGAACTTGTATCTCGATAATTTCCGTATTTTTGAATTTCATGTAAATGCAACAGTGTGTGTTAATTTTTGTACGTATTCCACTAGCTTTTTTTTTTTAATCAATAGTTCTTTTTTATTGCTGAGTAGTATTCCATTGCCCAGATGTACTACATGAAATACATTTGGATTGTGTTCAGTTTTGGGCTGTTACACGTAAAACTGCTACAGACATTTGTGTGTTAAGTCTTCACTACCCTTACGTTTATGAATCCAGTTATGGCCGTTGCTTCCTCAGTAGCATTTTCAATATAGTGGATCAGCATATTATCCTATGGATGGTGAGATTGTCAAGTTCCTTGTGGATTAGCTAAGTATCCAGAGTTCCTTAAACTGTATTGTGTGTATAAATCACCTGGGTTAAAATGTACATTGTTGAAAATGTAGGTCCTGTTTCAGTGGGTCTGCGATAGGACCTGGGATTCTACATTTATAAAAAGCTTGCAGGTGATGCTAATCCTGCTGTTCTACAAACCATACTTTATTTTATTTTATTTTATTTTTTTTTTGAGACGGAGTCTTGCTCTGTCGCCCGGGCTGGAGTGCAGTGGCCGGATCTCAGCTCACTGCAAGCTCCGCCTCCCGGGCTTACGCCATTCTCCTGCCTCAGCCTCCCGAGTAGCTGGGACTACAGACGCCCGCCACCTCGCCCGGCTAGCTTTTTGTATTTTTTAGTAGAGACGGGGTTTCACTGTGTTAGCCAGGATGGTCTCGATCTCCTGACCTCGTGATCCGCCCATCTCGGCCTCCCAAAGTGCTGGGATTACAGGCTTGAGCCACCGCGCCCGGCAACAAACCATACTTTAAAAAACAAAGTTACAGAGCCTGAGAGTTCATGAAGCAAGGCAATAATGGTGGGTTTTTTTTTCCTGCCAAGTGAAAGTAAACTACTTATGGTATGTTATCTTTTCATCAGAAATAGAAGTTACTGCATTTGCCATGTTAAGCAGCATTTTAAATGCCAAGAGTTTTGTTACATGTGGAGCAGCAATCAACAGAAGTCATTACTCAGTTCTGCTAGTAAGTGTAACCTTTCAGATAAGATTGCTGAGTGGGCATGGGCTTCCCTGCCAGCCTGTCATCTGTGCATTTCCCTTAGGAGTGTTTATGTGATTTGGAATTTTGGTAGGAAGGAGATATTCTGGGGTTGGCCCTTTTTATTTTAATAGTCTATAGAGTCATGTACTGAGAGGCATTGCCACGCTGTGGGTTTGGGGGTTTCCAGAGAAAACTCAAGTCAGAACTCGATTACAGTCAGCTGACTGGTGCTTTGCATCCAGTTCCCTAGGTTTCCCCAGTTGAACCCAGTGAACTGTGGTGTTGCTGTAGGTCTCAAGGAATTAGTGGCGCACAGAGCCAGTGTGCAAGTTTCAGCATTTCCCTTTTTCTCAGGTGCACGGTCACAAGCCCTTAGGGGAAGGATGGGAGTATGGCTTACAGCGTTGGGGATCTGGGGTGTGATAACTAGTGATAGGCAGTAATGGTTAAGAGCAGAACCTGGAAACCAGACAGCCTGTGCTCAGACTGTACCAGGCAAATAACAGCAACTCCTTTGTGCCTCAGTGGATCCTCATCTATAAGTTGAAAGTCATGAGTTCTTACATCATAAGGCTGATACGAAGTTTAAGTAATATTTGTAAGATTCTTAGGACAGTGGCCACACATAGTAAAAACTTTTTGAGTATTTGCTAGATACATAAACATACAGGAAGACAAATAGGGAAATGATAGGCTTAAAAAAATTAAGCAACTTTTCTCAGGTCTCACAGTGGTAACAGTGGGGGCTTTGCGCCAGGATTTGACATTTCAGCTCCCCACAGTTGCATTCTGTAGCTTTGCTTAAATCATTCAACATGGTGTCTGGCATATATTTGATGAAGCAGTGACTGAATATAGGACTTTGCCAGTTTACTAATTTGTTGAGACATGAAGTGTCAGCATAAGCATAGTATACCAATTGAACATCCCTGAACTCAGACTAGACTATGTCTGTGATGTTCTGGCTTGGGTGTTAGTAATAAAGTAGATAATAAGCTTAGGTGTAGTTACGTTGTTGACCCTCAGTTGTATTAAAGAATAGATCTTTTCTAATAACTGAATTTTTAAAAAACTTTTCCTGGACATAGGTATGTATGAATTGCTTTCTAAAGAAATTGTAGGTATTCTCTTCTAATTGACTAAGGAAGTCACCATCTGATTTATATCAGATCAGATTGTTTTATAAACATTCTATCATGTTGTTTTAAAGATGCTAAAGGAAATAATATCCTAGTGTGGTGTTAAAATAAGGTATTACTGAGTTTTTCCAAATGAGTAATGTATTGCTGAAATTTTCCAGATTTTTCCATGTAATATTTTCAAACTGCAGTTGACCATGGGTAACTGAAACCTCAAAAAGTGAAAGCACACGTAAGTGGAGCCTACTATAATTTTAGATTTACTCACACCTCTGTTACTTGGTGCACAAGTTTTAAATTATATCTCTCCACCAGTCCTTGCTTATGAAAGCTCAAGAAACCACTGTACTTTGTTTTGTTGGCTTTTTTACTTCATTAAGCTGTTTTACTTAATTCTTCAGTTAGAAACATTTTGTAGACAACTTCCTACAATGCTAATTTATGTTAATTAATAAAGTACCAGTGCTTAACCTATTTAATGATTTGAGAATATTAGTATCCCATTTTTCTTGTTCTTTTTGTATGTGGAATCCAAATTTCTTGTCATTTTGTGTTATATATTTTTTATAAGCTTTAGGTACAAGGTGCTGTTAAGAGTTAAGGAAAGTACTTTCTGCCTTCATCATTGAGTATAAAATCTACAGCACTGCACTTTCTGCCTTCATCATTGAGTATAAAATCTACAGCACTACAGTGAGGCTGTCCTCATGCTGTTGCCACCCATGGTCTTACTCTGCATCACTCGCAGTATTAGGGAGGAATTGGACCCTATTCCATGTTGCCCACATGCCTGTGGTTTTAGTTAAATCGGGGATTTGATTACTTATTTTACACTGTTTCTAGGCAGTTTTTCTCTTTTTTTCCTAGTGAAAAAGTAAATTTAGTCCTCTTTTCTGTATGAATCCATACAGCCTGAAATTACTGTGATGGGCTTGTATAAAAAAGCATGTGAGAGGGAATGCTAGCCTTCAGCAATTTTTCTTGGTGTAATGGCCCCTTCTGTAAGGAATGTTGCTGGTCTTCATCTGTAAGTTTTTCTTCACAACAGCTTATAGAGTTTTTCCATGTTATTTAGATTTTAACCTAGTGCTAGAATCGAAGTGTCATATTTGAATACGGTTACCTTTGGCTTTTGGGTATGTGCTCCTTTTAAGGTCTGTGGTGCCTGAGACTTCTCACTCTTTGAACTCCCATCTCTCACCCGTGGTATGTTTGCAGCCATGACCCTGGTGTGGGCCTCCAGGGAGCCATGGCCCAGCCAGCCTGCAGGCTTCACTCAGGGCTTGTTTTGTTATTGTGATTTTTAAAAAAACTCAGTGATGGGAATGGGAGAATATACATTAGGATGAAGGTGAAGTTTTAGCCAAAATGAAAGATAATTAGGTATTTATTGTAATTTTCAGTTAACTTTGATGTTATTTCTATTCTTCTTGAAAGCATAATGCTACATAGGGCCTTTCCCTTGAAATGCTTGATTTCACTGCTTTCTGTAGGAACACTATTCTTCAAGCAAAACCAAATTTAAAATCATGCGGGGCTGGGCGCGGTGGCTCATGCTTGTAATCCCAGCACTTTGGAAGGCCAAGGCGGGTGGATCACGGGATCAGGAGATCGAGACCATCCTGGCTAAGATGGTGAAACCCTGTCTCTACTAAAAACACAAAAAATTAGCCAGGCGTGGTGGCGGGTGCCTGTAGTCCCAGCTATTTGAGAGACTGAGGCAGGAGAATGGTGTGAACCTGGGAGGGGGAGCTTGCAGTGAGCCGAGATTGCACCACTGCACTCTAGCCTGGGTGACAGAGCGAGAGACTCTGGTCTCAAAAAAAAAAGCAAAACAAAAACAAAAACAAAAAAAATGCATCTGACACTAACGTTTTCCTTTAATAATCAGATTGTTCATATTTTTCCAGAAACATACAAATAACCTATATTATGTGTTGGATTTATCTGAGAACTGAAAGTAGATACTTTAATCTTCCCCGCTTTCGTAATCCCTTGACTCTAGTTATTGTAGGCTGCAGGTCCTACAGACTGCTGAAGTGAACCAGAGGCCTTCCTTACAGTTGCTTTTTTCTCTCTTAAAATAGCAAACTGTTTAATTGTTTGCTTTAATTATATTTTTGGGAGCATTTCAAAGGATTATTATCTTCTTTGTCATGCCTGGCTCATTTCCTGGTATGAAACTGAAAATAGTATCTGATCCTATTGGTTGCATAACATGCTGAGTCATAATTTCTTCCTCTTGCTGTTGGGAATAGCCATTGCTCATTGGATTCGCAGTTTCTGTTTCATTTATCTGTGCTTATATACAACTGTCATTTTGCTATTCCTTTAGATCTTTGAATTCATAATCTACCTTTCTAAAGGTGTGTTTTATTGAGTTCCCGCTGTGATTATTAATATATTTTTTTCTTTTTTTTTTTTGAGACAGTCTCACTCTGTTGCCCAGGCTGGAATGCAGTGGTGAGATCTCAGCTCACTGCAACCTCTGCCTCCAGGGTTCAAGCAATTCCCCTGCCTCACCTTCCCAGTAGCTGGGATTACAGGCACGTACCACCATGCCTGGCTATTTTCTCTTTTTTTTTTTTTTGAGACGGAATTTCACTCTTGTTACCCAGGCTGGAGTGCAATGGCACGATCTCAACCCACCACAACCTCCGCCTCCCAGGTTCAAGCAATTCTCCTGCCTTAGCCTCTTGAGTAGCTGGGATTACAGGCATGTGCCACCACGCCCGGCTAATTTTGTGTTTTTAGTAGAGATGAGGTTTCTCTATGTTGGCCAGGCTGGTCTCAAACTCCTGGCCTAAGGTGATCTGCCTGCTTCAGCCTCCCAAAGTGCTGAGATTATAGGCATGAGCCAATTTTTGTATTTTTAGTAGAGATGGGGTTTCACCATGTTGGCCGGGCTGGTCACCAACTCTTGACCTCAGATGATCCACCTGTCTTGGCCTCCCAAAGTGCTGGGTTTACAGGCATGAGCCACCACACCTGGTCCCCTCTTTGATTATTAAGTGCTCCCAAGTAGAAGAAATTCTAGATGTAAAAAAACCACATATATCAGGTAACTATGAGACTGGCATGTGCTTTGAGATGATGCATATTTTTCTGGATAAAATTTACTACGACAGACATCTTTTAGGCCAAAATTAGGATGATGTATAGCCTTAGAGTTTATAATATTGTAAAATGGCTAATATTTAATTACCCATTGAATGTGAATTAAGCTGTTTTACTTAATTCTTTAGTTAGAAACATTTTGGGGCCGGGCGCGGTGGCTCAAGCCTGTAATCCCAGCACTTTGGGAGGCCGAGACAGGCGGATCACGAGGTCAGGAGATCGAGACCATCCTGGCTAACACGGTGAAACCCTGTCTCGACTAAAAAATACAAAAACTAGCCGGGCGTGGTGGCCGGCGCCTGTAGTCCCAGCTACTCGGGAGGCTGAGGCAGGAGAATGGCGTGAACCCGGGAGGCGAAGCTTGCAGTGAGCTGAGATCCGGCCACTGTACTCCAGCCTGGGTGACAGCAAGACTCCGTCTCAAAAAAAAAAAAAAAAAAAAAGAAAAAGAAACATTTTGTAGACAGCTTTCTACAGTGCTAATTTATGTTAATTAATAATTTAAAGTACCAGTGCTTAACGTATTTAATAATTTGAGAATTAGTATCCCGTTTTTCTTGTTCTTTTTGTATGTGGAACCCAAATTTCTCATCATTTTGTGTTACATATTTCTTACAAGTTGTAAGGCACATGGTGCCTGAGACTTCTCCCTCTTGGAGCTCCTGTCTCCCATCTGCAGGCCCCAGTCCTTACCTCTGGTATGTCTCTTGGCACCCAGACTGGCTCCTCTTGCAGTGACCCTGGCATGGGTCTGCACAAAAGGAAACAAGCCCTGGAATTCTTAAGATTCTCAAGGGGATACAATTTTCATCCTCTTTAGAAACGTAATTTCTCAAATTCTTAAAAAATCAAGATGAGGTCTCACCCTGTTGCCCAGGCTGATCTTGAATTCCTGGGCTCAGGAAGGCCTCTGGCCTTGGCCTCCCAGAATGCTGGGATTATAGGCATGGGTCACTGTACCTGGCCCAAATTCCTATCAGACTTAAAATTAATTTTTATTAATTCCAAAAAGTATAAACATATTGGAGAAATAAGAAGGATACATTTATCTCTCCAGAGATTCCAAGGGTTTTAAGAGCTGTATGTCTGGAAACAGAGATGAAGACCAAATATGTATTTCATAATATCACAGCCTCCAGCAGCTACTTGGTGAGTGACTTCAGCACTCACATAGCAGGGAGGGAGCACCCACTCTTTCTCTGCTTCTGCTCTCTGCACCTTAGAACTCTTTGCAATTTTTCTTCTCTTTAGCGCCATAGGACTATGTTTATTTAACTATTAAACAAAATAGGTTAATAATAATAAAAAAAGAAAAGTAGACAAAATACTAGGTTTAATATAATAGAGGAGGAAGAGGCAATGAAAAACTTTGAGGTTTGTCCCCGATTAGTAAGGACATTATTGAGTAGCATTGATGTGATGTTAATTTTTGTTTCATATGGGCAGTATGGTGGTGAATCTTCTGATAGAAAAGTATGCACAGAGTGCCATGTAAGCATAGAGGAAAGGACATTTGAGCCTTGACAAACAAGTAGGGGTAGCCAGGCATTCTCGGCAGAGCTGCACCTTGTATATGGGTATTGAGTTTTGAATGGAGACTTTTGGAGCTGTTTTAAGTAGTTTGGGGCTGGAACAGAATAGCTGAGGTTTCAGAAGAGATCAGACAGGTGTGCAGAACTTAGTTCCAGGTGCCTACTGTGCCATGCTAAATGTTTACACCATTTCTATCCTGAAGGTAGAATAAATCATTGTACAGTTTTAAATAGGGGAACAGCATGACTGTTTACATTTTAGAAAGATTACCCTGCAGGAAAGGTAGAAGATGCATAGAAGAGTGGCAGATTGCAGGTGAAGGAGATTACTTAGGTACTTCCTGCTGGTGAGAAATGATGGGACGCAGAACTTGGGCAGTAGAAAAGGTCATTGGCAAGGAGGACATCTGGGATGACTTTTGAGTGTCTCGAGTAACTTGGTGAGTGGAGGTGCTACTAACTGAAATACAACCTAAAAGAACTGGGAAGAAATGGTTTGGACACATGAAGTATTTAAGTGGATATGTCCAACAGGCAGGGGCTGTTTGGGTTTGAGGTAGGGATCTGGAAATCATTGGTGGTAGTATAGGTGGTAAAAGTTGTGGATGAGAATGAGATCTCCTGGGAAGAGCTTTTATTGAGAGGGGAAGAAGGCTGAGAAATTACCAGAGGTAGATGGAAAGGCAGGAAAAAGAGGGACCCAGCAGGCAGTGAATGGAGGAATCCAAGGAGGGAGTGTCCAGGATGGATGTCTCTGATCTTCTGAGGCAGTACATTGAATAGATACTGAGTGTTGTCCACTGGCTATAGGACAATCTTAGAATGTCATTAGTAACTGGAACAAGAATGGTCTTGGTGGTTTGGAGGTGAATGGGTGTGGGTGGCGTGGATTTACTCAGCTCCTCTCAGAAGCTGGTCTATAAAGGAGGTGAGCTGGAGGGCCTTAGCAAGGCCTAAGGAAGGCTTGTGACGGGTGAGACCTGAGGTTGGAGAGATAGTAGATTGAGGAGATCTAGAAATAAATGATCTCTAGGCAGGTTTTTAGGAAGGAAGAGGAATCAAGAGTGGGTAATCAAAGTCATTACATTCTACTTGTAGTAGCTCAAGATGACCTTGGGAAGTACTCAGTTTAACTTGCTGTTTTATATTTTTATTGATGTTTCTTTTCTTTTTTTTTCTAGATAAAATTCACCAGATATTGTTTGCACATTATACTCATTTCCAGACTACAAACACTGACATAGCTGTTATTTTTTTCACAAAGTGTTCTGGCAAGAACATTTTGAATTTGTCCTGTCCTTTCAAGTCCCTCCCTATCCCCAACCCCTAAATGTTCAGACAGGTACAAATAGTGAAATACTGCCTGTGCAAAAGCCCGTTCCACGCCTGCTCTTCTGGGAGAGCTTCAGGTGGCAGCTATGTATATGTGCCCCTTCCTGGCCTTTTCAGACTCGATCTCAAATAATTCTGATGAATTCGTTTGTTTATGAATAAGACTCAGTATACTTCAGCAAATTTGTATATTTTAAAAGGGGTCAAGGAGTGAACCTCTGGGGGATTTTACATATCAGAATGGAAGAGAGAGATTTTGGGGGATAGTACATTTTTATTGTTTTTGTTTGTTTGTTTGTTTGTTTTTTGAGACAGCCTCACTCTGTCACCCAGGGTGGAGTGCAGTGGCACAATCTCAGCTCGCTGCAACCTCTGCCTCCTGGGTTCAAGCGATTCTTCTGCCTCAGCCTCCTGAGTACCTTGGATTACAGGCACCTGCCATCCTGCCTGGCTAATTTTTGTATTTTTGTAGAGATGGGGTTCCACCATGTTGGCCAGGCTGGTCTTGAACTCCTGACCTCAGGTGATCCTCCCACCTCAGCCTCCCAAAATGCTGGGGTTACAGGTGTGAGCCATAGTGCCCGGCCGACAGTACCTTTTTAAAATCCACTTTCTGTTGTATATTAACATTGACCAGCCTTGCTTTACATTCCCGTAGTCCGAAATAAAATTAATAGAAAGAGTTCTGCTTTTCAGAATAACTAATAAAACTGGTCACTTTTTGAACTGGTTATGAGAATGAAATCTGTATGTCATAATTTACAAAAATTATTAAAAATAATACTCAGTTTCTGGACTCAAGCAAGTTGAGCTTTTAGTTCTGTGACTGGCTGACACCTTTCCAGGCGTGCTTCTGAGCCGGTTCTCAGGGCATCTTGCCTCTGAAGTGGAAGAGCCTGATTGTTTTCCAGCTCCTGTTCATAATGTTAGGACTCCTCACTAAATGACAGCTCACGGGCCAATGCCACAGCAACTACTTGGACAGTTTCTTTCTTGTTTGAGCAGATGTCCTTCTTTGAATGAGACAGTCTCATTCCAAGCACTGAAGTAGCCCATAAAGGATCATAAATTTCACAATTATGTATAAGTCATTTCAATTTGAACTTTGTGTGAACCAAACATCTTGTGAAAGACTTCTGGCTCTAAGATTAAGAAATCATAGAACTGTGATTCTGTTAATTCAACAAAAAAAGGTTTATGACAGTAATTCAATAATATGGGAAGGTTTAAAGACATTGCACATATATGTGATGGAACACTATACAGTAATTATATAATATTTTTGAAGAATAGTGGTGGAAATGCCTATATTTTGTTAAAGGTAAAAGAGATACAAAAGTCTGTATATGATCTCCCATTTAAAGCATAAATTTACAGAAAAAAATTTAAAATGAATTACACAGTGAGGTAATGATTTTATTAAGGAAGCATAAAATTTTTCTTTCCATTTCAGCTAATCTTCCCGTACCAACAATTGCAGCAATAGATGGACTCGCTTTAGGTGGTGGTCTTGAACTGGCTTTAGCTTGTGATATACGAGTAGCAGGTGAGGATTAATCTTGTTAAAAACATAATTTAAAGAAATGAAGTTTGTGTGTACTCTTCAGGTAATTTTGAATATTTCATTCTGCTTCCTGTTGTTGAATAGAATATTTTCAACAAGTTGCTTGTTGGACCTGATGGTGTTTTCAAAATTCCCACCTGAAAAAAGTCTTCTGTTGTTTCTTGCCAGGATTTGGGTCAGGTAGAACTGAGTTTGAATCTTAGGTCTTGAACCAGGCGCGTGGCTCACACCTCTCTAATCCCAGCACTTTGGGAGGCTGAGGTGGGAAGATCACTTGAGCCTGGGAGTTTGAGGCTGCAGTGAGCCATGATCGTGCCATTGCACTCTAGCTTGGGTGACAAAGGGAGACCCTGTTTAAAAAAAGAAAAAAAGATTTAAAAAAGAAAGAAAGAAAGGAAAAGAATCTGAGGTCCTCCCCTTTTTAGGCCAGTATCTGCCTCTTTAGAGGAAATGGGGGAAATGACTGTTGCTGTTGTGAAGATGAAGCCATTAATCTATGGATGTTAGTCCAAGCACTAAATCACCATTAGCTACAGTAATCGTAACTTCAATCTCTTTGGAGTCCACTTTCTTCCTGAATGGTTTTCTGAGGATCTTATGAGGTGAGTAGAAGAAGAGTGAAAAGAATTAGTGCTAAACACTTACTGTGTGCAGTCCAGGCGCCCAGTGTTATTCTAGCGCCTGACATGTACTCACTCACTCCATCTGCATAGTAGCCCTCAGAGCGGGTACTTTGGGGCACTGGAGGAAACTGGAGAAGAGAGAGGGGAAGTAACAAACCCCAGAGAAGTGACTGAACTGAGATTTGAACCCAGACTGTTTGGCCACAACCCACACCCTTGTTACTTCATGAGAGCAACGTAGGCTGATCGTACTTATCGTTGTGGTCACTATATTCCTGTATAGAGACTCAGCTCTGCCTGTGTCCTCGGGCTCTGAGACTGAGAACTGGGCACAGCAGACAGCAGAGTTGTCACTGTTCTTCTCTTGCTTTCCATTATCGTTTCTGATGTGGCTGCATGTTAAAAGCAGAGCTGCCAAGGCAGAAGGATTGATTGAGGCCAGAAGCTCAAGAGTAGCCTGGGCAGCATAAGGAGACCTCATCTTTACAAAAGATTTTTTAAATTTTTAGAAAAATGTAGTGTCAACATGATTCAGTTTCTTGGGATTTCTGGTTGCTAGTCCATGTGTATTTTTTTCCTCCTTTTCACTTCATTTTAGGACTCTGTTTTCTTGTAATGAAATCATTGGATTTTAAATTGAAAAGCTAAGGTACATGTAATCCATTTCTGAAAGAATACAGGTTTTGGAAATTAGAATATGGGAAGTAGTCTAAGTATATTTGGATATGCAAATAAAAAAGTTATTAAGATATTTTAAAGTAGCCATGAAAACAGACAGAAAGAGGAACCCTGTCCACCTGTCATAATAGTGAAACTATTTGTCAGAAGGTAACTGAAGACTGGGTCTTGAAAAGTTGCCATATCTGATATGACCTATTAAACTCTTTGGTCTGGGAGACTATATTCAGGCAACTGAAGAATTTGGACTTGTCAGATACTGACAAGTCTGCTGATCCTAAATAATTAATGGATCTAAGCCTCCAAATATGACTTGGCAATATTGGGTCTAATAATGGAGTTACAGCCCTGTTCTTTGGAATCAAAAATTAATTCACTGCCCAGCAGTTTTTAACAGAAAATATTGTGTGACTCTCCTAATGCATGTCATTTAGAGTGCTTACTTATTTCCATAACAGTGCCTTTTAAAGTGATTTTTTAAGAATTTGTGGTATCAATTTAATTAGTAAACAGTATTTTTAGTGTATCTTAATTTTTTCAGGTAGTCATATTTGAATGTGATGATATGGATGATACTTAATTTTCTTTCTTTCATTTTAGCTTCCTCTGCAAAAATGGGCCTGGTTGAAACAAAACTGGCAATTATTCCTGGTGGAGGTATGAGTAGTTCACGCCCATTTCTCAAATCCTTGATTTGTTTTTAGAAACAGGGCAATAAGGCAAAATCATGTTAATTTGGAAAGGCAATGTTTTGGGTAAAGAGACAATGGTATATTGTTTGCATCCCTAGCAAAGTCCCCATTCAAGTTACAGGCATACTTAAGAGATTTTCCCCACCGCAATGAAACAAATACTGCGATAGAGAAAGCCACACAAATTTTTTGGTTTCGCAGTGCATGTAAAAGTTATGTTTACACTATCTGCAGTCTGTTAAGCATGCAGTACCATTATGTCTAAAAACACAATGTACATATCTTCATTTGAAAATACTTTATTGCTAAACATTCTAATGGTCACCTGAGCCTTCAAGGAATCATAGTCTTTTTGCTGGTAGAGGGTTTTGCCTTGATGTTGAGGCTGCTGACTGATTAGAGTGGCAGTTGCTGCAGAGTGGAGGTGCTGTGGCAATTTCCAAGGACAGCAGGGCAATTTGCCACATCAGTTGACTCTTCCTTTCACAAGAGATTTCTCTGTAGCATGCGCTGCTGTTTGATAGCATTTTATCCATAATTCTTAAATTGGAATCAGTCCTCAAACCCTGCCACTGCTTTATCAACGAAGTTTATGTCGTACTCTAAATCCTTTGTTGTCATTTCTGCAGTGTTCACAGCATCTTTATCAGGAGTAGATTCCATCTCAAGAAACTGTTTTCTTTATTAATCCATGTATTAGTCTGTTCTCATGCAACTAATAAAGGCATATGTGAGATTGGGTAATTTATAAAGGAAAGAGGTTTAATGGACTCACGCTTCTACATGGCTGGGGAGGCCTCACAGTCATGACAGAAGGGAAAGGAAGAGCAAAGGCATGCCTTACGTGGAGGCAGGCGAGAGAGAATGAAAGCCAAGCAAAAGGGGAAACCCCTTTTAAAAAAACCCATGAGATTTCCTGAGACTTAATTCACTACCATGAGAATAGTATGGGGGAAACCGCCTCCATGATTCAATGATCTGTCACCATTTCCCTCTCATAATGTAGGAGTTATGGGAGCTACAATTCAAGATGAGATTTGGGTGGGGAGATAGCCAAGCCAGATCAATCCACAAGAAGCAACTCCCCATCCGTTCCAGTTTTATCATGAGACTACAGCAGTTCAGTCGCGTCTTCAGGTTACTCTTCTAATTCCATTTCTCTTGCTGTTTCCACCACATCTGTAGTGACTTCCTCCACTGAAATCTTGAATCCCTCCAAGTCATCCATGAAGACTGGAATCGTCTTCTTCCAAACTTCTATTAATGTTGTTATTCTGGCCTCTTCCCACGAATCATGAATGTTCTTAAATGGATCTAGAGTGGCAGATCCTTTCCAGAAGGTTTTCAGTTTAATTTGCCCAGATTCATAAGAGGAATCACTGTCTATGGCAGCTATAGCCTTATGAGGTGTGGTTTTTGTTTCGTTTTTTTGAGATAGAGCCTTGCCCTGTCACCAGGCTGGAGTGCAGTGGTGCGATCTCGGCTCACTGCAACCTTTGCCTCTCGGATTCAAGGGATTCTCCTGCCTCAGCCTCCTAAGTAGCTGGGACTACAGGTGCCCGCCACCATGCCCAGCTAATTTTTGTATTTTTAGTAGAGACGGGGTTTCACCATGTTGGCCAGGATGGTCTTGATCTCTTGACCTCGTGATCTGCCTGCCTCAACCTCCCAAAGTGCTGGGATTACAGGCGTGAGCCACCACGCCCAGCCTGAAATGTGTTTCTTAAATAATAAGACTTGAAAGTAAACTGATCCATGGGCTGTGGAATGGCTGTTATGTTATCAGGTGTGAAAACAACATTCATCTCCTTGTCCATCTCTGTCAGAGGTCTTGGGTAACCAGGACGTTGTGACTGAGCAGTAATATTTTGAAAGAACTCTTTTTTTTTTGAGCAGTAGGTCTCAGCAGTGGGCTTTAATATTCAATAAACTATGCTGGAAACCAGATGTACTGTCATCCAGGTTTTATTGTTCCATTTATACAGCATAAGCAGAGTTAACTTAGCATAGTTCTTAAGGGCTCTAGAAGTTTGGGAATGATAAGTGAGCAGTGGCTTTAACTAAAAGCCACCAGCTGCATTAGTCCCTAAAAAGAGAGTCAGTCTGTCCTTCGAAGCTTTGAAGCCAGGCATTGACTTCTCTGCTGTAGCTATGAGAGTCCTGGATAACATCTTCTTCTAATAGTAAGCTGTGTTGTCTACACTGAAGATCTGTTATTCAGTGTAGCCACCTTCATCAGTGATCTTAGCTAGATCTTCTGGATAATTTGCTGCAGCTTCTACATCAGCACGTACTGCTTCACTTTGTACTTTTCTGTTATGGGAGATGGCTTCTTTCCCTAACCGTCATGAACTAGCCTCTGCTAGCTTCCAGCTTTTCTTCTGCAGCTTCCTCACCTCTCTCAGACTTAACTCTAGAATTGAAGAGAGTTAGAGTTATAGTTAAAGAGAGTTAGGGCTTTGCTCTGGATTCGGCTTTGGCTTAAGGGAATGTTGTGGCTAGTTTGATCTTCTTTACGGACCACTAAAACTTTCTGCGTATCAGCAATAAGGCTATTTTGCTTTCTTATTATTCCTGTGTTCACTGGAGTAGCACTTCTAATTACCTTCAAGAAATGTTGCTTTGCATTGGCAGCTAAGCTAACTGATGCAAGAGGCCTAGCTTTTGGCTGATCTCAGCTTTTGACATACCTTCCTCACTAAGCTTTATCATTTCTAGTTTTGATTTTGATTCCATGTGAATCTTTGCTCCACTTGAACACTGCAGAAGCCACTGAACGGTTATTCACTGGCCTGATTTCAATACTGTTGTGTCTCAGGGAATAGAGAGACCCAAGGAAAGGGAGAGAGATGGGCCAATAGCCGGTTGGTTGAGCAGTCAGAATACCTGCATTTATTGGTTAAGTTTGCCATCTTATGTGGGCATGGTTCATGGTGCCCCAAAATAATTACAATAGTAACATCAAAAATTAATGATCACAGGTTACCATAAGAGATACAATAACAAAAAGGTTTGAGATATCGTGAAAATTACCAAAATATGGCACAGAGACGTGAAGTAAGCATGTGCTGTTGGAAAAATGGTGCCAATAGACTTGCTTGGTGTAGGGTTACCATTAATTTGTAAAAATGCAGTATCTGAAGTACAACAAAGGGAAGCACAACAAAATGAGGTATGCCTATATGCCCTATTTTTAGCCTATCTACGTAGACAGTGAAGATGGTGGTTCTTAAGTTTTAAATTACTGTGCTAATTATATTTTTGTCGCTGTTTGGATCTATTTTCTTAAAGAATTACACAAACATTTTGAAGCTTTTATGCGTGCATTTAAATGTGTGTGTCCTCATCAACAGCTTCATGCAGACAGTGTAACCCCAAGTGGAAGAAGAAGAGAGGTGCCTGGGTGCGGTGGCTCACGCCTATAATCCTAGCACTTTGGGAGGCTGAGGCGGGTGGATCACTTGAGGTCAGGAGTTTGAGACCAGCCTGGCCAAAATGGTGAAACCCTGTCTCTACTAAAAATACAAAAATTAGCCAGGCGTGGTGGCAAGTGCCTGTAATCACAGCTACCAGGGAGGCTGAGGCAGGAAAATTGCTTGAACCCAGAAGACGGAAGTTGCAGTGATCCGAGATCGCACCACCGCACTCCAGCAGCCTTCGTGACAGAGCGAGACTCCATCTCCAAAAAAAAAAAAAAAAGTGTTCCCAGGCTTTGTACCACCTTTCTTGTGTTTCTCTGCAGTGAGACAAAAGTTGGGGTTAGTAGCCTGAACTTCGAACTGAAGAGGTGTTGTTTCTACTATTCCTATGAAAAAAACAGATGAGCTTCTGTTCTTGAAAGAGCCATTTAAGAAAACATCTTTCCAAAATTGATAATGAAATCTTGCATCACCCAATAAATCTGAAATTTTTGATCTTTTGATTCAGAGAATTTGGAGGCATTCCCATTTTGTGAAGTCATTCTTTCAAAAAGTATACTTCATTTAAGGATATGCATGTTATAGTAACCTTCGTTGGAACTTTTTTTTTTTTGACACGGAGTCTCACTCTGTCTCCAGGCTGGACTGCAATGGCACAATCTTGGCTCTTGGTACCTTTTATGTATGCTAAATGATGCTTAGAGTATGAATGAAACAACAGTAACAATGTAAATATTAAAGTCAGTGTTGAACATGGCAGACATGTTTGCATATGAATTGGTTAAAATTGTATGGTTAACCTTATCATTATAAGAGTGTTTATTCTGATTATGGTATATAGGTACAAATTTAAAACATAGGTTACAGTGAAATTGAAGACTGCCCAGATCAATGTGTAAGACTCCTCATGTTTCCTACTTTGGTAATTCATGAAAATGTTATTCTTTTAGGCCAAAAAATTTAATATATACTTATTCTGTTATGCCTGCCTTTTTCACTGTGATTAATTAAAAAACACTAGAAGGATTTATCAGACAATGGATCAACTTAAAAAGAATTCCCAGATAACTAATATGTGAAATAAAGCAAAATTTAGCAAAAGGGTGATGTGACATGTTTCTGAAATTCTTTTGAGAAGTAAGCATTTATTGGTAATGAGGATGTAACCCTAGAAGATAGAAAGATAGTAGCTATAGTGGGTTGGATGGCATGCGCCCCCCACCCCACCCCCACAACAAACACCAAGAGATGTCAACCTGGAAGGAAAAGGGTCTTGCACATGTAATTAAGGATCTCAAGATGAGATCATCCTAAACTATCTGAGAGAGGCTTAAATCCAAAGACAAGGGGTCCTTATAAGAAAGAGAGAGACACAGAAGAGGAGAAGGTGATGTGAAGACAGAAACCGAGTGCGATAATGCATCTACAGGCCAAGGAATGCCAAGGGTTGGCAGCCATGGGAAGCCAAGGGAGAGAGGCATGGAACAGATTTTCCCTCGGAGCCTCTCGAAGGAACCACACTGCAAACACCTTGATGTTGGGTTTCTGGCCTCCAAAACTGGGAGAGTATCAATTTCAGTTGTTCAAAGGTACCAGGTTTGTGATAATTTGTTATAGCAATGAATACAGTGACTTTTTGGTGATGTTTACATGATTTTGGGGGACAGATAGGGGTTAGTAGGTGGCAGAAATTTGGGGTGGGAGCAAGATGAACTTGGTAATTTGGATATTTACTGTGTCTTAATTATGCAAAGTTTTCTGTTACAACTACCAGAAGATAGAGAGCAGTGTTTGGTTTGATTAGATGAAAAAAGATAGATTATGTTATAACAACCTCTTCCGTCTTGTCTTGTAAACTCATTGTGCCATACCGTATGAGGTCTGGAAACTAGAATTTTTTCCCAATATACTTAAGTTCTTTAGGGTCCTCTTCAATAGTGGGTGCATTAATTAGAACCTACTTTTTATAGATTTGATTGAATTTGGACTACATATTCTGATGAATAGAATTATTTTTCTAGTTTCTATTAAATAAATTTGTCGTAAAAGTCAGAATGCTTTGACATTTTCCCATGTACTTACAAAGGATGGTTGTCTTTCTCTTTTCTTTTTTTTTTTTTTTCTGGAGATGGGGTCTTGCTTGGTCACCCAGGCTAAAGGACAGTGATGTAATGATAGCTCGCTGCAGCCTCAAACTCTTGGGCTTGAGATCTTTCCACCTCGGCCTCTGCGGTAGCTGGGACTACAGGTGCACAGCACTGCACTCGGCTAATTTTCTTCTCTTTTTTGTAGAGACAGGGTCTGTGTTGCCCAGGCTGTCCTTGAACTTCTGGCCTCAAGCAATCCTCCTACCTTGGCCTCCCAAAGTGCTGGGATTACAGGCATGAACCACTGCCTCTGACCTTGTTTTTCCTAAGTGAGTTTGAGGAATATATTTTCATTCTTCTCTTAATATCATGAAGCTTTCAAGTTCATAGCTCATAAAATGTTACGTAGCATTGAATTGTTTAATGAAAATGAAAATCAGATTCGTTTTCATTATTAATAAAAATTTCAATAGTTTTCACATTTAGATAAGAGATGCACAGAATTTTTGGTCTACTTTTAAATTAATATTATAGTTCTGAAAGTGCCCTAGGTGAAGCCTGTTCTTTTGAAATAGCAGAGAGTTTTTTTTTTTTAATACGCTTTTGTGTTTATTACCTAAAGGAGCTATTCTGAAATTTTAATGCAGAAAAATCCTCTTCTGCTCCATCCGCAGAAGATTTTTTATCCATAGATATTTTTGCCATCTCCTTTCTTCTCTTTCCTTTGTTATAGATGATAGGAAAAGACTACTTTTTTCAAAAATTGTGTTTTTAAATTGGTGAATTTTGCCATGCTTCAAGTGATCTCTGAGATATCCTCCTTTTGGGTATAAACGTTTATGTTAACTATTATAAAGAGCTTTCTATAATAGACACAGTAGACTACTTAATTTTTTTCTCCCTTCTTGGTAGATCTCTTTTGGTTAAAAGAAAATGCGTCACTTGCCTCCTATCATAGAGGCTTGTATGAGCAGCCAGGGGTACAGTCACCAGGGAAGGCCTTTGCCAGCGAGCCTTGCTCCCCGTTAGCTGCCTCCTCTCCCCCTCTTCCAGCGAGCCTTGCTAGCTGCCTCCGCTCTTTTTCCACGAACGTCTTGCTCTGCCGTTAGCTGCCTCCGCTCTCCCTCTTTTCCAGATGAGCAGATGCTGACAGCCAAAAAATAGACAGAAAATAAGCGCGGAGAATTCAAATATGGGGAAAATATTGTGGGAAAAGTAGATGCTTAATTTTTCTCCTTAATATTATGGAGAAAGTAAATATCTTTGGGTGAAATACATGATTTGTAGCCACTCTAGAAAACAGATGTTTAAAATCTGACAAATAATCTTCCTGTAAGTTATTACAGCTCCATGATTTCATACCGGGCAGCATTTGTAAATTAATCCAAATGAAATTGTATCTCCTCATGTGAATTTCCTGTATATTTGATAAAGACAAGATAATTAACATGATGCTATTGATTGTCATATCATCACTTCTGGCCTTTTCTGATAGCACTTTACAGCAAAACAATTTATCAAAAAATAGTATTTTGT
This sequence comes from Colobus angolensis palliatus, assembly GCF_000951035.1. Lineage (NCBI taxonomy): Eukaryota > Metazoa > Chordata > Mammalia > Primates > Cercopithecidae > Colobus > Colobus angolensis. The sequence continues at coordinate 916,280 of NW_012115955.1, forward strand.
TTTGTTTTGCTTTCTTTACCTGAGCTTGGACCTGCATAGCAATATGTTGATTTTTAAGGTATGTTTTATAAATTTAAAAAATGCTATTTTAAAATAATTACTTTGAAGAGATGGTAATATTTCTAATGAGCATATTAAGGGACCACTGCTATCATGTAGTTTTTAAATTAGAAGGCTCAATTTTAGTTTTTATTAGAATATTGTTTAGTATCAAATGACTATTAAAAGTATATAGTGCAATAAAAAGAAAGATGTGAAGGAATGTAGAAACATTAAAATCGAACTTCCTTCAGTAGTTGTTATATCAGATATAATTAAAAGATGGGATGTAATTTGACTATCAAGTACTTGAACCAGTGCTTTTATTTGTAGTATATATGTGTATATGTGTTTTTGATTACAAATGTTAAACACAAAGTGAAACACTATTGATTTGAAGCACTGGCCAATTTAAAAATAATTTAAATGGTTACCCCAGAACCTTGTCATGATTTTATTGGGGATTTTTGTACAATATATAGCCCTAGTTTCGTCTCCAACATTCTCAACTTTAAGAAAGCATTTGCATTTCCTATCCTCTCCCAACTGGGAGAATATGCAAATGTTATAAAATAAAATTCTCTTTTAGAAATAGGTCCTAAAACAGTACTTTCCTGTAATACATTTACAAGGATGAAATACAAGTTCAAAGGATTAAGATCCTTTTATTTGACAGTATCTCTTTAAATTTACAGAGAAAATAGTGGCAGATTTTCTAATTCCTGGTCTTTGTTCTTACCTCTTCTACTGGAGGTTTTGGGGTCTGTGTCAGGAAACCTTATTATTACTAAGGTAATTTGTTAAGGCTTTTTGCTTGGGTGTACACCACTGGGATTGAGATGCTTTGTATTTCCACTGCTCTGTGAATTCATTTTTTGTTTCCCCCAGCTTCTGGGGGGAGATATATTCAAACTAGGAAGTTTAAATGGCAGTAAAACACACATTTTTATACCCTTTACAAAGATCTATTCCTTCTATTTTCTTTCTCCTTCCATTCCCCAAATCCTTCTTTCTCATAGAAAAATTTCAAAATATAAATGAGCATTAAATATTTCAGCATACATTTTCTAAGAATCAAGAGCGGTCTCTTACATAACCAACACTATTATTGCACCCAAGAATATTAACAGAAATTTAGTAAGTAATATCATTTAATATATGATTCATAATTGGATTTCTCCAGTTGTCTGTAGCTGTCTTTTTGTATTTTGTTTTTGCAGTTCAGGATTAATTTTTCATTTGGTTAAATTTGTAATTTTTTCAAATCTAAAAGAGTACCTCATTCCTGTTTTTTGTTTTCTATGACACTAATTTAACTCTTCATTTTGCAGTAATTTCAGATTTACAGAATAGTTAGAGATAGTATAAATCATTCTTATTACTTGCTTCCTCAAATATTAACGTATTGTAGAACTGTACCACAATTATCAAAAGTAGACAGTTAATACTGATACGTTATTACTAACTAATCTGTAGACCTTCTTCAAATGCTGACACTTTTCTTACGAGTGTCCTTTTTCTGATTCAAGACAGTTTAGGACTCCATGTTGCATTTAGTTGCTGCGTCTCCTTTGTCTCAAAGTATAAATTTGTATTTAATCACCTTGACAATTTAGAAGAGTGCCAGTCTGTACTTTTATGGAATGTCTTTATTTTTGAGTTTGCCTAATGTTTCCTCATGAATAAATTAAGATTATTCATTTTTGGCAATAATTCCACAGAAGTGATGCTGGGTTCTTCTCAGGGCATCCTGTTGGGGTTGCATGATGTCTGTGTGTCTCATGATTGCTGGTGCTAACTTTTCTTTTAACCTGAAACATCTTACTCACCAATTTTTTTAAGGGATTAAGTATTTTATTTTTCTAACTGACTAAAAATTCTGTGTATAGTGTTTTCACATATATCTACACACACACATTGTGAAGTGATTAAATTAAGCTAATTAGCATGTTTTACGTCATACACTCGTGTGTGTGCGTAGATATGAGGTGAGAACACATCAGGTCTACTCTCAGCAGTGTTCAGGTGTATAATGTGTTATCATTACCTGTGGTCACCATGGCATACAGTAGATCTTTTGAACTTACTCCTCATCTCAAAATTTTGTGTACTTTGGCTAAGATCTCCTCAATGCAGGCAATTGTCTTACTGAGGCTTGCTCATTCCACGTTTAACTTAATATTTGCTCATGGTTAGGCTTAGGTTAAGACATTTTGCCAAGAACATTACATTGTCAATACTGCGTGTTTCATGTTGTGTTTATTATATGATTCCCAGTGTTAGGTCATCCCACTTTGGGTAATAATATCTTTGATCATTTCGTTGGGATAGTGACAAATGTGGGCATAGTTTTAGGATTATCTTAGAAACTTTTCAGGAAAAGAGCCTATAGTAATTACCGTTGGCCGACTATTTCCAAATTGAAAAAGAAAGGAAGAAGGAAAATTAGAGCACAGAGGTTTCATGGAACCAGAAAAAGAGACCGACTCCAGCTTTGTCTTTTTTCCCCTCCCTGGGTGAGGGGTCTGGGGGCGTTACTGTTCGTCATTGTTGGCTGTGTTCAGCAGTAAGGCAGTCTTTGGCACGTTTTGCTGGAATTCGATTTTAAATCCTGTGAGTGTGTGTAGTCCTGAACACAGCAGTGGTTTTGAAAGGCTTTGTTTATAACCTTTGTGTGAGATCCTTTTAGAAGTTCCATCAGAATCTGAGCTTATTCTTTTAAATATCCTCAGCAGTGACTCATTTTTATGAGGGTAAATTTGATTTTCATAAATATCAAAAGATCATTCTGTGCCAAATATGATTAATAAGGTCATACTATTTCAGGAAGAACAAAAGCATGGCAAAAGTAAGAACGATTTTTTTTTTTAAAGAGGCTTATATAATGTTGACGTTTTACCGACGTGAAGGAAGAACAGCGTAGTTGGGTTTAGTGTAGCACTTCCCAGATGACTTCCTTAAAGCTGGCACTCCTTCAGCCCTCTGAGGTCCAGTGTATTTTTTAACATATGAGGATTATCAACATACCTTGCGTATACACAAGCACACACTACAGAGTCTCATCTTTTTATACATTAAAGTGTAATTCAGTGATTAGTTCTTTTTGTGTAATTAGGGTGGTTTGGAAGTTATTTGCCGACTTTGTACTGTGGACAGGCCGTTTTGTTAGTTGCTGTGGAGTAAACAGGTTTCTGTAGGACTCAGTAATGCTCCCCTGGAATTGATCATCTAAAATCTGTTAGGAGAGATGAAACGTGTACAAGCATCATAACCGCTCTTTATGATACTGTTGTTGTAGTCAGACAGGGATAAAGCAGTATAAAGCTGGGAGTCATGAGTTCAGAAAAACAGTGTGGCTTCTGTCAGCCATCACCAAGATGTAATAGATGACAAGTCCTGCAAGGTGGGTCCCTGGCTCCTTCTCTGACCTCAGCTCCTACCACTGCTCCCCTTGCTCACATACTGTTTTCTAGGCATATTTACTCGCTTGCCTTAGCAGACCTTTGTTGAGTCACGCGCTGGTGTAGACACTGGGGACACAGCCTGAACATGCGCTGGTGTAGACACGGGACACAGCCTGAACATGCGCTGGTGTAGACACTGGGGATACTGAACATGCGCTGGTGTAGACACTGGGGATACTGAACATGCGCTGGTGTAGACACTGGGGATACTGAACATGTGCTGGTGTAGGGACACAGCCTGAACATGCGCTGGTGTAGACACTGGGGATACTGAACATGCGCTGGTGTAGACACTGGGGACACAGCCTGAACATGCAGAGGAAGATTCCTGTCACCAAGCAGTTACCTTCTAGCACAAGGACAGTAGACGTGGCAAATTATGAATTGTGTATTATGGCAGAAGTGGAAGGCACTGTAGAAAAAAAAATAGGGGAAGGGGTGCAAGGAGAGTGTGGGTTTGTAGTTTAAAACCAAGAGGTCAGAGCAAACCCCATTTAGAAGGTAACATTGAAATAAAGACTTAAGGGAGTTGAGGAAACTAATCATACAGATATGAGGAAGAGCATTCAGTCAAAAGTATCAACTAGTAACGAGGCCTTAGATGGGAGTGTGCTTGGAATATTCACCACATCACCACAACCATAGCAGAGAGGAGGAGGAGGAGAGTGATAGGAGATACTGTCAGAGAAGCAATAGGGGAGCCAGATCTAGAGGCCTTATAGCCACTGTCAGGACTTTAACTTTTACCCTGAGTGAGAAGGGGGCTCACCGTAGGTTTTTCAGCAGAGGTGTGACGTGCTCTGACGCTCTTAGATCTTTGAAGGTTCATTGTCATCACTGTGTTGGGAGCAGACGATAGTAGGGCCAGGTTAGAAGCAAGAAGCCTATTCCTGCCAGGAGTCTGTTGCTGTAGTTGAAGTGGAGGGTGATAGGGGCCTTGACTGGGACGGGAATGGTGAAAGTAGTGGGGTGTGGTTTAGATTCTGGTATCTTTTGAAGATGGAGCCAAGAGAATCTCTCGACAGACTAGATGGGGAGCATAAAAGAAACGGAAGTAAAGAATGACTCCAAGGATTCTGGCTGCAGTAACTGAAAAGAGAGGTTGCCTTGTACTGAGACGTGGAAAGCTATTCAAAAAGCAAGTTGGGCAGTGACAATCAAGAATATTGTTTTGGACATGTTTGCTTCAAAATGATCATTAAATATCAAGTACACTTTTAAGTAAACTGTTACCCAGATGCGGAGTTTTTGAGAGCAGCCTGGGCTGAAAATAAAAAACTGTGGGATTCATTTTTTTCCTGCCATCCAGTGGCCTGTTCTAAAGGCATCCTGAAACATAGAAATGGACATTGGTACAGACAGAGAGAACTCTGGGAGAGTAACTCCACCGAACAAAAATCTTAGGATTAACAAATAAAATTGCCAAAATAAAAAAACAAACTGGTTGGACTGAATTGCAGAATAAAGATGAACAAAAGAGAGAGTGAGTAAATCTGAAGATAGATCAATAGAAATTATTATTCAATCTGAACAACAGAGAAAAAATCATTGTGTGAAATAAATGAACTGAACCGCAGGAACCTGTGGGATAAAACTGAAAGGTTTAACATTTGTGTCTCAAGTGTTCCGGAAGGAGAGGAGAAAGTGTGTTTCAGGAAAAAAAAAAAAACAACGAAGAAATAATGGTTGAAAACTTTCCTAATTTGGTGAAAGATATAAGGATTTAAGAAGCTAAGTGAACCTAAACAAGCCCGGAGAAATCCATGATCAGATATGTCGTAAATAAACTGCCTAAAATTCAAGACTTTTTAAAAAATCCTGAAAGAAGAAAATGCACAGGCAATTCAATGGGGAAAGTGTGGTCTAGGAAAAATTATACTTCCATGTGCAAAAAAGTAATAAAAAAGAACCTTGATGTAACACAATTTGTGCAAAAATTAGCTCAAAATAGATCATAAATGTAAGACTAAGTTTTTGAAGCTCCTCTGTCTTGTTCTCCAGAGTCTAAGACTAAGGGTCCTGGCCCACTGGTAAGTCCTCAGTGTGTATATTTGAATGCGTGAATCACTGCTCCTGGAGAAAAGAGAATGAGATTAATTTCAAAGGATAGTTATACAGAATAGATTGGAGAATTAATACTATAAGAATATGTTATTTACTTTAACTGCCTTTTTTTCATTTAAATTAGCTTTATTGCTTTATGTGTTCAAATTATGTAAGTAATGAAATCTAATTAATTGGTGACTTTGATTATGAGTATTTTAATTTCCTCCTTATAACCTCAAATTTATGTCAGTGTTTACTGCTCTTATTTTTAAAAATCGCTAATAACTTGCTCTCTTAAAAAAACAGGTTATTCATTTTATGAGTGGCAGGTTACTTTCTTATTATTCAGCTGTAATCAAGGTGGTCTTATTTACATTTTAACATTCTATAGTGTTTATTTTATGTATCAAGTTAAATAAATGGTCTCAAGAATCACTTTTAGCAGTCTAGAAAGCAGATGTTCAAAGACCTACCTTTTCCTGAGTCATTAAATATGTAGAAAGTTAATCAAGGAAGGTAAATTAGTTCTGCCTATAAATTAAGAAGAGCGGCAGTTCATTTCCCTTATCTTTTAAAAATAAAACTGACTTCACCTTTTACAAATCATCCAGTTTGGTGACTGCATTTTTGAATCTCTGGTGCCTGTAATGTGAAAAACAGGGTATGAACTGTTTGGACTTACCATCAGAGGGATATTTCAGTGTGTACCTGTCCGCATGCCATCCGACAAACTTAAATGTCAAGTCTAATGATAACAAGAACTCTAATTTGGAATAACAGAATTAAGATTACATTCCTTTCACTTATGCAAACTAAACACACCAGCTCAGCAGTAACATTTATGGTTAAACATCTGATGACTAGCCATGTCTACCTGTGGAGTCAAGTAAGTAGCTCATGGTATGTGCTTTGGAGTGAGGTCCCTCGGCTTGTGATAGAGTTTAGATATTTGTTCCCACCAAATGTCATGTTAATTGTAACCTGCAGTATTGGAGGAGGGGCCTGGTGGGAAGTGACTGGATTGTTGGGGCAGGTTTCCCATGAACAGCTTTGCACCATCCCCTTGGTGATGAGTGAGTTCACAGGCGATCTCGTTGTTTCCAACTGTGTGGCACGTCCCTCTGCTTGCTCTCTTGCTCCTGCTGTCACCGAATGAGGTGTCTGCTCCCCCTCTGCCTTCTGCCGTGATTGTAAGCTTCTTGAGGCCTTCACTAAAAGCAGATGCTGATACAACATTTCCTGTACAGCCTGCAGAACTGGGAGCTGATTAAACCTCTTTTCTTTATAAATTACTTACTCTCAGGTATTTCTTTATAGCAACACAAATAGCTGAATACTGTTGGAATCCCATTTCTATCACTGAACTGTATTTCTTTAGACAAGTTATTTCTCTGTATTATTTATCTCAGTTTCTTTTGTACAATAAAGATAATAATAATGCCTATTTCATAGGTTGTTGTAAGAATTGACTAGGATAATACACGTAAAGTGCCTATGTCATTACCTGGCACATTATAAGGACTAACACTTTGTTTTTGTTGTTACTTAATGGTTGTTTGGGATAATTTTTCTTCATTTTTAATATCTTTAACAGCTTTATTAAGTGATAATTGATGTACAATAAACTAACATATTTTAGCATATAGTTTGACAAGTTTTGGCATATATACACCCGTGAAATCACAACCAAGATAATGAACAGTATCTATTACTTTTAAAAGTTTTTTCATGCCACCACTGAACTACTCTCTGTCACTGTAGATTAGCTTTTGTTTTCCAGAATTTGACATAAATGTGATTATCCCTTGTGGAATCTTTTCTTTGCATGGGTTCTTTTCCTGAGCGTAATTATTTTGATATTCATCCAAGTTAGGTCGGGCAGTCTCAGGGCTCATGTCAGTTGTTTCAACAGTTACTGTCCTTTGTTGCCTCATGTCCAGTGTCTTGAAAACTGTTTTTTGAGTTTTTCAGGCAGGAAGGTAAATCCAGTCTTTGCTACCTTACCTTGACTGGAAGAGGAAGGGCTATGATTCATTAAATTAATAAATACACCATTCTGCAGTTCCTTTATTTTTGTGAAACGACTGACCACTTAATCAGAAAAGTTATTTTACTGTATATCCAGACTTGCTATTTTTCCATTCATTGAAATCTCACCAAACTACTTCCAAGAGTTGTTACCCACAAAGGTGAAATCAGACTTAACAGTGACGATCTTAAAAGGCATTTGGCATGAGTAGTTTAAAGGACCACTGTTCCTTTGAAATCGACTTGCTGGTTTTTATAGTTACTTGTCACTCAGAAGTGAGCACCATCTGTCAAGACTGTGGAGGAGATGGAAAAAAAAAGTCCTCAGTGTTCAGGTTTCTTATCTTTCCTATGTATATAAAATTGACTTTTATGAAATAATCTTTTTGCCACTTATAAGATTACACTGTGAAACTAGAATGTGTTTTTATATTTGTATGTCTTGTTTTCCTCATTATCTTTTCATTTTGAAGTGGGACTTTGTGAATATATTCCTGGACCCTGTGGTCACCAGGCATGGCACCCTTGTGTGGCAGCACTGTTGTGTGATCTTACTGCATGCAGCATGTTGCCAGCGCTCTCTGGTTTTCTTTTCCTACAGTTCCTTCCCCTTGGCCTTCTGTCTTCTGCTGTCTCTTTCCTGACACCTCATCATTAAAACTCACCTGCTGCCTCTGCAATGCCTCCTCCAGTGGGGAAACCTTGAGCACCCTACTCTCAGAGCCTGTGTCCCCTTGGGGAATCTTTCATACCAAGCCGTGTTCATCTCAATTAACGAGAAAGGAATGGCGTTACTTCCAAGTTTAACTCCCAGGGCATTCAAAGACAAAAGTAATATTGCTATTTTTTTAAAAAAGCAATATTTCCTTTTTTTAAAAAAGGAAAAAATATAAACACTAACAATGTCTGAATAATAGTTGGAAATAATCTTGGGGAATTTCAAAGTTTCATCTTTTAGTAATTGAGGATTTCTTAAAAGTAGTTGTCTGTGTTGTCTCCTGGCACTTGATTTTGATTCAAACAATAGCGAAAATAGCCCCAATAAGTAATAATTGTTAATGATTTGATGCCTGTCATTTAAAATTTTTTAAATTCATACACTGATATATTCATACATACATATGTAGATTTTTTTCCCTATGTATCATACATTCTCTTCTGCAGCTTGCTATTTTAATGTTATATTTTAGATATCTTTGCTTTTCGCTTACAACTCTTATGAAAAAACCTATGTTTTGCCATAAAAACTTCTCCTGGCTTTTAGTTTGAGATATACTTCATGTTAAGGAACTCTCTTGACGTGTTGATAATGCTACATTTTTTGATACTGGAATTATTTAGATAGATTTTCCATTGTTGAAAGAGTCTAGCTTTTCTGGAATGAACTGTACATGGTAGTGGTATATAATTCTTTTCATACTAAATTGTAATTCTGGATTCTGTATGCCTCAGTTGGAATGGTATTTTATGCATCCATTTTTATAGATGAGATTATTAGCCCTTATCATCTTAAAAGGTATTTGGAAATCTTAGTATTAATTTTTAGAGATAGGGTCTTACTCTGTCATCCAGTCTGGAGTGCAGTAGCATGATCATAGCTCACTGTAACCTCGAACTCCTGGGCTCAACTGATCTTCCCACTGCGGCAGTCCAAGTAGCTGGGACTACAGGCATGCCCTACCACACCTGGCTGGTTTTTTAAAAAAAAATTTGTGGAGATGAGTGTCTTGCTATATTGCCCAGGCTGGTCTCAAGCTCCTGGGCTCAAACGATTTTCCCACCTCAGCTTCCCAAAGTGCTGGCTTTACAGGTGTTGTATAATACATTTCTTCTAAGAGGTGATTTATCCCATTTTCACATTCTTTACTTGAGGAAGAAAACCACATGGCAAACATATTTTGGAAACCCAGTGTCTTCCAGACTTGTTTCTTGTCCTGTATGTTCTATAAGCTATTGTTCTTGAGTCTTGCCAGTGTATAAAGTGACAGGTTTTGTTTCCATGGTGCTATGTTGTAGGTTCAGTGTTTATGTTTTTCTGTGCATGTAACATAAAGATCCTTTTTTAAAAAAAGTTTCGTGTTTCATTGCTTGCGTTTTTCTTTAGATGTGGCACTGCAAAGTGAGTCAGTAGCCTTTGTTGAGTTTCTAAAAAATAATGATCTGTTACAGTGTTTGGTTCTCATTTGTTATTGTTTGGAAAGAGTCCAAAATAATTTTATTAAAGTCACATTACTCTTTAGATAGGCATAGGCCATATTTCTGAGAATTCACGTTAATAACAATTTTATATATTGCAATACTCTTTTTTTTTCTTTTTGAGACAGGGTCTCACTCTGTCATCTGCAATCTCAGCTCACTGCAACCTCCGCCTCTGGGGTTCAGTGGATTTTTGTGCTTCACCTTCTCAAGTAGCTGGGATTACAGGTGTCCGCCACCACTCTCGGCTAATTTTTTTGCATTTTTAGTAGCAATAGGGTTTCACCATGTTGGCCAGACTGGTTTCAGATTCCTGGTCTCAAGTGATCTACCTGCTTCGGCCTTCCAAAGTGCTGAGATTGTAGGCATGAGCCACCGTACCCGACCTGTTTCTAATTTTTTTTTCTTTTTCAAATTTTGTAATACAGGTGACATTATGTACCCCATTAACTTATGGGGTACATAAAGGAAATTTGTATTTGGTATTGGCTCTAGTTATTATTTTTGTCCTTCCATGGACAATTACTTAAAACCTTTAATGCATGAAGCTGTATTTTAGAAAGCTATTTTGGTACTAATCTCAAAGGATAGATTGCTATATCTTTCCCACCCTGATGAAACTAGGTCACTGGCATTTGGCACATCTCCATGAAGTGAGATTTGACGTTCAGATGTGCTGTCTAGAAATGGTAATGCATTGTCAGCACGACCACTTTTCATTTCATCAACATAATTTCCACTGCCCTGGAATCAATTTATTCCTTGACCTGTTAATAATTACACTTGGTCACAAGCATTTCGGTGGCAGAGAAGGCCTCTGGAAATGGCCATAGCCATCCTTTTGGGTGATAAGTAATGGGATTTCCGTTTGGCTTGGAGGTTTGGCCTGTTGAAGTGGTTGACGTTTTATGAATACAGAGGAACAAACTTTTACGTGATGCCATGTTAGGATTCGCTCTGTCAAGTGGTTGAGAGCACTCATTTAATTTTCTGACCATACTTTTGCATTTCATTTTTTTATGGCCACCTTTAAACATGCCTAGGGAAGTTCCTCATTCTATTCCCAGCCGGAAGCAAGTGTTTGAAAAATGAGAAATAACCATAGAGCTCCTGTAAGATTAATTTTTTACAGGTTCAAGAATACCTAATATTTAAAACAAGCTACTTCAAAATCAGTCATGTATCACATCAGTGTTTCAAAAAGAGATTGAGAAAATATGAGCTATTAGAAAACCACTAACCTTACCTGTTGCTCCGTGGTGATTTGGGGCCTTGGAGCAGAACTGCCTGGATCTGAATCTTTGCTCTGTGGCCTTTTGGGAAAATGACTTGCCTTTCTGTGTTTCTGTCCTAATCCCTAAGTGCAAGAGTAGTCGTGCATATTTTATAGCGGCATTAGGAGGATGACAGGAATGAGTGCATGCAGAAGGCTTTGAAAGGGTTCTGGTAGATCACCACCCAGTGTGTGTTGTACTAGTCATCATTGTTACTGTAGCTTAATGTGGTTTCGTGTTTATAGATGTCCTTTTTTCTCTTTTGCTATCCCAGCTGCTTCCTTGCCTGATTGTTACTCTTTTCTGTGTGGTTAGGAGCAACTAGTTCAGTTTAATTTCCCTTAGAGAGCAAGTTTTAGATATAGCATCATTTTGAACTACTAAGGGAGTTTAATTCTCCTAGGATTGTTCATATAGCCTTCTTTAGCAAAATTGAACAGGAACCTTAGGTGAAGCTTGGTTAGCCAGGGTTGTGGATTTGGGGCCTTTTCTGTGCTTTAATTTTATATATTTGTTTAGTAGATGTTTATCTTCCTTATCTGAAGTTCGCTTTCATCTTATTGTTGTTAACCTACATAAAGATTTATTTAATGTGGATTAAGTCCTCTGTTATTTGGAAATATAAATTGAGTTGCCAATCTGATATTTACTTTCGCAATCTTTATACACTTGACTTTGCAGTTATACATTTTTTGCTAATTATTCATAAGGCTTACAACTACTGGTAATTCAACAGAAAATAAATACTGTACTGTAAAATCCTAAAAGATTTGGGTTTTTTATTTAAGTGTATTAAGAACACATCCTTAGGTATTGAAATAAGAACCTTATAACATCCTGTCTTCTTCTAGTTTGCAGTTTCACCTCTTTGCTAATGGTGATGAGGTCATTGATGTGTCATCGTAATACTCTGAGTGCCAGGAGGGAAGGAACTGGTTCATTTGGTTGACTGTTGTATCAACAATATCTAGCCCATTGCCCATAAAATGATAGGTGCTTAGTAAATATTTGTTAAATGAAATAAAATTATTTTCTCTATGTTTTGTATTTTCTAGGATTGTTAGGAGGCATACCCAGAAAATATGCTTGTATGCTTTTTTGGGATTTGTTTCTGCTAGTAACCAGTATGCTTTGCACATTTGTATTCTGTTTCCATTTCTTTTGTTGTTGTAGTTTGTTTTTAAATAGGCACAGTTTCAGTACCTGTTTCCCTGCTCTGCATAACACAGACCTTGAGAGAGCCCTTCTCTTGTGTGCCCATTATTTTTAATCCTTAGACTCAAAAGGACACATTGTCTTTCTTACATTCAAATATACCTGGCCAGCCCTTTTCCACCTCTGAGAAGAGAGAAAAGAATTATTTGTGTTTTATGGCTGTGCCAAATTAAAGTGGCAAAAAATGTTAGTCAAAGAGCTGAGATCCTTTTAAAATGCAAACCACTGGATTTATGTGTCAGCGATTGCTCTGGAACTGGAGCTATTCCCCTGCCAATGCCCGGTTTGGGGGCCACTGTGTTATTATTTTTTACTGATTTGCCTCATGAATGTACACATATGCGTGTTATTTTTGATACCTTAAAAAACATCTCAGTTACAAGGACAGAGGGTTTTAAATACTCCAGTTTGGTACCTTTATTTTGAGCGACCTTAAATAAGTGTAACATTTTCAATGCCAGTTGATATTGCAGAAATCTAAATTGCTCTTCAAATCTGTGAAATTTGTCATACTAGTTTTTCAGTTATTTTCACTTACAGTGCTAATTAATAGCCACTTAACCTAAACAGTTTCATACTGCCAGTTGTAGTAGAATACAGCTATTAGGAGATAACTATGTTACAGGGAATACCTGGAAGAGTTTTCTCTTTGCTGTTTATACTAAGTACTAACTGAAGGGGGTTGTACACCGTGACTATAGTGAACCTTTTTGTGTGCGTGTGTTTGTTTTTAACCTCACCAGCATCTTAATCCCTCTTTCCAAATCTCTGGGTCCCTGCTGAGTTTCAGCAGCTTCGTCCCTGCCCGGGGCAGCAGGGTCCTTATCAGAAGTGGGCCTCTCGGGTGCGGCTTGGGGCTTCAGCCCTGCTTCATGGTGTCTTACTGGTTTCTGCCTGTTTTTCGAACATCGTTCTTCAGCATTCCTGGTAGTTTCGGGGGCCACCCAAAAACCTTTCAGGAAATTCTTCTTCTGTATAAATCAGCCAAAGTTGGTATCCATTGCTAGCTGCCAAGAAACTTGACTGATACTGCTGTGTATTGTTCTGTTCTCCTAAATCCCAGTCAGTGATGTATATTGATGCTAAAGTACAAATGTTATGTAGTCAGAATTTTGCTCTCCTATTTCTTTAGAGTATGTTCTATGCCTACTAGGTCTTACTTGATTTTACAGTGAGGTGTTTTTGGTTTGTAAGTTTGTGAAACATATTCAACTATAGTTATTTTATTGAGTACTGCTTATGCAGCAGATACTTGTCATAATGACTGGAAATACAGTAATAAACAGACAAACCCCCAGCCTTCATTGAGCTTATATTCGAGGAGGCAGAAGGATACGTAAAATATGTATTATGTTAGACCATGGTAAATGTGGTGTTGGAAAAATTAAGCAGAAGATGGGAGAAAGAATGTGAATGGGTATCGGGTGTTTTGAGATGAATCCTGATGGTCTCAAGACAGAGGTGGGAGGGTGCTGGGCACTGCTCCCATTTCTGCTGGGCCCAAATGGAGGCCCAGGGAGGAGCAAGGCGAACCCAGAGTGCTCTTGGCTTCTGGATTTCCCTAGACTCCTGTGATGTGTTGATTGGCCCAGTTTGCTGACGGGACATGTAGAAAGCAACATTTTAAAAGAGTAGCAAGCTGGGGGAGCGTGAGAGCAGCTTAAGTGTACTACAGCAGGCACAGGTGTAGTGGGGTTAAATAGGCAATTATTGTAGAATGAAGTTTAAAAGTACATTTGGATACAAGAATTGACATTTTAAATACTTTACTATAAAAATTGAAGCACATGGCCTATTAAATCTGGACCATATGTTCGTTATCCTAATGTCTATTTTAGTTGTGACACCACACAAAGAATGTGTAGGAGCACCAGCTTTTAGAATAACACAGTTTCCAGGGGGAGCTGCTGTTGTGTTTCCTTATTTAACATACAAAAGCATTTGACGCCTGATACTCACATGCTTGTGCAATATATATAGAAAAGTCTTGGAATTATAGAAAATTAGAAGCATATTTAGGCTGGGTGCGGTAGCTCCCGCCTGTAATCCCAGCACTTTGGGAGGCCGAGGCGGGTGGATCACCTGAGGTCAGTAGTTCGAGACCAGTCTGGCCGACATAGTGAAACTCCGTCTATACTAAAAATACAACGAATTAGCCCAGCATGGTGGCGGGCGCCTGTAATACCAGCTGCTCGGGAGGCCGAAGCGGGTGGATCACCTGAGGTCAGTAGTTCGAGACCAGTCTGGCCGACATAGTGAAACTCCGTCTATACTAAAAATACAACGAATTAGCCCAGCGTGGTGGCGGGCGCCTGTAATACCAGCTGCTCGGGAGGCTGAGGCAGGAGAATCACTTGAACCTGGGAGGCAGAGGCTGCAGTGAGCTGAGATGGTGCCACTGCACTCCAGCCTGGGCAACAGAAGCAAAACTTCTTCTCAAAAACAACAACAACAAAGCATATGAAGATTTTGTATTGCATTATAGATGGATTAATATAATATTTTATTATGCAGAAAGGCTACATATATTTGAAGTAATTATCATAGGAAAAACCCTACTGAATGTAGAGCCTTCTTTCCTCACCTATACTTTTTACTAAATGCCTTAGACTGAATATTTATTTTTGTCACTGTAGAATATTAAAGAAAACTAAGCAGAAGCAATCTTAATATCTTGTTGATTACATTTCAGAAAAAAAAAGAAATGGCAGAACATTAAGCCTGAATGCCATTTGCTGTAATTACTCTGTGTAAAATATAACTGGTAGCTGTCAAGCTTTGATTGAAATTTACTGAAGGTTGACACCAGCTGCATGTATTAATTGTCTCTGCAAGCATATGCACATACCACCATTACCGTTTGGAAGCGTACTCTTTTCTATTTAATTTGTTGTAAAGCATTTTCTGATTGTGTTTTGATGAATGCTGCTCTAAGTTCAGATTTATCTTTTGCTTCATTTCTGACAAACAAACAAATGTTCTTTTAGCTAACTCCTGAGTACATCTATATGAGAGATATTTCCAAATTTGTAACACTGACCATTTGGAGAAGGGAAACTTAAAAATTATTATTTTAAAGAAGTGTTTTGAAGCATGTTTCTAATAAAGATTTGTATATCTTCCCTATTTAGACTGTTAATATTTGACTCATTCTACATGAAATTCAGTTCATGCATTAGTATTTTTATAAGGTAATTTGATCATATTAGGACAGTTTTTTTTTCATCCTTTTTAATTGGGCAGTAGCAACCTCCCAACTGAAATTTTTCTGTGCATAGTATTCATAAAATGTATATTTAAAAGCATTGAAACAAACTGATTCTTTATATCAAAGTGATAAATACAGGTGTGCACACTTATTTGGATTGTGTACAAGTGTATTTTGGTGGGTGCATTGCTTGAGTGTTTGGTTTGATAGGTACCACATATGGCACCGGGCAGGCTGCACTAGAGTCTGTCAAATACTGATTCTTTATTCATTTTGATCACAGTCAGAACAGAACGAAGATTCTAGGTGAAGCACAAACAGGAGACATTTATTCCCTTTTTGCTCTACAAGGGGCATCTATTTTGAGCCTTACAGGAGCCAAAACAGTGTGAATATGACCTAAATGCATCTGAAGACTTATACTGAGAAGTATATTGGTATCATTGGCCTATTGAGGATCTACAGTAGACATTTGTTGCTTTTTAGCTGTCCAGGATCTATTCTTCTTCCTGAGAACACCCCAGTTTCTATGAGGAAAGCACAGGCCTGTTCCCACAGAGAACCAGAAGCCCCCTCCACCTCCTTTCTCTTTGGGTGTGGAACTTTGAGTTTCTGCAGCCCGGGGCTCTTCCGCAGGACTTTCCAGCGGGAGGTGGAGCGCAGCAGCCCTGGGAGTCTCTATGGAGATGCACTGACCCTTTCCTTGCATGTTGCCAGTTGGTCTCTCTGGTCTCTGTATGTTATCTGTTGGAGCCTCCCTTTGATGGTCTCTTGAGAGTCTTCCAAAAATCCCCTTTCCTTATGCTAACCAGAGTCAATTTTAGTTGCTTACAACCTTCACAGGAACTTTAATTGGCGTAAGAAGCATATCCCTTTAAAATCTACAGTGGAATTTTAATTTTAGTAAAAGTGTTCTTCTGGCTCACTTGATAGGGTTTGATGCCAGTTGAAACGCCACTGCTGGGAGACAGCTCTTCCACTCGCTCTGTAGACCCAGCCAGGTAAACACTTTGTTTCTCTTTGTAGTTAGGTTTTGAAGATAAGGTTTGTACAGATCTGGGTATCATGTCATAAAGGGATTTGGCAGTGTTTTTTTGGTTCTGTGGAATAGTATTTAAAATTTTAGGAACGTTTCCCAGAGCCCGAGTGTTTAAAGCTATCATTGTTGACTGGATGCTGTGTGTCATAAAGGAGTAGCTGAACTCAGACATTTCTTCAGCTGCATTTTGTATCATGTAGTTTTATTAAAATGAACAAAATATACCCCTCTTTTCCTTCTCGTAATTTTAAAGTGACAGTGTTAGGGTTAGAAGTATAACATGACTAAACTTGAAACATTACATTTGGAAATTCATTAATACAGAAGAAAATGTACTTTTCTCATTGAAGGCACTTGGTTTCTATTGAAATTAAAATATTACTAGCAGAATCATGTTGAAAATAATTTAAATGTTTATCTTTCCATCTTAAGTATGAATGAATGAAATGGAAATTTTAAACATTTATGTTTAGATCTATCACTATATAGTTTTTGTATTAGACTACTGTCTGTCTCTATCATATTTTCACTATAGGCCTTCCAGACACATAAGTGTTTCTGTGAATTAACCCATCTTTTATGAGGGAGTTCATGAAGATTGGTTTCTTAGATACTTAGAAAATGTTAATTATCTGGCTTGGCGTGGTGGCTCACGCCTGTAATGCCAGCACTTTGGGAGGCCGAGGCGGGTGGATCACGAGGTCAGGAGTTTGAGACCAGCCTGGCTGATATGGGGAACCCCCATCTCTACTAAAAATACAAAAATTAGCTGGGCATGGTGGCGCATGCCTGTAGTCCCAGCTACTCGGGAGGCTGAGGCAGAAGAATCGCTTGAACCCAGGAGGCAGAGGTTGCAGTAAGCCGAGATCGTGCCACTACGCTCCAGCCTGGGTGACAGAGCGAGACTCCGTCTCAAAAATAAAAAAGAAAGTGTTAATTATCTGAATCATACCACCTTGGTAGGATAAACCTTGATAGAATAGTAATCACGCCAGCGTCTTGTTTTATATTCTTGTCTATTAAACACATGCTTAGATATTGTATTATGCATATCCTTGAATATATTTAGAAGCATCACAATTGAATATGTATGGATTTACCTCAGAGAAGACTGGGAAATAGTTACAACTGGCATATTGTCATAAAATCTAGAAGTGTTATGGGTTTGAAAACATGGTCTGTGGGCCAGGCGTGGTGGCTCACACCTGTGTCTTAGCACTTTAGGAGGCCAAGGCAGGTAGATTGCCTGAGCTCAGGAGTTTCAGACCAGCCTGGGCAACACGGTGAAACCCCATCTGTACTAAAATACAAAAATTAGCTGGGTGTGGCAGTGTGTGCCTATAGTCCCAGCTGCTCAGGAGGCTGAGACAGGAGAATCACTCGAACCCAAAAGGCCAAGGTTGCAGTGAGCCGAGATCACGCCACTGCACTTCAGCCTGGGCAGCAGAGCGAGACTCCGTCTCTTTAAAAAAAAAAAAAAAAAAAGTCTATGAAGTGTTATGTTTTTCTCAGTGTGTGTGTGGTCTCTGCACATTTATATGGCTTGCAAACACTTTAAATTTTGTGCCCTCCCAACATAGATATGAGTTATGTTGGAATGAGTTTATTTTAAACCAGAGTATGTTCTCATTATAAAAATGTTACGTAGGATGAGAAGACCCATGGAATACTCCTGAAACCTTATTTAACCCAAAGTTTAGGTGGATCACTTTGTGCTTTCATGTATAAAAGAAAACTGTTTCGTGTGAATAAAGTTTTATGGTAAAAAGCTACAGAATTTGGAATGATGATGTTTATTACGATTGTTGGTCCTTGAGTGGAGGTTGACTCTGGGGTTTTAGTCTGGTGTGCATTTTTCCTACCTTGAGAACATGCTCCTGGTCATGTGGAGTTAGTGTATGAAGACCAGAGCAGCCGTTAGCTGAAGTTGGAAGTTAGGAGGATAGATCTGTGAGTCCAGAATTAGGGATTCTGGGCAAGAGTGCAGTATCTGTGGATGGAGGGGCTGGAACCAGCAAATCTGCACTGTTGTCTTTCCAAGAACTCGTATGGAAAAGGTGGTAGTCGCGTTAGATGAAGGAATGCATTTACCGAGTAGAGAAAAGGGGCTCGGAAAGGGGAAATGAGCTCCCTTCATCACCTTTTTGCCCTGCCTGCCTGGAGTACTCAGTACCCGAGAGAAGAAGCAACCATATATTCCTGAATGGTAGACTGAGGCTCCCTTAAACCACTAACAGCAAGGATGGGGCATTTCAGTGGAATGCTTTTACCTCTTCAGTTGCAACCACTACCAAGGGAGAATGCTGTGTACTCCCTGTGGTAGCTTCATACTTGCTTTCCACTCGTGGAAGACTCTTAGGGGCAAGCAGATGCGGCCCAAAGGAATAAAAGTGCAGGCAACTGAAGACATAAATTTGAAAACCTTGAGTGAACCTACTTGGTTGTTAGAGCCATTAAACAAGAGCAAGACAGCATAGGAAGGGAGTAGGTGAATGGTGAAAGTGAAAAACATGGGCCTCATCCTACATTGTAAAGGTTTAGAGTTAAGGAGACAGGGTTTAAACCATTAACTAATTGTGTGACAGGCTACTAATTATGGCAAGGTACTCGAGTCTCTGATCTTTTCTTTCTCTGTAAAATGAAGGTGATGATAGTATCCGTATTGCAAAGTTTTTTTTAAAGATTTATTATATTTGTTACCTTTTAAAGACTGCTTTGTAAACTGTAAAGCACCATACACATGTTAGTTATCCCATGGCTTTTTACATCGGTAGCTGGGGCACCTTTCAAGGGCATGCATTGCTAGTTCTAAGTTTCAGTGATGCATCAGTAGGCTAAGCTGACACTTCCCTTTCTGCCATCTGGACTGTCAATCAAGAGACCTGGATTATAGTACTGGAGATCTGGTTTTGCTCCTGAGTAGCTTTGTGCTTCTTAAACTTCCCACCAAAATAAAACATACACACACAGAGTACACGAGCAGTCTGCCACATGGGCATACTTTGTCTAAAATGTCAGTTTAATAATTTTTTTGTAAAGTTTGCTTTCTAACCCTTAAAATATATGTTTATGTTAAACTATACACACCTCTAAGTTACCTATGATTAAGATTGCCTGAGCCTGTTCCTTTATGTGCCCCTAATCATAGGGGCATGCACACCCAACTCTTGAATTTGTATTACTTGTTAAAGAAGAGTACTGGACTTCATGAGGCCTGGTGTACCTTTCTGGACAATTATTCTGTGAACCTGTGTAGCAGATATTGCAAAGAACTCTTGACCTGGTTACAAAATCAAATTATATGACACTCATTTTTATCAACTGGTTTCTAGATATTGTGTAATCCTTACCCATATGAGCCAGTCATAGAGGGCTTTGCTCAGGGTTTATTATTGTAGAGGCCACAAATTAGCAAATTTTATTGGCTTAAAGATATTTTTGAAGGTTAGCCATCAAGTACATGACCTTTCATTATGGTCTTCACTCTACTTTTGTGTGTGATTGTAACTTTCCTTTATAAACTTAAAAATCATTAAGGCTCTGGGTCAAGAAAGCAGACTAGTTACTGAGCATTGTCATCTGCTTTCTCATTTTAAGGCTTCACCAAAACAAAAACAAACTATAAAAGAGAGAAAAAAAGGGTATAATTACAAACATGAATACCAAAGAAAACAGGAAAGGAGTCATCAACAATTGAGATATATTAACTCTTCAGGAAGAGAGGATTGATTTTACAGATGAGACGGGTTGAAAAGCCCTAACCTAAATGTACTGCAAAGAGGTTTCTGAAGATATGCAAGTCTTCAGAAAAACTGAATTCTTTAGACATGAGACTAAATTCAGAAAACTAAGATTTCTGAGATGGATTTTGATGCCACAGAATAAAATCCTCCTCATTCTGTGGAGTCTACTACTCAATAGTTGGACTGTTTTCTGTTCATATCAAGTAAAGCCTGCCTATCGGGGCAAGCAGAGTTCAGAATTCCCACTTAAGGGAGGAGACCCTCCCCCAAAATACGCCAACTGACGCAAGAGTGGAGGAGAACAGTTCCCACCCTCCTGGTATTACTATCTTAAAGAACACACAACCAAGAGGTCATGGGGTACATGAGGAGAACTGACAGTGTGAAAGGAAAACAACTGAGCCTTAAGGAAACAGCTAATACAGAAACAATGATATTACAAAAAAGAGCTATTAGGTTTATTTTTTTTTAAAGGATTGCTGCAATGAAAATTTGAGTAGAAATGTGAGAAAATGAAGTTGAAGTAACCTTCTAAAATGTAAAGCAAAGACCAAAAAAAAAAATGCAGGAGCAAATATGCGGGGAATTAACCTCTGAGGTTTGACATTTGGCTTAATGAAGCTAGAGAAAAGGAAAGAGAGGAGAGGAAATTATCAAAATAGTGGAGGAAGATGATTCCCAGAGATGGAAAATACACATATATAAATATTAAAAAGACCCACTGAAAGCCAGAACAATTAATGAAAGAGAGTCACTGTGGGTGTGTAGTTGTGAAATTTCCGTGCTCTGAGGATTAAGAGAAGATCATAAAAGATTTCAGAGGGGAAGAAAAACAAGTTGCCTGTGTGTGAAGAAGTATTAAGCTGGCATCAGTTGTATCATCAGCAACATGGATGCTATAAGCATTGCCTACAAAACCCAAAGGTAAATACACTTTTAAACCTAGAATTCTGTACCTGAGGTGTATATAAATATATATAAGACAGCAAAGATATATCTAGATATTAAATAGCAAAGTTAAGACATTTTCAGAAGTGCAAGACCTGGAAAAGTTAGCTTCCCAAATACCTCTTTTTGTTTTTTAGAGATAGGATCCCACTATGTTGCCCAAGTTGGTCTCAGTCTCAAACTCCTGGGCTCAAGCAGTCTTCCTGACATGGGCTCCCAAAGTGCTGGGATTACAGTCATGAGCCACCATGCCCAGCCTCCCAAATACATTTATCAGAAAGATAGTTGAGTATGTACTCCAGGAAGACAAAGTAATAACCAAGAAAGAGAGACTTTGCTTCAGGAATTAGAGGAACCAACCTAATGGCACAGTCAAAGCAGGTCTTCCAGGTAATAATGTCTATACAATAGTCCAGAAATAGCCATTCCAAATTGGAACAGGAGTACAAAAGACTCTTGAAGCAAAACAATGGTTGACAACTTGGGGATAACATCTGTCTCCACTTCAACCTTATGCCCCCAGGAAAAAAACAATTAGAAACCCTGGGAAGACCTCCACTCATGCCTCAGTTTGTAGGGGAAAGTCAGGCTTTTAAGCAATCAGCAAGAAAAGTGGGTTCATTTAATCTTAAAACTAGATTTTAAAAATTTATTGGAGTGGTCAGATTATGACATTAGATTTGTAAAGAAGGAAATGTAATTTTAGTATACCTCTTGGCCTCGTATTAAATTGTGTGTACACACACACACATATAACACATATATGTGTGTGTATATATAATATTGTAGATACTGATGACTGATTTTCAACACTTAGGACTAGTCTGTGATAAAGTCTTTTTCATTTATTTATTTTATTTTATTTTTTTGAGACAGAGACTTGCTCTGTCACCCAGGCTGGAGTGCAGTGGCACGATCTCAGCTCACTGCAAGCTCCACCTCCCGGGTTCACACCATTCTCCTGCCTCAGCCTCCCGAGTAGCTGGGACTACAGGCGCCCGCCACCTCGCCTGGCTTATTTTTTGTATTTTTAGTAGAGACGGGGTTTCACCATGTTAGCCAGAATGGTTTCGATCTCCTGACCTCGTGATCTGCCCTCCTCGGCCTCCCAAAGTGCTGGGATTACAGTCATGAGCCCCCGCACCCGGCCGTCTGTGATAGTCTTGATAGTGGTTATAATCTTGATGTTGTAGGAAAAGTGAAACTTACCTAAGGTGGGTTGTGGAAGCTCGGAGGAAAAGTGTGTTATGGCTCCAGTATCAGTGAGAAATTAAAATACATGGTGGACTTGCTGAAACAGGGAAGGTAATTATATTCTATATACTTATAATCAAAACTAGTAGAAGGGCTAAAAATTGGGAGAGGCAGTTGAAGATTAGTGTAGATGAGCTAAATTCTGATTTTTAAATTTAGGGGAATCAGCAGACATTATGTAAAATTATTAAATCCAGAAACCTAGATATAAGTTTACTATTTAGGGATATAGAGATGACTACCAGAAGAATGAAAAACAAGAATAGTCAGAAAATTTATTCTGAGGAATGGGTCATGGTATAGGGAGGGAATGTGGAAACACAAATTCTCTAGTGTTATTAAATTTATTCTACATTTACATATTTTGAGAAAACAAAACACTTAAAATATTTTCTAATTTGGTGTTTCACTAATCTAGACCTATAATGAAGTTTTGTTGAAGAGTTTAAATAATTGTCTGAACTCTTTGATACTAGCCTTAAATAAAATAATATGAAAACTTTTTTTTAAAACTGAGTTATTTTGGATAACAACAACAAAAAGTCACATGAGCAATTATTTTTCCCATTATTAAACCTAACACTTTGTCCTGAAAGCATTTGTGCTTTTTTGCTATTAGTTGTATAGATACAGAAGTAAGTGAATGCAGCTCACTTTTAATAAGTGTGAAATTCAGCCCTGAATCTAGTAGACTAAGTCATTGATGACACAAATCATATCCTGTGGTAAACCGTGGTATAGAAGTGAGGATGAGGCTTCAGAATCCTTTCCAACACTGCATTCCAAGCATCAAATAGACATTTGGTCATTTGCAGTTGACTCAAAAGCAAAGACCTAGTTTACATTCTTGGCACTGTTCTATTTCGACTCTAAAGATAACCCATAGTAGAGTGACTAGGGAGAACGTGTGGAGTACTATCTCAAAACACAGCAACACTGCAGTAACTGCAGCAGAACAGAAATGCCTGTAGCACTCAAGAAAGCTACCTGTTGTCATGGCCACTCACAACTTTTGTGGCATGTAAGTGAGATAATTCCTATTTATCCCTCCCCAAGCAAATTTCTGCTATATGACTATATCTGAAAGTTCTGTGATTTTCTCATCCTGGCGGAAACAACTTCTTATTCACAAAACAGGCAACCGGTTCACTGGCCATAGTTTGCCAGCCCTTGATGGAGTAGTTATGGAGTTTTGAACTAGATCACCTAGGCATGAATGTTGTCCCCACCCCCCACCCCCACCCCACTCCAATTGTGGGACTTCGTTTTCTAATCTTTAGTATTAACATAATGAATGTGTCAGTGCCATAGGGTTTTGTGAGGATTAAATGGAGTGTATAAAGTGCTTGAGAACGGTGCCTGGCTCATAGCAACTGCTCTTTAAGTTTTATAATAGCTGTTATTGAAATAGGGTACAAGTGGCTAAGCTTACTCTCATATGCTGGCTCAGCCTGGTCAGAGTGTCTGGGGCCATGTTCTTGTTTAGTGGAAAGAGTGCTGTCTGATTAGCTGTGTTGGAGGGATGGGGGGAGACCAGAGTAGCTGGTCTAGGTCTTTGGTACCTCTTGCAGATGATCCTCTCATCCTCGGATAACCTCTTCATGATTAGGAATGCAACACTACATTAAAATATTTCTATTAGAAAGCAGATTTAATTCAAAGTTATCTCAGGTACACTGGGTTTTACAGAAACATAACTCATGTAAATTTAAGGTTGGTGAGTAATGGATATGTAAACTACTCCTTAATGCTGTTAATTCGAATTTATCTTGATGATATTTTGCAAAAATAATATTTAAAGAACAAAGCAGTTTGTTGAACAGTATGAACTAAGTGGAGTATGAACATGAAGTGCTTTTATTTTTCTCTAGTTATTGCCTTCAACTGAACTTTTAAAAATCTTTTTTTCCCATTGGTTCATGTGTTGTTGACTGACTCAGTAACTTTCTAGTCATTTTTGTTTATTGGAGAGAAAGATACCTGCTTAATTTGGCTCAGCTTAAAACTTCAATCTCAAGTCTAATTCAAAAGTGTACCCTGTTTCTGTTTCCAGAGAAATAGAAAGTAACAGAGTAACAGAGATCAAATTTGTCTTTCTACTTTAAATTACTAAAGAATTGGGCAAATATATGAAACAACTGTTTTCATACATTGGATTACAGGTAGCACAGATATGTGATCCTGAGAGAAAATAATCTACTAAGGGAAGTCCTAAAATCACTGCTGCTTTCTGCCTAGAGGCATTTTCCAGATTACAGTGAAAGAAAGAGGAACCTAGGAATTCTAAGAAGGCTGAAGTGGATTAATATGTGGGATACAACACAGGATAGGAAGTAGCTACACAGAATAACAGAAGTTTGCACAAGGGTGACCTTGAGTTTGTTGGTGAATGCCAAGATGTGCTTTCATTTGATAAAACTCAACAAAGCCAAAAAAGGAACTACCAGAGAAAGAGAACTGTAAGCAGACTAATTCCCAGAGTTCACACAGAAGTGAACTGGAAACATTTAAAATTCTGAATAGCAGATTAAAGAGGCTTTGTAGGACACACTGAAGAAAGTGGAATCCCAGAAGGATTATGCTTTGGTAGGGCCAAACTATCCTTAAAATAAAGAATTCTCTAGGCCTGTCTTCACAAAGCTTAAAAACAAGCCCCAAAAGGATCCACCTGCTTGGCAAAGAATTTAACTGGCTTTGGTACAACATGCAATATGCTTTGAAGAAATACAGCATTATCCAGCACAGAACAAAATTACATAATATCTGGCAACCAGTAAAAAAGTAGTAGATACGATGAAGCAGGAAAATATGACCCAGGAGCAGAAGCAGTCAGTAGAAACAGAGATGATGGAACTGGCAGAAAAGGATCTCAAAGCCACGACTACATTTATCCTCAAGGATTTAAAAGAAAAAACTAATTAGAGAAATGGAAGATATAAAACAACTATATGAGATGTCTGGGGTAAAATTTACCATCTCTGAAGTGAAAATTTTGCTGCATTTATTTCACTTAAGAAATTGTAAATTTTGGAAGTAACAGCAGATTAGGTACTGTAGAAGAAAAGTTTAGTGAATGTGAAGACACAGAAATAGATGCTGTGGAAACCAGAGTACACGAAGAAAAAAGATCTAAAAACTATAATGAACAGAGCCTCAGTGACCCGGGTCTGTTGTGTGTACATATTATCAAGTGGTCCAATGGATATAGTTGGAGTTCCAACAATAATTGTAGAAGTGGGGAAAGAAAGAATATTTTAAAAGGTAATGGCCAAAACTTCCCCAAATTGGGTGAAAATTGATTTTTGCTGCCTCAAGACGTCTATTGTATATAATGAATTAACTTCCGTCCTGTGCATCTAAGAGGTATATGTACCATCATTGGGATATTTTAAAGTATTCATATTCTTTCCTGTTAGCTGTATTCTCTCATAAAGCCCTAGTTGAGAAAAGCCACTGTTGATCAACCACTAAAAATGGAAAGAAATATAGCTAGTAAGCCAGTAGCGAGGATAGAATGGAATATTAAAAACACTCATTCCAAAGAATCAGGAAAAGAAAGAAGAGCAAGTAACAAAGAACAGATGATAAAAATGGAAAACAAATAACAAGATGGTGAGTTGAAACTCAGCCATGTGGATAGTTACATTAAGTGTAAATTTTGTATGCAGTACAGTTAGAGGGAAGAGACTGTCAGATTACACAAGTAGGTTCCGTGACTTGCTGTTTACAAAAGACACACTTTGTAAAGATACAGTATAGGTTAAAAACTGAACGGATAGAAGGAGATATGCCATGCTAACAATAGAAAAGAAAGCTGGAGCAGCTATGTTAACACCAGGCAAACTAGGCTTCAAGACAAGAAATATTACCTGAGATAAGGAGGGATGTTTCATAATAACAGAACTTCAAAATACACAGAGTGAAAATTTCCAGAACTAAAAGGAAAAATAAATAAATAAACGGCTTTGGTTGGAGATTACATAATTGATAGAGTAAGTAAAAAGAAAATCAGTGAGAATATAGAAACTTTAGCTATATTAGGAGACAACTTGACCTAACATTTTCAGAGAACTTCACAGAAGAACAGAATTCACGTTTAAGGTGCACGTGGAATATTTATCAGAGTAAAATTGATGGACCATGAAACCTCAAATTTAAAAAACTGAAATAAGAATATATTCTCTGACGCTAGTGGAATTAATTAGAAATAAATAACCGAAAGACATATTTAAAATCTCCAGATAATTGGAAAATAAAAGAATATACCCCTAAGTAGTCCGTGGGTCAAATAAGAAATCACAAGAGCAATTTGAATGTATTTTGAATTTAGTGAAAAAACATTAAATTTTGTGGGCTATAGCTAAAACAATGCTTGAAGGAAATTATAACTTTAAAATCTTAGGAAAAAATATCTAGAATCAGTGATCTAAACTTTTACCTTAAAAGTGGAAACTAGTAAAATAGATTATGCACAAATAGAGAACAATCAGTAAAACCAAAGCTGATTCTTTGAAAATGTTTAAAAAAAAAAAAATGGTGCAGCACTGCTAGGAGCCTGATCAAGGAAACGAAAGGTGGTAGGTCGGAGGTGAGGTCAGAGGGAGAGAGGACACAAATGACCAAAATCAGGATTGAAAGATCAGTCATCACTACGAATCCTGCAGATATTTTAACAGTAGAGAATATTACGAGCAATATTATGTGAGCAAATTCACCAACTTGCAAGACACAATTACTGAAACATGACATGAGAATAGGGAATCTGAATACCTCTGTACTTTTTTAAGAAACTGAATTTGTAATTAAGAATTTTTCCACAAAGAAAGCTCTGAGCAGATAGCTTCACTAGTGAGTTCAGTCAGCCATGTAAGGAAGAAATATTATTTCTACTCCACCTGTTTCAGAAAATAGCATACTTCCAGACTCATGTTTTGAGGCCAGCATTACCTTCCTACCAAATACAAAAAAATAGTTAATGAAAGATATATACAGAAAAGCATCCCTCACGAAAACAAGTGTAAAAGTCCTAACAAAGTTTTAGCATATCAAATCCAGTAATTCATAAAAAGATAATGCATCATAACCAAGCAGGAGTTATCTCATTTATAAATCAATACAATTCATGATTTTAACGGAAACAAAGAAGAATTGTGTGGTCGTGTTAATGTTTGCAGAAAAAGCATCGGACAGAATTTAATATTGACTCATGATTTCTTAAAAATTTCATAAAATAGAAACAGAAGGATACTTCCTCAAACTGAAAAAAGGCTTTTGCAAAACATTTACAGTTAGCATATTTAGTGACGAAAAACTATATGCTTTTCTGCTTAAAGGCGAAACTAAACAAGCCTGTCCACTCTCGTCACTCATATCCAACATTGTCCTGTAGGTTCTTGCCAGTGCAGCAAGTGAGCAGAAGAAACAAAAGACATACAGAGGCTGGGCACGGTGGCTCACACCTGTAATCTCGGCAGTTTGGGAGGCCAAGGCAGGTGGATCACCTGAGGTCAGGAGTTCGAGACCAGCCTGGCCAACATGGTGAAACCTCATCTCTACTAAAAATACAAAAAAATACAAAGATTAGCCAGGCGTGGTGGTGCATGCCTGTAGTCCCAGCTACTTGGGAGGTTGGGGCAGGAGAATCCCTTACCCCAGGAGGTGGAGGTTGCAGTGAGCCGAGATCACGCAATTGCACTCCATCCTGGGCTACAAGAGTATGAGAGCGAAACTCCATCTCAACAAAAAAAAGAAAGAAAAGACATAAAGAATGGTAAGAAGAATTAAAACACTATCTCCACACGTCATGATATGTTCACATAATATTTTAAAGAGTCTACCAAAACACTGTTAGAACTAATAGGTTAATTGAGGAGGGTAATTGGATACAAGTTCAGAATATAAGATGAATTATAATTCTATGTACTAGCATTAATCATTGCGAAGTAAATTTTTAAAAATCACTAACATTTACAATAGCATTAAAAACCATGAAACACTTAGAATAAATTTAACACAATATTTGCAAGAGCTGTAAACTCAAAACTACCAAACATGTCTGAGCAAAAATGAAAGAAGACTTAAATAATTGTAGACATAACGTGTTCGTGGATTAGAAGATGAAATATTTTGAAGATGTCCTTTCTCTTTGAACTTATCTGTAGATGCGATGCAATCCTGGATAATAAACTTACAGCGTTTTTTGTGTACAATGGCAAGGTGGTTCTAAAATTTTGATGGAAATGCAAAGAATGAAGTTGGTAGATTAAACACTGCCTGATTTCAAGACTTGCTATAAAGGTACGGAAATCAAGACACCATGATACTGGTGTGAGAACAGACATAGCAGAGCCATGGAACAAAATAGAAATTTCAGAAATAGACCTGCACATACATACATGATGAGGGACTCACTGGTGGCAAGGGGCTGTGATCTGTTTGTTACTCTTCCTCACTTTCGAGGGAGTGGCAGTCCTCCCCCGGACCCCCTTCACCCTCATTCTGGATCTTTACTCCTTCTCTGTGTCGGGGCGGGAGGAGGCTGGATCAAGAGGTTCCTTGCACTGCTGCTGCTCCTGTTCTCTGGATGGCATGTGTCCAGTGCTGGCTCTCCTGTGGTTTCTGTTGGTGCCACCGCTCCCTGAGGTGGGAGGTCTGACTACAGATCCCCACCTTGCACTGCCAATGGGCTCTGGCAGTGCCCAGTAGTCTCTGTGGCAGAGACTACTAGCTGTTTCCAAATAATGGATGGATCTTTCTTCCTTTTAGTAGTAATACTGCTACTGGTTCAGATCCAGCTAGATCAACGTAACCATTTTAGCTCTACATAACCATTTTAGTCTCCCCTATAGCTTCGAGATGGCCTTATGGCAAAGTTTCTGCCCACATAGATGGCTGCAGTGTAAACTAGAGAACATTCTCATCAGCCTCACAGATGAGAGCAACACCCAGGGGGTGGCAGAACAACACGAGAGGTGACCCAAGAATGCCTACAAGTTTGGGATATTTTGAAAGGAGAGAGAAGCTTTGATCTTTCTTAAGCCTGTGTTATTTTTGTCAGCTGAATAATCGTAACTCATGTCTTCGCCCCATAGGCTGTCTCTCTGTGTAAGGGTCTGGCAAGGTAGCTGCAGCTCGGGTACCTTTCATGGTGTTGAGAAGAGACTCTCATATCCTCACCACACCAGAGAGCAGGTGTGCAGGTTGCCACCAGTGTTCTCCTCCCTACCCTCTCCCCCACTTTTCTTTTCATTGGTTCAGTAGAAGGAGGGGCTGTGCAGTAAGTCTGCCACTTGAGCACAGGGACAGCTATCACTGCAATGCTGGTCTCCTGTGTTCTTGGAGGCACCCCAGTCTCCCTGACCTCTTAGACACCCCCTACCCTCAAGGTAGGGAAGGAGCAAGGAGAGGCAAAATCCCAGCCCTCCTTGTTAAGACTACAGTGACTTTCCTCCTCTCCCTTCTCTGCATTCGTAATGCGTAGCTGGAAGGAGGTGGCTGGGTGGTGATGCCAGTAGCCATGCTGGTGCCATGCCAGGTGCTCTTCATGAGCACCAAAGGAAGGGCAAGCCCAGGTTTGTTGCTGTCTTTAGAATCTGGGGTTCTCGATAGTCTTTACCCTCAGGTTGGATCTCAGTCTCCAGGTTGTGGGTAGCAGGTCAGTCCCACTTCCTGTCTCATTACAAGATGTCGTATTTCAGAATAATCTTGTTAATGGTTTTATTAACAAGTGTTATCTTAGGACAGATTTCATGAAGTATTATTTTATGCCACTAAATAAATCATAAGCTTAATTTCTACAGTCTGGGTAGAAGCATATTTGTTTTACAGTATAAGCCTCACTAACTGATTTAATGGAGTAGCCAAAAGCAATTTCAAATACTTCCATATATTACAAATGATCAATCTTTGTTGTTTCTAAGATAAGATGTAACTGAAATAAAATGTTTATATGACATTATTTAAATTTAATTATATTTAATTCCTATAAAGTGGAAGATAAAATGCCAGAACTTAGAGCTTATTCTTTATCTATTTTTAAAATAGAGCTGCATAACTTATAGAGCCTTAATTCATGAGCAACTAGCTTGCTTTCTGAAAATGAAAAGAAGGAAAAAGATGACAGTTTCCAAGTTAATTCACATTATAATTCTTTTGATTTTAAATAATAAATGTCATTTCTAAATGATCACTTTGCTGTGTACCAAGTTAGCACTTGATAGTTGAAAGTAGAAATTATTTTATGACTACTAATTTGTAAGGAGGCATTATAAATAGCTTTTATGTGAAAAAATAGATATATATGCCCAGGCATATTTAATCACTAAAAATTGCTTATCAGGACAGTCATGGAAATATCCTTCTGTAACAGTTTTTCTCAGATCTATTTCAGACTTATGCATCTGTTACTATATTTATATTTATCTTAATCAGCCCTTGCTGTGAGGTTTGGTTATTTTATTACAAGCAGCTGGGCAAAGCTTTTTCTTTTAAAAACTACATTCTTTTGTAGTGCTGCCATCACTCATATTACACACTTGGACAGCAGATTAAAAGCACGTAAACAGTAGAACTAGATGAAATACTTGATGTCACTATATTTCATGATACTGTAGCAGAAACCACTCTTTCAGGACGATATAAAATGAAAGCATTACAGTTTTTAAAAATCATAACAAAAGATACAGTCAGTGTATGGATGATGGCTCTTAGAGCTTTTGAACATGAAATTTCTTTTCTTATGCTGGGTTTAACTGTGACTATATCTTGAGGGTTAATATCATGCCAACATTTAACTAGTTTGCTCTGATACTAATATATACATACTAGTGTTTGTATTTAGTGACTTGATAAGATTATTAGAAGTCTACAATTCCAAACCTCTGGCCCAAATGGGAACTTTTTAAATATATAAACCCTTTTATAAATCTAAACTTACACTTTTTCCAACTTTGGTATGACAGTTTGAAACATTTTCAGTTCCAGGCTATAAATTCCAGATTCAGTTTTCCTTCGAGTTTGTACTGTATACCAGGTCCTGGGGTAGGAATCATTCCATTGTCTCTTATTTTTATGTCAGGCCTAAAAGGATACTTCCATATCAAAAATGTGGAAACTGAGTCTTAGAAACTTTCCCAAGGTCACATAGGTAATTAAGGATAATGATTGCCCCATTCTGCCATTTAGGATTTTTGTTAGTTAAGAGATGTGCTGTGATATTAGGAAAATGATCTTCAGTGTAAACATATTGTTGCATTGATGTCATACAAATGGTTGCCAATATAGACAGTTCTTGACATGTTTTATTAACTGAAGAGATATGGACAGCTTGCTGTTTTAGATTACCCGTCTCATGTTTAGAATTCATTTTTGTTTCTATTATCACCCTTTTAATTTAGACTTCTGTTACCTGCCCTCAGAGCTAATCCAGCATCTTATAATTAAACTTGAATTCTATCCTCCGTATATTTCTATCCATGATTGCTAAATGAACTTTACATCAAAACCAGTGGTTCACATTGCTTACTAAAGAAAGCATAAGCTCATCTGGGCATTAAACACTTTATTTTCATTGCTCAGTTTTGCCCTTCCCATCCTGTCTGTGCCCCATCTCAGCCATTTGAGGCCCCTGCTGTTGTTGGGAGAAGCCGCCTTGTTCCCAGTGCCCCTGCTCAGGGAAGACTTTCGCCAGTTTCCTCCCATAGCTCTTTGTTTACTCCTCTTACATTACCTATATTTTAGCCCCAAACCACAAAATCTGGGAAATTCAGGTCAACCAAGTAAGTTTGTGCACACCATCCAGAGATACCTTCTTCACAGATGTGCAGTCTCTTCCTGTATCTGCTTTCCGGGAGAGGCCTGTGCACTGAAGACAATTCAGATTTACTTTGTTAACATTCTTTCTGTGAATTTGTTTATGGATGAATCTTTAAGTATGCCAGAAAGGACATTAGTTTTATTTCCATTTTAATTAGTTGGAAATGTAATTATTTTCACTCTGTACTTAGCTTATTTACTTAACGTTAATTTTTTCTTAACATATTTATAGTTTGTCTCCTTAAATTGTGCTGCATTTCATTCCATTAAAATACAATTTGTATGCAGAAGAATTACTTGTCTTAACACTTTAAAGTAAACAAAGATTATCCACCCTGTAGTGATATATTTAGATAACCTTGACAGACTAATCTGAAAGGAGGTGCTGAGTGTTAATTCACATGGAGCCCCGCAAGGGGGTACAGAAACTGCTTCAGTGAGCAGCTTGCAAGGCTTCTGATGACTGCAGTCCTTAGCTCTCTAGATACCAAGATAAGGGATCAGAGAAGAGCCACAAACCCGTGAACGTCAGCTCCTCATTACACTTGACAAAAAATTTGGTTCAACGTAAATAGAAAGGTGCTTGTTCTGGGCTGGGAGGCTTACTGTGATGAGCATGCAGTACAGCCTTAGGCCCATGAAATAATACTGTAGGTTTACCTCTTCTTGAGTTTTTTATTATACCCCATAATTTATTTTCAGCTTTCACAGAGTTTTAGTGGGATGTGTTTATAAATTTAACATAATGACAAAGAAAAATATTATTTACAAGTTTAGTTTTTAGGCTCTAACTCATGATTTTCTGATAAATACAAGTCGCTCAAATCAGAATATCTGATAAATTCCCAGAGTTCTAGTTATTTGCTCACTTTACTTTATATCATGTAGAAAGCCCTAATCTGTGCATCTATTAAACATTAGAATGGTAATTAGTAAATTAATTTTTTCAAATTTCCCTTGAGTAAGAATTTGTCATATGTAGTCTGAGGTTGCAGTGTTTATTAGGTATGAGCTTACTTTTCATTCTGTATTTATGAAAGATTGTAGAATCTTGGTAAACTTAATCATTTCAAATAATGAAAGGACTTTGTTTAAGAAATTGTATGATGTATTTTTCTCTGAAGAGTAATGGACCCTAGTATACTTTCAAAAATTTTAAACCATATGTTGGATGTAAAGAAAAAGATGACTAAAAAAATCACTGGTAATAACAACTAGTATAGAAGCAAAAAGTTTGTCTATTCTCATTACATATACAGCTATATCATATGTGATTATGGTCCAGTAGTAAAAATGTTAAAATTAGAAGATTGTTTTGGTACCTCCATGTCAAAGGGTCAATGCTGTTGGCTTTGTTTCTTTGCCTTAAGGCTTTTATGATAGCTTTTAATCTAATTTAGTCAAAATAGGTATTATGTCCACATCCACTGATACCTTAGTAGTGTTACACTTCAAGTATTCTTTTGCTGTCTATATCTAATATCTTGCCCCTCTGGTAATCCAGGTGTACCCTGCCCTTTATACTACTCTAGCTGGGTGGGGCTGGGAGTCAGTGAAGATGGCCACACACACAGTCTGTGTTGTCCAGAGAGACAGAAGAGGTAGTGTAGTGATGGATGTGGTCACACTGCCAGTGACAGCCTCTTGCGGGTTCTGCAAAATGAGGGTGATGGCACCCCCTCAGAGAATTGATGTGAAAATTGAAAGTTGATAAAGTTCTTAGGACAGGGCCTGGCACATAATAAGCATTAGATATGTGTCCCCTGCTGCTGTTTTATGCTTTTTTCCAAGGCAACGTACTAACATGTAGCTCTTCCTTGATCATATGTAAAAGATTTCTTTTTAAATGCCTACTGCTTTTTTCCTCAAAAAAAAAAAAATCGGCCGGCTGCAGTGGCTCACACCTGTAATCCCAACACTCTGGGACGCCAGGCGGGTGG
Source organism: Colobus angolensis palliatus (assembly GCF_000951035.1). NCBI lineage: Eukaryota > Metazoa > Chordata > Mammalia > Primates > Cercopithecidae > Colobus > Colobus angolensis. Next base: position 950,487 of record NW_012115955.1, read on the forward strand.
ATCACGAGGTCAGGAGATCTAGACCATCCTGGCCAATGTGGTGAAACCCCATCTCTACAAAAAATACAAAAATTCGCTGGACGTGGTGGTGGGTGCCTGTGGTCCCAGCTACATGGGAGGCTGAGGCAGGAGAATCGCTTGAACCAGGGAGGTGGAGGTTGCAGTGAGCCGAGATCGTGCCACCGCACTCTAGACGGGGTGACAGAGCAAGACTCTGTCTCAAAAAAAAAACAAAAAAAAATCCTGAAAAGTAAAAAGAGGTTAAAAAAAATAAAAAGGTTGACCGATAGATTGATAGATTTTTCTCAGCAGCATCTGGAGCTCACACTTGAACCGTTTAACAGTAGAGCGGACTTTGAAGGCACTGGAATGCAGGAAATATTTATCAACCCCTTGCCACATTATAATTACATAATCACAGCACTTAAAGGGGCAGCGTGAATTATTCTGTGCGTGACCAGTGTAAGAATTTATCCCAAGAGTTGCTAGAATAGATGAGGGCTGTGGGGTTATGAGGGAATGATAGAGAATGCTCAGGAGCCGCAGGAGTAAATGGAAAGTTTACTCTATCCTGGCATTCACTCGACATTTGGCTCCCTTTCCCTTTTTCTTTTACAGGCTCTTTGGGAGCTTTTATCAGTGGAAACCACAGCTTCTGGCTTTTCTAATGAATACATGATCAGCCAGTGATTGACTTGTATTTACCATTCTCCAGTGACTCCTCTCAGAAATCCAGCTACTTTGTAAGTAGTAAAGACCCATCCTGAGTAAATCTCCTATGAGTATTCACACTCTGAAAACACAGCACAGGCATCAGTTTCACCTTGGCAGCCTCTGCGTTATAGAAAGACCTGTGAGAGGAGGTGAAACTTCTTTACTGGAGAAAGATCAGTTTCAGCTTAGGAGAGAAGAGCTCATTTTCATGTCTTGATAAGAGCCCAGCATCTCAACCATGTCAGTGCACCCCAAATGTTGTGGGGCCTTGGAGCACTACTGCTGCACCTAGAGGGGAGTGGCAAGGAGAGGACGTGGTGACCTCCCGGAATGTTCATATTGGCAAGCCCATCCTGTCTGCCTTACCTAGGAGGTGATAGAAATAAGATTCCCAAAGGTAAAATGCATCTCTGTGGCACCTCGGTAACCCCTAGTCTGGACCCCCAGGCTGGAGCCCTTTCTCTTCTGCTGCAGCCGCGTGCGGTGGACTCACAGCTCCCCCATGTGCTGCAGGAAGCTGCCACTCCGCCCACGAGTGGTTTCTTCTCTTTATCAAGTACTTACTTGCCTTTACAACACCCAGGGGATGTGCTGATGTGTGATACTAGAAGTCCTCTAGAGCAGAATTCTGTATCTCTGTTGAAGGAAACAGGGAACTCACACTTGGTCATCCACAGTCTGACTGAGGCTTGTCTTGAGGGTGACTCTCTGCCATCAAAAGACGGAGGACATCAGTAATTCATCAAATATTGGAAACTGAAAGATTCTATTTACTGAGCTTTAAATGATGGGTGCTATACTCCAGAGAGAAGAAAACATCATGAGTATGTCCTCAACATTTTCTTAGGATTTTAGTTGCCTGAGCAATAAAATATGGATATGCAGATTACATAGTTGCTGCAAAGATGTAGCACTGACCAAAAATACTCTGTGGTGATTTGGAATCATATACTAGCAAAAATACTGCTTAAGCTTATAGGTCACACATCTGGCAGCTCTCTGGGAATATAAGAGACTCACCTGTCTCTGTGTGTGGAAAAGGCAAGGGGCAAGTTCTTCGACTGTAACCGATCCTCACTCAGGTCATGCTGAGAACAAGAGCATGTAATAAACAGACACTGGGTGTGCTGAGCGATACAGTGGCCTTTAGGGCCCTTTACAGAATGCTTTGGTATGACTGTGGTATGAAGAGAATTTTTCAGAGGAGTGAGAAAAACTTGCACACTATGGCAAGCTGGGATGGGTGAGTCGTGAGGAATGGGTGAGGTGGGTGTGCACTGGGAGGGCTGTCATGTGCTGGGCAGCAGGTGCAGTCTCAGAGCTCCTGGACTCCAGGCCTGCCCCGGCAGGTAGAGGCCAGGTTCCTGACAGCTCCTCTGTCCTGCCTGGAGACGATTTGTTAAGTTTTTCTTTTCTTCTTCTTCTTTCTAAAAGAAGCATTTAGTGGAGAATACAACTGGAATCCCTGATTTCTTTTTTTTTTGTTTGTTTTTGAGACGGAGTCTCGCTCTGTTACCAGGCTGGAGTGCAGTGGCGCGATCTCGGCTCACTGCAGCTTCCACCTCCTGGATTCAGGCGATTCTCCTGCCTCAGCCTCCTGAGTAGCTGGGACTACAGGCGCCCGCCACCACGCCCGGCTAATTTTTTTTGTGTTTGTGGTAGAGGTGGGGTTTCACCATGTTGGCCAGGATGGTCTCGATCTCTTGACCTCGTATCCGCCCGCCTCAGCCTCCCAAAGTGCTGGGGTTACAGATGTAAGCCTCCGCACCTGTCCAGAACCTATGATGTTTTAAAAAATTGCAAAGTCTTTTTGTTTAAAATGAACACAAACAGTAGTTCATGAATACCTTTTAACATGGTCTTTAAGTGTACTTTTACCTGTTATATTCATAATCCTGAGCAAAGGTATGGAAGATATTTGAGTATTATGCTTTCAAAGTATCTCTTATATTGCTGATTTTATGTTAGTGCTACCAAAAAAAATCTACCAAACAAACAACTTTTGTGTTATCAGCTCAAAGAATAGCCACAAGGGTGAGGTTATAGGAAAAGAGGGCTTTACAAGATGATGTGTGAGATACTGGTTTTTGGTGTGTCACAGAGCCATGTGGGTCCAGTCCCCAAACTCCTCTTACAGAACTCTGGGTCAGTGTTCAGAAATATCATGTTCTTTTTTTTTTTTTTTTTTTTTTGAGACAGGGTCTCTGTCGCCCAGTCAAGAGTGTGGTGGCGTAATCAGGGCTCACTGCAGCCTCGACTTCCCAGGCTCAGGTAATCCTTCCACCTCAGCCTCCCAAGTAGCTGGGATCACAAGTGTGCATCACCAGGCCTGGCTAATTTTTGTATTTTTTGTGGAGACAGGGTTGTGCCATGTTTCCCAGGCTCGTCTCGAACTCCTGGGCTCAAGTGATTTGCCCACCTTGGCCTCCCAAAGAGCTGGCATTACAGGTGTAAGCCACCGTGCCTGGCCCAGAAATGTCATATTCTTTACTCATTTCTGTTTTTCATAATTTACATGGAGGTATCCAGTGCAAACATAGAAGCCTAGTCACAGTGTCACAGGGTTGACCGTGAGCGACCGTGAGTCAAAAATGCCATTGTGTCACTGCATGTTACTGCTAATAGCAACAGTAAGTCCTTAACATCATCATTGGTTCTTGGAAACTGCAACTTTTAAACAAAATGATGTCCAGCGGCTCCTGAAATCACATCCTTTTGTTCATCCTTGTTCTTTTATAATGTTGTTGTGAGGGGAAATGGTTTTGTTATATGTTGTTACACTTGAAGTCTCAGTTTCCAGGAACCAACAATGTTATGTGAGGACTTACTGTACATATATAAGTGCATTTTGATATGAAACAGGACAAAAACTGGTATTATAAGCTTAAGATTTACCTACTAGTTATTTAAATTTCTGTGTCCCACTCCAGAGCTTATAGATGTAACCTAGGCCACATTTCCGCCACCCCTGGGGGCACTCCCTCTTCCCACAGGCTTCCTTTGTATCACTCCTTTTAGGATGTGCTTTCTTAAAATCCAATATTGTTAGGAACTTATGCCCTTATTTTTTTTCCTTATATTTCTTTCTTTTTTTTTTTTTTGAGACGGAGTCTTACTCTGTCACCTTGGCTAGAGTGCAGTGGCTCGATCTCGGCTCACTGCAAGCTCCACCTCCCGGGTTCACACCATTCTCCTGCCTCAGCCTCCCGAGTAGCTGGGACTACAGGTGCCCACCACCACACCCGGCTAATTTTTTTTTTGTATTTTTAGTAGAGATGGGGTTTCACCATATTAGCCAGGATGGTCTCGATCTCCTGACCTTGTGATCCACCTGCCTCGGCCTCCCAAAGTGCTGGGATTACAGGCATGAGCCACTGCACCTGGCTCTTCCTTATATGTCTAATAGTTGTAGGCATTTTTAGGAAAAAGTTAGGGCCTTTATCTTGAGATGTTTTTAGTAGACTCCTTAGAGACAAAAATAACACATAATACAGAGTTGAACATTGAAAAATAAAGCCTGGTGCAAAAGCAGTTCATCAAGGAAAGAACAGGCTTTTAAACTATTGATTGTCCATATGCAAAAGAATAAACTTCATAGTTCTCACAGTATGTAAAAATTGATAAAAATGGATCACAGACTTATAATATAAAACTTAAAAAGGGAAGTGCTTAGAACAAAGTTCAGGGAAAAGTATCTTTCTCATTTCGGGTTAGAAATCTAGATGAGACACCAAGAACATGATCCACATGAGAAAAAAATAGAAATACTGGACTTACTGAAGTTAAGAATGTCTTTTGTCAAGACACTGTTAAGAGAATGGAAATACTAGCTCCAGAATAGAAGAAGATATTTGTAAATCATATTTTTGATAAAGGACTTGTATCCGAAATTTGTAGAGAATTCTCTAAACCCAATAGTAAGAAACAAAACAACTTAATTAAAACATGGTCAAGCGGTTTGAGCAGACACTTCACAGAAGAAAATGTAAGTATGGCAAATATGCACATAAAAAGATGCCCATCAGTAGTCTTTAGGGAAATACAAATGAAAACCACAACAAGACAATACTGAGCACCTACAGAGTGACTAAAAGTAAAGACTGTAGTAAATATTGGCAAGGACGTAGAACATTGGGAACTTTCACTAATGCTAGTATTATTGGTCACTCATTCAGAGAGAATACTAACAGTTTGGTGACTGAAGGATTTCAGCCCTCGAGGACACAATGGGATTTGTTTTAAACTAGAGAATAGATTCCTCCTGCCAGAACCCCATGTGTCAGGGAGGAGGGAGGGGCAGAACAAGATCGGATCCAAGGAGATGGAGAGGCTGGGAATTGAGGTGCTGCAGGTGTGCAGCTGTGAGAGTGAGAAAAATGGACCAGTGGGGGTGGGAGAGGCAGGAGAGATGATCTGCATAAGAGTGTGACTGACTGAGGGGCGAGGCAGGGAAGGGGAGTGGTGCTGTGGGAACCACCTTTATGGGAGTGAGAGCTGCCCCCACTTACCTTCTGGCAGAGTAGCACTATCAGTTAAAGTTGATGAGTTTCTGCAGCAGTGTTGCTCTGTCCAGATGTAGACTCAGAAAAGGTTAAAAGGGTGGTGCAGTGTATGGAGGAGAGTTTGCCAGCCATGTGCAGTGAAAGAGGAAAGGCTTCACTCTGAAGAATGTGGCTGAGCTGTTGCAGCAGTGGGAGGAGGCTGGATGGAGGGGAATTGAGTGTGAGTAGGCTGAAGCACTGTTGGGGAGAGGAGGCAGGTAACAGAAGACTCAGCTGACTGTGGCTTAACAAGGCCTTGGGTATCTTTTTATAAGAAGTCTGGGAAGGCATTGCTGGCGTGGCTCTGCTGCTGGCATGGCTCTGCTGCTTAGGCATGATGGGGCTACCACACTTTCCAGCCTGTTGTTTTGCCATCCTCATCATGTAACTTTTCAGCCAAAGATTTGTCTTCTATTCTTAACTCTTGGATTTATCCTTTATGCCTATTCTCGTATGTTTATTTGCTTAACTTCTAACTTCATTGTGTGCCTATACCCCCTTTAAACAAGTGTTTTGCCTTTGGCATGGTTTGTGACTGTAGCCTTACTCCTTCTAGCGTGCTATTTCTAATTCATTTATTAGTTCTGCATTTATGTTTTTTTGGTCCTCAGTGTTTTGAGTTGCTCTGCAATCTTGTTTTCCATTTCAGCATGTTCATTTGCCATCGCCTCTTTGAGTCTCATATATTGATTGTATGTCATCTCTAAATCATTTCATAGTAAACACTTCTGGGAACTTTTCTTCAGTTATTAGCTAGGCTTTCTTAAATAAAAGATGGTGTCTTTAGGATGCCATGTGTGTGCCTTTGCTGTCCTCAGTAGGGTGCTTGTTTGGTTTGGTTTGCTTTGAGGAGTGGGGAGACTGGCCTGTCTTGTCCACTTACTATGCCATGTCTTTTGTTAATCTTCCACATGGTTTTTGTTTGTGTGTTTGTTTTTTGCATGAACCTCTATCAGTATTGTTCTTCTTTTACATAGCAGGTGAGCTTCGGGTTGATTCGGGTTGAGGGCTCAGAGTTGTGATGGTGGTTTGTTTTTTGTTTTGTTTTGTTTTGTTTTTTTGCATTTCCTCGTTGTCTGAGAGAATGGGAGCAGAGGAGGCAGGAATCACCCAGCAGGACAGGAGGCCATTATTCAGCTTTGTGAATATCTCTTCCCAGGGCTCCCTCCACTGAATCTGCTCATATCTGTTTCCTGTAAGACACACCCTTTGCTCAACATGGTTTCCCAGCTCAGGACAGGGGTCTGGTATTTTAGGACAGTAGGTCTCTGGTGTTTATGGGCCCTGCTCCTGTCCCCATCCCCCTCACATCTTGCCAGCTTTAGACAAGAAGGATGGGCACAGTCCATGAGTGTTCACATGTGTTTTTGGGGACAGTGCAGGGGTCAAAGGTGCACTCCCTCTAGCACACAGGGGAGGAGAGGGTTGAAGCAGGCTGCCCAGGCTCACATCCTGGCTCCAGGCCCTACCTTAGACCTCCGTTTTCTTATCTGTGTGGAGGAAGATGGTAGTCTCTACATCCTAGGGTAGGTAGAAGGATTGAATGAGATAATGCCCGTAAGTTACTTGGCAACAGTTTGCTGCTCTCAGCAGATGTCAGCTCCAGTCATTGGTGCTTCATAGACTTCTCGCTCAGGCACTTCCCACTCAGTCATCTTGGTCCCACTGATCTTGTTTCATTTATTTTCACTTTTGCCTTACTTTTTACTAAACCCTTGCTTAATTTTTAGGGGTGATTAGTGATTAGGTGATTTTGATATTTTTCTTCTTTCTCCAGCTTTCCTCTTATCCAATAACAACCAAAATGGCTGTCTTCTCTGGGACTGCCTACTGAGAAGCAGGGGCCTTGTTTCTCAAAAAGTGTTCTGATTTTTAAAGTTTTCATTGGCTGCCGTCACACCCCTTTGTCTTCCCATGGGACGAGGGTATGATAGTCTTATAGTTTTCACAGTTCTGCCCGTTTGCCAACTCTGTGCCTGGGGTGGACCATGCTTCTCCATAGGGCTCCTGGGGTGGGCCGTGGTTCCAGTTCCCACCTGCTGGGCCCACACTTGAAATCTCTCATGTGTGCTCCCAGCCCTGCTCTTCACACTCGTGCGGTGCAAGTGTGTCACTTCCTCTCTCATTGCTCTTTTCCTGCCCACCTCTCATCCTTTCACTCACTGGTTATTCAACTAATTGTTGTTGCTTTGATTGAGTTCAAAGAGGGTGTCTAGGAATTAGTTGTGAGCTAGCTAAATAGAAAAATCCGCAGTATACATTTTAAATTTGTAATCAATGCATATTTTATTTTCAGCGTTTAAAGAATTTTTCATTTACAATACAGTATGGCTTACTTTTAGTCTCTGCATCTCAGATCATTTTCAGAGGTGCACCTTGGTAAATCCGTTGTTCCCATAAGCCATGTTTTGTGCAGTGACAGGACTTTGATGGTTCTTGCTGGGAGAGCAGTAATTCATACTTGTCATGTCTAGAACTCCCCTTCGTACATTCTCCTGGAAGAGGGTACAGGACACAGATTGCCCCCTCTGGAACCTGCCATTGTGGGTTTAGAACCCTCAGGACACCGGTAAGCTGAGTGAGAGGAAGTCACTGACCTATTCCTTACCAGCATACTTAACAGTGCCTGTAGGAAGCTAGTTGGGAGATGTGGATGGGAAGGAAAAAGTGTCAACATTTATATGAGTTTCAAATATATCTTACCTCTAGCCATGCCTTAAAATGGTTTGAAATACGAAAACTAAAAGATATGGTAAAACATTTTTATTAAACTTGTAGCTTAAGTTTATATTCAGTTTAATATAACTGACTACATTAAGTTTATGTGCAAATTCAGTAACTAGGAAGTCTACAGGTGGCCAGCGTTGTGAAGTTATCCCCCAACACTTTATTATGACAACTTTGGCCAATGTGATTTTAATGGATACTCTATTAATACTACACAGTGAACATTGTACAAATAATTGGATGATTTTTATAAATTAGCCAACTGAACCTAAAAAAGCAATAGGTGTCAGTGAATACATTCATTTTATATGTTGTGGGTAGTTTTTCTTGCTGGTTTAGATAGAGATTTTATGCCTTGTTTTTACTTTTGTTTGGGATGGAAGGGAAAGATCATTTTTTTGTTATTGTTTTTCTTGAGATATGTCTTAGAGTTTTGAAAAGCTGACTAGATGTTGGATGTGTTTTACAAATACAGTTTGTTTCCAGTAAGTTAGAGTTTCTTTGCTCTGCTAAGAATGGCTCATTCCACTTTCTTAATATGAAACAGTTGTTGACTAATTCTTTAAATAACAAAATCTTCTAATACTCTCCTTTTACGGAGTGTTTGGTGATTTTCCCAATGAAGAGTAAAGCTATCTAGTTCACCTTTATAGCTTTAGTTATAATCAGATATCCTTCTTGTTTTAATTTGCTCATTTTGCTGCTCATTTTCTGTTAAAGGTTACAAAGCAAAAAAAAAAAAAAAATGGCCGCTCCACCCGGGCTGATCTTCAGCAGGAGACCCCAGAAAGTGCAGGGTGGGACACGTGACACATCGGCTCGGGCCCCTCTGCACAGGTTCTGTGCCTCGTGGTCAGTACCACATCTTTCATGTCTCAGGTTTTTCCCGTAGTGCTAGCCCTAAAAAAACCGTAAGATAAGATTGAGGTGTGCCAGCACAGAGAGCAGAGAGCGAGGAGGCAGAGTGTTGCGCACCCTTCCATCGCATGGGCCTTGCTGTGTAATTCATTTCTCTCCAGTAACACTTGCCCAGCCGGAGCCGACTGCTGTGTGATTTTGTTTTGAAGCTTTCTGCTGTTGTCACGGCCTCTGATAACAGATGAGATAGGTAATAATTCATTTTTCCTTTCGTTCTAATTACCCAGTTATATTCTTATGCTGATTAAGTCTCACAGTGGCTTAGCCCTGTCAAAGATGGCTAAGGAGCTGTGGGTCTCAGGTTTCTGGTCTCTGTTAGTGGTAGGTAGCTGACTGTTAGAAAAAGCAAGTGACCTGCAGAGTGAGACATAGCTAATCCACCACCAATTTACTAGTGCACATGGATCAGGTGCCACCTTACCGCTCTGAGCCTTCAGTTTTCAGATTTGTCAGATGAAGATAATTATGATAGTGGCCTCATAGGATTCTGTCAAACATTGTAAGAATAATGTATTCCATTACATATTACATAGTACCTAATAAGTTCTCAATAAGTGGTAGTTATTTATCCGTTAATAATGGTGTTGCTATGCCCAGAATCTTTACATTTTCATCATGCACGCTACTTTTGATAAATAATATCAGAAACATTCTTGTGTTCATGTCCACTCCATCATTTGGTCATTTCTAGGTAACATGAAATATTTTTACATATTATTTCTTTTATTCCTGATATTTTACTATCTGATAACACCTGGTAAACTTAGCCAGATGTTTTGTGTTTCTGACATACAGAGGGTAGGGATTTCCCACTTACATCTTAAGTCTTTTATTAGAACCCTCCTTTAATGAAAACATGAAAGTTCAGTTTTTATGAAATGGAGTGTTCACTCTTTATTGTTACAGTCATTACAGTTAATTCAGAAAGGCAAGAAAAACAGTTGATGTCAGGGTGTCACTTCCTTCCCTTCTGACTGTAGTTGGCAAGTGTGGTGTGTTTTTCATGTGTTGAGCTTTCCAAAAGGAATGCACACCATGGCAGTCTTTGAAAGCAAGATTTTGTGTTCGTCTGGTAGGTAACAATACATCCTTCAAAACAGTTTTTTAAAAGATACCACAGTGTATCAGCAAATACTTGTCTTGAAAGGTGCATGTAAACACGGAAAACTAAGCATAATTTTGTTTTTAATGATGAAGACTTTGGTGTGTCTGTTTCTCTAACAGCATGTGGCATAAGAGTTGAAAAAACTTTCTATGATAAATATTAACGAAAGCTGTATCACAAAAGTGTTTAATTGTGGCCGGTTTGCTTAATTTGCTCTGGAAAAACATTTTTGATGTCCAGCTTTCCTTCCCCATCCCAGTCCTGATTGCTGAAGACTTCTCTACCATAATCCACAAAGAACTCAAACGAACATACTTCAGGCAGGTTCTGCTGGGGTTGAGCCAGCTAGGTTTTTCTCCTTACATATCCCTCTGTCTTGTGTGTACGTGTGTGTGTGTGTGTTTTCATTGCTTTACAACAGGCCTCAAGGAATAGGAAGCATTACAACACTTTAAACATTGGTCACAAATGGAAGGATAAATATTTTTATGGTTTTTGTATGATTGTGACACAGTCTAAGACTAGTAAACATGCCAGGTTTTTTCACATAGCTCACTCCTCTTTCACCCTGATGCTTTCCTTGTAAAGTGAGAGGAAGTCAATTTTGTAAGCATCAAGCCCTGATGTATGGAGAAAGCTCTTGCCTAAGCTGTCTGACACAGAGTTCCGCAGGAATCAGTTTGCAGTGGGCTTTGTAATCCAAAGCTAGCATTGTACTGCAGTGTTTCCTCCCATGGTTCAAGGAAAAAACAACCTGAAGTGGGGCTTTCTATTTATGAGAGAAGATTTATAAGTAATTCAAAAGTGGTATTTACTTCCAGAAGTCAGAGATCACTTCTAATCATATCTGTAAATGCCCTTAATTCGGTATCCACATAACTTTTAACTTGGAAGATTAGTTATGCGCATCCCCCTTTATTGGTATGACTTCTTTCTTTGTGCCGTTTTGAGAAAGGAAAAGATGAAGGCTAAAAAAAAACAGAACAAAAAGCTTGGATTTTCCACCATTAAATGTTACTGAAACATACTTCATAATCCAAAGTCATAAAGTATGGTCAGTTCTTTACACATTACATTGCAATTGATTGTGAAATGTCAAATAAAGCTTGCTTTAGATTATCTTAACACATGTAAATATAAAAGGGGAAGAACATCTATATTTTACATTATTCTGTACTTTGAGTTTAGGTCTTTTGGGCTTGGAGGAAAGGGGACGGTAGCCTCAGGTTGCCGCCAACATCTCCCTGTGCCATTGAAGGTTCTCATTGCTCCCAAGAGGCAGCAGGGAATACAGGAGATAACCAGATATTTTAAACATTTTACTTCTTGCCTTGTCTAGCAAAAGCTTGCTGTGCTTTAAGCCTCTGCTAATACAGGTTGCTACTTCAAAGTAAGTTGTGTTTTAAGTAGTATAATCTCAGGAGATTATTACCTAGGGAGAAAAATTCTTGATGTCTTCTCAAAAAGATGAAATGATGGAAAAATTATAAACAGTAATACTACATTTCAGGTATATCTTTATTCTATCCAAGTGATACCTAAACATGAAGACATTTTGTTACATGATGAAAACAGTTTTGCCACTTGTGGTAGTGCCTGCTAATTGCCTACCCATTTTCATTTTCCCTTAGTGGTAAAACACTCAGCAAGGAAACTACGTTTCCCAGCCTCCTCCAGCTACACATGGCCAAGTTCTAGCCAGTGAGATGCAAACAGATACTGTTGTCTGGTACTTAGTCAGTGGCTTTGAAAATGGAGACCTCTTTCCCATTCCCCCTTTTCCCTTCCTGCTATTTGGTTTGGAGACCTGCCTTTTTGGACCATGAGATAATCTGAAGGACAGAAGATGCAGCCTGAGGACAGCAAATGAGAAACATTGAGGGAACCTGGTTTCTAACAGTGGTCATTTGTGATCTTTATGCAACCCTGAAAAAACTGACCCCAAAATTTTGTTGCTGACTTCCAAGCTTTCAAGAAAGTGGTTAAAGCAATAAAATTAGTATAAAGTGGACACTGAAAAGGTTGGTGATCCAGTAGCATCATGTAGTGAAGTACTGACTAGCAAAAAACTCATTCCCCATACTCACTTGGTAATACTCATCCTCAGTGCTTGTCATTTGTTAGAAAAGAAAGCTTTGAACCTCAAAACAAAATCTTGAAAAGAATTCAGAGCATACCATATGAAATCATTGCTATTGTCAATAAACTCGATCATGATATGAGCAAAAGCATTACATTTAAAAATGTAGCTCCATCAAAAGGAATCAAGGTCTGAAGAGGAAAGGTACAAGATGAGCTTGGAACGTTTTGTGATACCAGATAACAAAAAGTTATCAATGACTATTTTGGTCATGTCAAAAGGACTTCAGAGCCAATCTAGTAAGTCCTCACTGGTCAACGATGGGGTAGTTTGAGCATCAATAAAGATCTTAACTGCACTGGGTTGTCATACATCAAATAGGTTAAAATCTATAAGTTAATTATGATTTCCAAAGATTAAAAACTTACTGTTGAGCATTAGAGGATACTGGGGAACCACCTTGTAATTTTGAAAACTAGTGAATAAATGAAAAGAATCAACCACTTATAAACTAGAAACTCGTTTTTATATTATTTACAGATCACAAGCAAAAGAAACAAAAATATCCATTTTGAGTGTTTTCATCCTCTTGTTTTGTCTGTGGCTTCAGACAGCGAGTCAAAGCCATCCACTCCCAGGATCTTGAGTACCAACAAAAGATTGATTTGAGTGTGAACAGTTCTTACTCCTGCCCTGGCACACAACTTTACCGCGTCACCAGGGAGCAGCAGTGACTCTTACCTCTCTCTCTCCCTCCTGTACCACCAGACTTTTCATTTGATAAGTACACAGTTTTGAAATTCTTTGTTAATTTTGCTAAGCATTATTGGCATTCATCATTTACCTATAACATAGCTTATTTATTTTCATCATATTATCTGTTTAATGCCACATAGGAGGAAACATAATCCATAGCTGATAGATTCATTTTCTGCGCATACACGTATCCCCTAAATAATTCATTAAGACTTCAATAAGGAGGTAATTGGTGTTTAAAATGCTAAATATTATGTAGAAATTGTGGTGGACTGTTACATAGCAGTTTACGTTTTCTTTTTTTTTTTTTTTCCTGCCATTTTATCGATTTGTGGGGAAATTGGTTGGAGCTTTTGGGTGGGCTAAGAATAAATTACTATTTTTCCCATTTAAAAATGGAGGGGTTCTCAGTATTCAAATATTTGCTTTTCAGTGGCTTTTAAAACACAGAAAATTTATTCCAGAAACCATGATGAGCATTATCTGTACCTTGTCTCATACTGTCCGTGAACTGAATTTTAGCAGTCTGTGACTGCACCTGCAGGGATCTCTTCTTCCTTCCCATTCAGCCCAGTCGCCCCACGACCTCCAGTTACGCACACCTGCTCTGTTCTGAATCCCGATTTACCTGCCTCTCACTCTGCAGCATCCTCACCCTCCAGTTCTGCTGAGACCTCACTAAGTCCTCAGGTCTGGGGACACTTTCACTCTCAGTCATTTCCCTCTTTTCCTCTCTTCTCTCCTCACACAGCCTAGATTTCATGGTTCTTTGTGATAATCACTTTCTTACAAATGACCTTAGCTGCCTTCCCACTAACCTCATAGGGCAATTGTAAGGATTAAATGAGTGAATACTCTTGGAGTACTTGGGAGGATTTACATAGTGTTATTATGTAGTATCTGCTCAGTAATGTCAACAATTGCTATTACTTAGCTGTCTCCTCTCTTCTTGTACTTACCTGGCCAAGTTCAGGCCCCACTCCCATCCCCCCAACCCCCATCACCAAGTAGCTAGAAATTGCTGGGGATGGAAAAGATAATCATGCTAACTCATCTCCTGATCACACGTCTCAAATGTGTAGTTAATTTTGCCCAGCAACACTGCCATACTTCCCTGGTGTGTTTGCTTTTCCACTTTCTGAAATGCACGTTCAAATCTCTTTCCTCTATCCCCCGTACTTCCTGATGTTCTTGGTACACATTACAGGAAACCCTATTTCAGCTGGCTTAAACAATAAGAAAATACCCTGTAGCATCACAAGCAGTCACGAAGTAAGGCGTCTTCAGGATTGATAAGTTCAGCAGCCTTGTGCTGTCTTTCTGCTGTGCCTTCTTCAGTTTGGAGAATTTGCCCTTGCCTCCTTCCATCATGGTCACAAGATGGCTGCCATAGCTCCAAGTGTCACATGTAGAGGTGGCAGCATCCTGGAAGAAGACCTGTGTATTCCTGAATGTCTTTATTTCAGTGAAGAATATCTTTCCTAGAAGACCCCTGCAGACATAACTTTACTGAAGGAAAGGTAGGGTGAACAGTGGTAGAACAGGTGGTTTATAAAACATGGTTGGCTGCAGCTGGGCAGCTGATGAGCCTCAGTGAGCACCTGTCCAGGTTTGCTGACATTTGTCTAAACACGGTCCCTAAGTGATCTTATTCAGGACCCTGGCTTTGAATGCCACCTGTATGATGCTAATCATTGGTAAACCTTATTCTCTGTGTCTAGTCTCACACATGACTGCTCCACTCTTATGTGTAAAAGATACCTTATACTACCATGGCCAGAGCACAGCTTCCCCCGCGCCTCCATTCTTGTCAGCATTCATAATATGGGACACACACACACTCAGGCTAGAAATCTAGCCATTAGATTGACTTTCCTTTCTCCCAGCATCCATTTAACTAGCATTTCAGACAAAGCTTATTCCAAATCCTCCACATCTCTCTCCTTACATTGCCCTATCTCAGTCCAAGCTGCCATCCTGTTATACTTAGGTGACAGCAGTAGCTGCCTTCTGGGCACCCTTCTCTAATTTTGTGCCTATCATCTCTTCTCCCCTAATCTTACACATGATCTTTTTAAAGTGCAGATCAAATTATGTCACTTGCTTATCAAAACCCTCCAGTGCCTTTGTGTCACTTTGCCTAGGGTGCAATGTAAACTTCTATTCCGCCTACCCAAGCTCCTGTCCTGCTACTCCTCACATCCTTTCTTCTGAGCCACAGTGGTCTCCTTCCTCTTCGATGGGCCATACTCTGCCTCACCTTTGCGTCTTTGTACCAGCTGAGCTCATCACTGAGTGTTCTTCCTGATCTTCATTTGGATGTCTGGTTATCATTCAGACATTGGCCTCCCCTTTATCAAGCAGGCCTTCTCCAGCCACCCCATCTAAATTAGTCATCTAGCGCACTGTCTGAGAACTCTTTTCCCTGCCTGAAATTCTCTGTGTAACACTCCTCACAGTCTCTTCTCTCTGGCCCATTGCTTCTTGCCATTTGTCTTTGCTCCCCTTCTGCAGAATGGTAAAGGATGGTCTGTCTTCCTCAGCACTGTGGGTTCAGCACCTAGGACAGTGCCTGACGTTTGTTAGGTTACTCAATCAATAAATTATTTATTGAACTTAAGTAAGCTTTATTTGCAAAAAGTAAAACGGATAAACTCCCATTCTGTTTCATCTGACTTTTTAAAGAGAAAACTAGTAGCTTTATTACTGTATCATTCATCTTTTTGGAGAGTAAGCCATAGACATTGACTCTGGCTACCCAAATGAAAAGGAAATGTATTGTAAGCCTCCTGAAATCAATAGATGGATAGAGATTGAAGTTGCCTGTCCAACCTCAGGTTGGCATCACTTGTTATTGATCTTTGTAGCCAAGGATAATTATTTTGAAACGGTTATATAATCTTCATTTTTTCCTCGAAAAACCTTTGTCTTCCTTTATCTCCCTGAATATACACATCGTTTATGGCATGTGCATTCCCATTGCAATGCTTTATTCCCAGATTTCTTTCAGAGGCCCTCTCTCTGTTTTTTACTTAGGAGGACAAGCTCAAATCTTCATTGAAGAATGGCAGTCCTTTACCACTGTTTCTCAGAAGATGCTCTCAGATGCCCAGTGGCTTCTTGTCCCCCTCAGAGTAAACCCCAGGTCCTTTGGAGCCCATGGAACCCACAGGATCTGCCCGTGCTGTGTACTTCAGCCACACGGGACCTCCTTGTGCTCCACAAGTGAATCAGATGCAATTCCCACAAGACCTGTGCCCTACATGTTCCTCCTGGAGATGCATTCCTCAGACCTGTGTGGGAATCCTTGCTTCCTCCTGCTCAGTTGCAGTGTCACCTGCTCAGAGCCCTTCCCTGGCCATCCTGTCTTAACTGTGCCCATCCCCACTGTCTCCCCCTGCTTTCTTACTCTGTGTGTATTTCTTTCTTTATTGCAGGGCTTCCCATGACAGTGCTGAATGCCAGGGGCCAGGGGCTTTGTTTTGTTCGTGGATATATCCATGTACCAAAACAGGGTCCCTCCGTAGTGATGCTTCAATGAGTGAACATTGACAGTGAGATGACAACAAACGGGTTGTCATCTGTGAAATTAGTTTTAAAGGAGAAATTCTAAAATGGTCCCAAACAACAAGTAGACAGCATATGAGGTGATGATTGCAATTGCTTATTTGGTTATGTAAATTGTGTTGCTGTAATTTAAGAGAATTATCTCTCCACCTCCTGTTTTAGAGCAGTGGGTTAGTAGATTCTGCTAACTCTTCAGAGGAATGTTGGAGCCTATTAGAAATGCAGAACCTTGGGTTCACCTCATACCCACTGAATCAGAACCTCCACGTTGACACAGCCAAGGCAAAAGCCTTAGAAATCCCCTTGTGTTTTCTAAGCATTCACACATTAGACAGGGAAGGGCAGTGGCCAAGGCACTTTCTTTCTTCATAGCATAGTAATGCAGCTTTGGAACTCAGTTTCTGCTTGCTGATCTGGACATATTGTCATGTAGGTACACGTAACTTCACATAGTACCTTTGGCTAGTGGAGTGTTGAAATGACAGAAATATTATACTTGCTTTTCTGTGGAAGGAAAGGTGCTATAAATTTACTACCCCTCAAGGTTTGAGGCACTTGTTTTTTAACATTTATTTTTAACTGACAAATAATTGTATATTTATGGGTACAATGTGGTAATTTTGTTTTTGTTTTTATATTTTTGGAGACAGATCTCGCTCTGTCACCCAGGCCGGACTGCAGCACACAATCATAGCTCACTGTAGCATCACTTCCTAGGCTCAGATGATCCTCCTGCTTCAGCCTCTGTGGTTAGCATGCGATGCCTGGCTGATTTTGTATCTCTGTGTGTGGTAGAGACGGAGTCTTGCTATGTTGGCCTGGCTGGTCTCAAACTCCTGGGCTCAAGCTATCCCCCTGCCCCAGCCTCCCAAAGTGCTGTGATTACAGGTGTGAGCCACCACCATGCCTGGCCATGGTATATTGATCTATGTAAGCATTGTAGAAAGAGTCAGTCAAGCTAAGTAACATATCCACTACTTCACCAACTTATCTTTTTTTGTGTGGTGAGAACATTCAAAGTCATACACTACATACTATTATTAACTGTGGTCGCTGTGAGATCTTTGTTTTTAGTGGAAGCCTTGTGAGCTATCCTGGAATTCTCAGCTTAGCTTCACATTTCTTCTCATACCCAGTAGTACCATGGAGTACCTGCAGGAGTGTCCTGGGAATGTGTTACTTGCTGATATCGTAACCCTGAGTATATGGCTCTGGCCCAGGGAGCCTCAGAGCAGATCCTGACCAGGAGTCAGGGCTCTGTGTTGGAAGCTGTTGGGATGGACAGTGTGAGTTTGAATAGTTTTGTAGACCTCTGTCACCTTGAATGCATTAGGGCTGCTTGTCAGACTGAAACAATTATAATTTCACCAAGGGCAATCCTATTTTTTAATTCCACTGCTTAATTTCATCAGTTACCAAGACTCTTTAGGAATCGTAAATTCAAATGCCTAAGGGAACTAGCAGATTATATGATCTAATCTAATGAAGCAAGCCTGGTGTAAACAATCAACTGACAGAAATAGGATACACTGTCTTCACTTTTACCTAACTCTGAGTTAATATTGGAATTTGATATTCAGAATTAAGAAAAGGTGAATTGAAGTAATTTTTTTTCTACTTCTCTTCTTTACATTTGGAGCTTACAGTCTGATGCCAGGCATGGCTGCTAACTAGGGAGGCTGAGGCAGGAGCATCATTTGAGCCTAGGAGGTGGATGCTACAGTGAGCTATAATTGCACCAAGATTTCAGTGGCACATCTCGTCTTTTGGATTGGGATGTTTTTCTGCACTGTTTGACTTCCTTAACCAGCAAGAGTACTGAGTTTCATTTAATTTAACTATAGAAAATGCCTGTTGGTAAATGTAAGTACTTTCAAGCTAGAAAAGAATGTTGGCATAAAATGTTTTGCCATTTGGGGTAACTATTCCTGAGATATTTGTAAAAATCTTAGATTCCATATCAATCATGTTTAGTTGTCCAGTATTGCATTGTAACTTCCATTTGTAAAGTTCTTTGCTCATGGTAGCATTAGTAATTGAGAAAGGCAAACTGAACAGATTATATCATTTTTATAAAATTTGAAATCATGAATTTTGTATGCCTGAGGAGTGGAGGGGACAGTTTACTTTCAGTTCCCCACATGTAAAAATATATATAATTCAGGCCATCAGTCTTAGATTTCTGCAAACTGAGATAATTTCTTGCCAAACAAATGTTCTAAAAGTTAAAATTTCATTGGGAATGAGTGAATGAAATCATGTATTTGTGTAATCATTTAAGAATGTCCCTTTCAAGAAGTAGTGTTGGGAATACTTTATACCCTATGCAAAAATTAACACAAAACTGATCAAAGACCGTAGCATAAGAACTAAAAGTATACAACTCTTAGAAGAAAGCATAAAGAAAAAGCTTTATAACATTGGATTTGGCAGTCATTTCTTGGATATGACACTGATAACACAGGCAACAAGAGAAAAAAGAGGTAAATTGGACCAAAATTAAAAGACTTTTATGCATCAGACACTATCAACAGAGTGAAAAGGCAACCCATGGGATGGGAGAAAATATTTGCAAGTCTGTATCTGATAAAGGATTAATATCCAGAATGTATAAAGAACTCCTATAACTCAACAAATGAAACAACTCAAGACGCAAATTAAAAATAGGCAAAGAACTTTAAATAGACATTTCTCCAAAGACGATATATGGATAACCAATAAGCACATGAAAACTTGCTGTTTGTCACTAGTCATTAGGGAAAAGCATCACTACTCACAGCGAAATTGTTACCAAAACACCAGGGGTTTGGTCTAGGTCCTCCTGCTCACCGCACAGAAAGCCCGTCACTGTCACGACAAGTACTGCCAAGGAAGAAGGTTTTAATTGGCTGCTGCTGCTGAGATGGAAGCTCAGCCTCAAATTCATCTCCCTAACCCACTAAAACTAGGGGTTTATATAGCAGGGAAGAAATGTGACAATGTGGAAGAAAACAAGAACTAGGGAGGGGCAAGGAGTCGTCTGGTGTGGTGATCTGTGGAGTTTTGGTTCTTTGATACTTTTCTTTGAAAGGCCCGAAGGTCCTTCTCTGGGGAAGAAACTCAGAACAGATGCAAGTTTCAAGCTTTAACAGCAGAAGGGTCAATTTCTGTGTTTATCCCAAAAGAACTGTCTATGGGACTATTGGGCGGGTTTCAAAATGCTACTGCGCACCCATTAGGATGGCTACTATTAAAAAAAAAAAATAGTAAGTGTTGGTGAGGGTGTAGAGAAATGGGAATTCTTGTTCTCTGTTGGTAGGAATGTAAAATGGTTTGGTGACCATGGAGAACATTATGGTGATTTCTCAAAACATTAAACTAGAATTACTGTATGATCCAGCAGTCCCAGTCTGTGTATATTGAAAGCAGAATTGAAAGCAGGGTCTTGAAGAGGTATTTGTATATCAGTGTTCATAGCAGCATTATTCACCATAGCCAAAAGGTAAAGCAACCCAGGGATGAATGGGTAAGCACGGTGTGGTGTATACGTACAAAGGAATGTTATTCAGCCTTAAAAAGGAATGGATTTCTGACACATGCTACCACAGAGGTGAATCTTGAGGACATTATGCTAAGTGAACAGCTGAATCACAAAAAGACAAATACTGAATTTGTCAGTATTTGTGATGTCATCCAAAAAGGTCAAGTCCTGGATGCAGCGTTAGTGGGTGAGCCGCGCTGAGGGTTTTCCCCTGGTTCCTGTGGTGCACTGGTTTCAGCGAGTCAGAAAGGCAGCTCTCTTCTGCACCATACCTCTAGCCTCCATGGCAGGCCCGCCAGCCAGCTGTTGTGTTGTGCATCCAGCTTATGAAACAAAGTGTCCAGCTGTCTGCACCTCAGCTTAAGGGACTGGGTCTTTTTCATAGTGTTAGTTACCACCTACATGACTGTTACTTTGTTAAGTTTCTGCAAAAATCCTCATACCTCAGAGTCGTACTATAAATGGAACAATATGATGAACGAGTGTGAGCTTCAGGGACTTGGAAAATGTTGTTTACGTTGGATAAAAAGTGTGACATTAACAATGTGGGTCACATTTGTTAATTTTGACCAGTCTACATTAAACTTTTCATAGAACAAGAAAAAGACCATTTCCTAATATGCTTATCATGAATAATATCTATTCGTTAAGTTCTTCAGACTCATCAAAATTCTTGTCAGCTCCATGAGTAAATATAGTTATCTGAGTTATATTTATATCTGTGTTCTAATCAGCTGCCATTGGAAGCACCATAAATAGCTTGTCTTTTCCATGCAGCTTATCCCATAAGTTCTCAGACCTATCTTTACTACACTGAGCAACATCATTGTCGAAAGTTAAATTTAAATTTGTCAATGCTTCATTGTCTTCAGGCACATATTTTCTGCTGTATCGAGTAAACACCTGTATAAACTCACCATCTCTAACTGCTTGGGCAGCTTAAACATGTAATAACTGCATTTTGCAGTGGCATTATTGTATTTGTTTGAAAACAATCTGTATTGAAAATATGAGTCCTTTTGCAATTCATTCAGGGTTTCTTTTTCTAAATATTACTTGTTTTGTAAATATTAGTTATGATTCTTAATATGGCTTGCTTAATAATGGCATCTTAAGCTCTGTTCTTCCAACTGAGGCATACCTTATTAAACGTGTGCCTTCTTGTGGTCTTTAATTTTTTTCCACTTTTCATAGAGATGTGAACAAGAAATGATTTTGCTTTCCTTTAAAGGAAAAAGGAAAAGTACTGGAGTAATGCTTTCTGGAGCATTGCAGTAATGGAGGGTGGTGGACACTGGCACATGAAAAAATGTTGTATCTAAAAGGCACAGCTGCAGTTGATACAGGTGGAAGTTGGTTTTTTAGATAAAATCACTCATCTAGTTTTAAATGTTGCTAACTAATGCAGAAAGAAAAGTTTTGAATTTTGTAGGCCAAGTGAAATCCAGTGAGTGAGCTTGTGTAGATGGTGGGCGTCAGTTTGCTTTTCCTGCTCTGTGAGGGGGCAGTCCACTGCTCCTCTGCCTCCTGGCACAGCCGTTGATAGGGTGAGATTTAGGTGAACACTGATGTTGAAGCTGTTGTCATATTCTTCTTGGTAGACATTGAGGCTAGACCTCTGTTACCTGCTTTTGCCCAGCTTTGTGTTTAATGAGATCCCGTCCTCTCACTGGAAGATACTGTAGTGAATACTTAGATGGATCTAGTGAGTTAGGCCATCTTCAGCAAAATAGGCATCTTTTGCTGCAGAACTGTTTTGACCTAGGTTTACCCTAAATCATACTAATATACCCAGTGTGTTCCCTTGGAGTTGAAGAGTTAATCAACTCCTGAAGTCCCTAAAGTAGTAAGTGGCAACGTCATAACTAAATGCATGGCTTCTGACTCCACACACAGTGGATTTTTCTCACCAACTAGTAAAGGGGTATGTTTATGTGAGAGAGCGTCTCCGAGAGAAGAGCTAACAGAGATGACCAGAACTTGCACTGAGAAAATAACAACCACCAGGACAAAGCCTGTTTTCATGAGTCATTGTCTGGTTTTATTTCTAAATTAAAATTTGTTTACAGTGTATTCACCATAAAGGATTCTTTAAAAAAAAAAATGAGTTGAATGTCTCACAATGTGTTAAGATTTATTTAAGCTGAAAGAAGAATGCCAAGCTTGGGGAACTCTGCCTTTCTAATCAGTGGACTTTCTGGCTGGCACTGCCTGTCCACTGCTGTTCACCTGATGGTTACTGACGCGGTGATGACTGTGGGTTGGACTCAGAGTATGTCAGAGAGGTTGCAGGTGATACTCAGTGCCAAAATCACTTAATAAGGATGTAAGGTTCTCACGTCCTTTTTTGGTGTTATTAGTTTTATAAGGGAATTAAGAAATTAGATCCTGTTCCGAAGTAGTTTTCCAGCTACTAATTTTAACATATAAACTTCTGGCCCTGGTTTATTTTTATAAATGAAGATACGAAACACTGGAGTGTTAAAACTAATCATTGGTCTCAAATCATTGCCTTTTCTCTCTCCTTCACCCCTCAGGGGGAACTCAGCGATTGCCACGCGCCATTGGAATGTCTCTGGCCAAGGAGCTCATATTCTCTGCGCGAGTCCTCGATGGCCAAGAAGCTAAAGCAGTGGGCTTAATCAGCCACGTTCTGGAACAGAACCAGGAGGGAGATGCTGCCTACAGAAAGGCCCTGGACCTGGCCAGAGAGTTTTTACCTCAGGTATTTCTCATTAGAGTTTATTTTTTCTCATTTTAGGAAACTTTATAACACTTTGACTAAAACAGCAGTCATCTTGCCTACCGAAGAAGTCCCTGGCTTGCTTCCAAGTAAAGGGATGCATGGGCTGTGTAAAACTAGAGCGGTTACACGAGATAAACACTACGATCCTGTGGAATTCAGATGAGGCTTTGAAGATGCTCCAAGCGTCTTCTCGTAGCCACACTTTGATAAAATATCCCTTGACAACACTTGTCATGTGTGCACAACTTCCTAGCCAGGTGTTTTAATGTGTTCACCAGCTGAGCGCTCTAACGGAAGCCGTAACCATGGAGAGAAAGAGTGATAGGGCTGGCTGTCACACTGGGCCACCCCAAGTCAAAATACATTGAAATATGCTGTTTTCTAGTAGGGTACCATAGTCTGTTGTGCCACAGTGGACTTTCATTGCAGTGGCTTCACTTGAAAAGTAAAGAGCCTGCTTGAAAAGCAATAGTTGTTTGTCTTTCTGTGTGTGTGCTTATGGTGGTGTAGGCATTGTGTGTGTGTGCTTACGGTGGTGTAGACATTGTGTGTCTGTGCTTATGGTGGTGTAGGCATTGTGTGTCTGTGCTTATGGTGGTGTAGGCATTCTGTGTGTGTGTGCTTATGGTGGTGTAGGCATTGTGTGTGTGTGTGCTTATGGTGGTGGAGGCATTGTGTGTGTGTGCTTATGGTGGTGGAGGCATCATGTGTATGTGCTTATGGTGGTGTAGGCATCATTTTCACTCCGTTGTGCTTTCCCACAAGTACACTTTCAAAATCTAGAACACGACACATATGGCTGACTCCGGAGTGGTATCAGTGGCCATGCACTGACAGTCCTCTTTTAAGCTTTTTGCATTCAGGTATATTTTTCAAATACGCCTTTGGTCTGAAATCATAAGATGAAAGGGCTTTAAATTGAGAGAAAGGGTCTTCTTTTGTGGTGTAAGCAGTAGTGATCTTTCTTTATTCCTAGTGGAATTTGAAGTTTTATAACCCCCTAACCATTTCTGGAGTCAAAATAGTTTTTCTCTCTAACTCAGGGTTGCTTGACTCAAACAGAATTCATAACCTTTTTGTGGGCTGTAGATCTTTTTGGGAATGCCATGAGATTCCAAATTCATGCATTTGAATCTTTTAAAAAATGCATGAATGTTCACATTTGTGCAGAGTCTCGCATCCAGTTTCAGAAAGTATTCTTGGCACTCAGCACAGGAGCCTTTGCTGACAAACGAGGCCCCACTCTGCTGGTATGCACCTGCTGAATCAGTTTTTAAAACCACACTGCCTGGCATTGACGCTCTGGTCCTTAATTAACTTAGGAGCTGTTAGCTCTTTTAGGGAAGGACCGTTACATAATTTATTCCCCATATAAGGTAATGCAGAGCCATACATTCAGTAGATGCTCAATGTGTGTTTGTTGGATTGATGGAAAGCAAATAAAAAAAGATTTTTGCCTTAAAAAGAAAAGATTCTCACTACAAACTTATTTATTCTCCCCAAATATGAGAGAAATCTCTACCTAAAGAGAAATTAAAGGTACCAGTATCAGGAGAGTAATAATTTGACTGAATATTGGTGTTATAACTTAGCTTGGCTTAAAACTTTATGACCAAAACATATCTCAGTTGAAAGAAAGGGGTGTGTTTCAGAAAGATTATGGCAGAATTCCAGTTGTGATGATCTGCGGAGCCTGCTCCTGGCCTCTTCACATGGATGTTCAGTTCTCTGCTTCAGAGCTCCCTACAGGCAGCTTATTATCCCCTTAGGGCCTGACTTGCTCTCTCTCCCATGATGCTCCTGTGACCACCATGCAGCAAATGCCACCACCATCCACACACCGCCCCGCCTGAGAACGTGAGCACCGTCCTCCCCTCTGCTCCCTCCTTCCACTCCCAGTGTGTCGAGCCGCATCCCACTGTGTGGTCACCCAGCCGTCATCACAGTCCCTGCGTGTGTGCCTTTGTCACCTTTCATTTGAAGGACACTCCTTCAGAATGTTGATTGTTAAAATTAATTTTCCTCCAGGTCAAATGTATAAGCAGATGTTGAGTTACTTCAGAAAATATGTGACTGCAAAATTATATGCACAAGTTACCAAATGAAGTTTGAGTGGAATCATCTTTATTTTTATGTTTGTTACTTTGTTGCCAAATGATTAGTCCTCCAGGTAACTGAAAGCTTCTGTAAAATTAGCATTTCTAGGTGATACCTGTATTATATATTACTTCCATTTATCTGAGAAAAAAGGCTTGTAAAGGAGAAAAGGCATTGGTTTTATGTTTTAAAGGGGGAAACATTAAATCAAGCACTGTCTCTAATAGCATTTTGAACTTTCCTGTTTTTCTCATGGTTTTCTAAACCTTACTTCCCAAACTGTGGTCTGTGGACCAGCAGCCTAGGCATCTTCTGGCAGCTTGTTAGACGTGCAGAATCTCAGGCCCATCTCAGACCCACTGAGTCCACATCTGCATTTCCACAAGAAGAATGGGGATTTGTGTGCATCTAGGAGTTTGACAAACACCTGTTCTTGGTCAGTTGACAATGAAAGTGGAAAAATTAGAGGAGCACACCGTTTAATGAAATGGATTGATTATCATGAAAAAAAAATGGTATTGGTGTCTACCACACAGGCAAATCACAGTGGGAAGAATTATCAATAAGATACTTGTCCACCAACTATAGCCTTGGAAATTGTGGCCTTTGAAAAAGATTTGTAAACATGATTTGGAGGAAAATTTAGACAGGTCAAATTTAATAATAGAAACTCCTCGATAGGAAAACATGTCTTTTCATGCATTCATCCATGTCACCATCCAAGAGTCCTTTGCTGTGCTTGTTGTTTAGAGACTACCTTGTGTTTTAATTCAAAAGAGCATTCAGTTCAAAATATAGCATTGAATTCACGTTCATCACCTATAAACAGTATTTAGGACTTTAAAATGTGATCAAATAATGAAATTCCATCTGAGGTAGGATAGCTTGGTAAGAGTTTGGCTTCTGCAAGAAAGACACAGGTAACATTTTCCTTCTCACAGCAGATATCCAGTTCATTCCTCAGTGACTCTTCTACATCCTGAAAGACTTATGTAGACTTCAATTTTATTTGTGCTGTGGCAGCACTGCCTAGAGGACACTCTTGATTAATCCACCATCATTACTATTAGTTATCAAGGCTAACGGAGGAAAGATAGAGAGCCAGTGTCTGAAAGAGATGATACCAGAACCCTACCTTAATCAATAGCAACAGCCTCATCCCCAGCCCAAGCTTCTGTCAAAACCCCTAATTGGTATACTACTGAGGCGAAGACCTTACCTCCTTTTCCTTCCTCTACTTAACTTCTAGGAAGTGTTGCCGAAGAACAGCAAGCTCACAGCTGGACATGCACTACCTGCTCATCTTTAAGGATCTGGAGTTTGCAGCATAACAGAACATTGTGGAATCTAAATAATGTGCTGATGCAATTGTTGCAGTTGCTCTTTAATTACAGCCTTGCAAGGCTCAGAAAATTTTCCGTCTAGTGTCTGACAGCCATTGCTGGCTCTGCCATGGATCCAGTGGTGGGAATTCTGAATTTTAATGAGATATACAACATAATTTGCATAAATAATAATTAAAGTCTGTTTCTTTAATTTGAATTTTAGGGACCTGTTGCAATGAGAGTGGCAAAATTAGCAATTAATCAAGGGATGGAGGTAGGTTCCTTAATGCTTGAGTTTGTTTTGGGAATGGAGAGTGGAGATTTAATTTAAATGAACCATGTTTAGACTTCCACATTTTTTTTTAAGCTCTAAAATATGGTTGTTTAAATGCTACTATTTACTGAAAGCTACTGAAGTTCCTCGCAGCTACGTCATTTATTTCATTCTTACGGTTATTGCTAATTCAGTATCATAAGCACAGAATTCAGTAATTTTATCAGTGCCCTGAAGCTTATGACATGCTCATTACTTTTGCCATCGAGTTAGTAGACAGATTTATTGGCTAGTAGTTCATAGAAAACCAGAGGAACAGGGCATTCTGTGTATTTTTAGCATCGGTATTATATTACATAAAACATTCCAAGGAGAACTCCTAGCTCTCTCCACCTTTGCTTCTCAGTGTGCCTTCTGCAGGGAGGCACACGCAATGCAAGGTGAATCCTTTGTGTGTCCTGGGGGTACCCCAGGGAGATGACTCCAAAAGAGTGGAGGTCCCAGGCCAGGGAGGAGGAGATGGTGCACATACCCATTTATTGGACTTTTCATGGCAGTTGTTATATTTTGGTTAAATTATGGGTATTTTGAAGATAAGTGCTTCCTTCTTGCAGACTGAGTAACCTCCATATCTTCCTGGGCTGTATAGCAGTAAAAAGAGATGGACTTTATTAGCAGTAAATACAGTTTCATAAATTTGCAAAAGTATTTGGTTTATTTAAATATTTACATAATGGTAACAATACTAATAGCAAATACCTTATATAGCTTAGATGCTATGTACTAAGCATCATGAGTGTGTGTGTGTGTTGCGATATAAAGGCCTCACCTGGATTAACTCATTTAATCCTCACAATTCTCACATTTGGTGAGCATTATAAGTAGCCCCTTGTTCAGACATGCCTCTTTGAAGCACAGAGAGGTTAAATAACTTCCCCAAGTAACTCAGCTCCCAAGTGACGGAGTCCGAACGAACCCAGGAAGCCTGGTTCTGTGTCTCATGTTGGTCACACTCTGTCTGCTGAACTATGTCAAAGGATTGGGTGCTTTGGGGGTAGGGTTATTCAGTTTGAATTTCTATTGACTGTACCATATTTTACAAAGTTATTTCTGCTGAAATGGATTATGTTTTTATTCTCAGGTCGATTTAGTAACAGGGTTAGCCATAGAAGAAGCTTGTTATGCTCAGGTATGTAATACAATCACAGATTCAATGAGGATGACCCTTACAAATTGTATTTACCTTTTGTATAGTTCAAATGAATTTCACTGAGCAAGATTACCCTTGTGCCCATTCCAAAATCATACAAATGGGTTGAAGTTACTTGTTTCTGCTATTTGTTACCAGCTGTTATGACCGATTCTGTTCCACAGGAATGTCTCTTGTCTATATAATATGGAAAACTCTTAGAGTAACTGAGTCAGTCCTGGGTGTGCAGGAGCTGTCTCTCTAGGCTTATGCTTTCTTTTGCGCGTATCGCCCTGGCCTCCCACTCCAGTGTAGAGAGGTAGAGGAGAGTGGTGGTGAGCGTGTGCCAGCCCACACAACCTGGGGTGAGACTCCTTGGCTTTTCCTGAACTTCTGAGCCTTCTCTCCTGCCCACTGAAAGTTCACTAATGAAGTAATAGTTTTATTTTTTACACAACCAGCACTTTTCATCTGTAAGTTTTGCATTTGTGGGTTCAACCAAGTGTAAATTGAAAATATTCAGGGGGAAAAAAAGGATAATTGCATCTGTACTGAACATGTACTGACTTTTTTCCTTATCATTATTCCCTAAACAATGTAACAACTGTGTACATGCCATTTATATTATATTAGGTATTATAAATAATCTAGAGATGATTTAAAGTATACAGGAGGATGTGCATATGTAATATGATATGCCATTTTATTAATATGTAAGGGACTGGAGTATCTGCAGATTTTGGCATCTGCAGGAGGTCCTGTAACCAATCCCCTGCAGATACTGAGGGATGACTGCATACAAATTAGTAGGTCTCCCAGTAGAGGAAAAAAAATGTTCTCCCTTTTTCGTCTTTCTCTGAAAGATAAACTTCATTTGAAATAGCAAAAAAGTTTTGTTCTACCTTTCCTGAGAGTTGGAAACTGCATGAGCCCTCGTTTAAAGGAGCAGTATCTAGAGTGTGACTCTGTGCCCAGCCTGTGTATATAAATCGCCACCTGTCATTGATGAGTATATTCCATGAGGAAAGTGAACTGCACATGTCTTAGAAATAGACTCAGAGCCCAAAGAAAAATTTTAAAAGCACATTTGGCCATAAATTACACCTTAACTAAATGTAAAAACTAGAAATTATACAAGGTATTCTTCAGACCACAATGGAATTAAACTAGACATCAATAAAAGAAAGATTTCTAGAAAAGCCCAAAATATTGGGTGATTAAACAACACCTTTCTAAATAATGTTGTATGTCAACAATGTCTTGAGGAATTATAAAATATTTTGAATTAAATTAAAATGAAAATACAACTTCTCAAAGTTTGTGGGATATATTGAAATCAGTGCTTAGATAGAAATAGCATTAGATACATGTATTAGAGAAAAGATCTAAATCAATAATAACCTTCCATTTTATTAGGAAACTAGAAAAAGAAGAGCAAAATGAGGTAGAGAAGTACTTGGAGTAAGACGGATGAGTTTGGTTACATAATAAGGAGAATTGTTCAGGTGACTGATAGATTTCAAAATTTTAGAATGTGGTTTTAAGTAGTTTTCTTAGATAGTGCTTGATAAACTTTTACAGCTGTTTTAACATTTTTGACATATTTAATATTTTGTTTTTCTTAGACCATTCCAACGAAAGACAGACTTGAAGGTCTTCTTGCTTTTAAAGAGAAAAGGCCCCCTCGCTATAAAGGGGAATAAAAGGAAGAGAAATTCTTAAGATACCAATGTAATAAATGTACTTCTGGAAGTGTCTTTCGGGTCCACTGTATGCCTCAGCACATGGAATCTCAGTGACCAAAGTGAAGAGCAAATTATTCATATAGTGTAGTAAGCATCCAGAATGGACCCATCCGTGTACTTCATTCAAATGTGTAAATGTCATACTCATTTCAGATTTGTAAAGCTAGTAGTGTATATTGTCAGAAACAGAATCAAAGTTAGATATACATTTTTAAATATTTACTGCATATGCGGCTTTCTGTTCTTAATTTTTTAATGTGAATAATTTATATATTGCACATTCTAGGGGATAATATTGATTGTATGTCTACTGTGCTGCATTAAGAAAATAAAATTTCTATATGCCAAAAATGGGAAGTTATACCAAATGAAGTTTCTAAGTAATTAATGCATATGAACAGATACATATAAATATACATATATCTGAACCTGAAAAATGAACTGATAGATACTCTGAGTGAAAACTACCTAATACAAATAAAATCAGTGAAAAGAAAACATGGGAATTTTTCTCTTACCCCATTCTTTTTGAATTGACTAAATCACTGCATGCTGGACTTTAGAAGAAACAGCCCTTTCATTGCTGCTTCTGTCAGGCAACCTCTTCACATCATCAGTCCCGTAATACAGTATCGAAGGTGAAGAATTAATCCAAAGACTGAAGCCAAAGAACCGAAGCGGACAGGAGACCTGGTGAAGTGGGACTTCCAGGACCTCTGCCCAGCAAGTGGCCTGGCCCCCGGGCCTAGGAAAGGTGATGTTTACACACAAAGGAGGAAAGAAAGTGGGGCAGCCAGGATTGGAGCATGGAAATGGCTTGGGGTCATGGATTAAAGTGGAGACTGTTCTCTGCTTCCTTACCCTCAGCTATTTGCATCCAATTTCTGTAAGGGAAAGAGGTGAACTTAAAACAACCCTTTGTCCTAACAAACACCTGCCTTCCTACCCAGGCCAGGCTAAGAAACCGTAAACAGGGGCCTCCAGGTTGCATGCCTGAGTAGCCGTACCTGGGAAGTAGGCATTGATAGGTGTGTGGGACATCGGAAACTAGAGAATTCGCTGTGGAAAAAGGAAGGAGAACATTCTGATGCCCTTAAGTAAGTTGAGATAGCTCTATTTTGCATTCATTTTACCAAACCACACTGCCTTCCTAGTTGGTGCCAGGTCGGAGTCTGGTCATGCTGGAGACGACGTCCCTGGGAGTGCCCCTTGCCCGCTGAACACTGCAGCAAGCTTCACTGTGGTGCAGCCCAGCTGTGTCCTTAAGGTGTCCTCTCACATGTCCACGTGTCCGATAAACACCCATTTTACTGTGGATTTACGTCCTCATCATGGCGACTTCATTGCTCTGTGAAAGCAGGTGGGCTTCATGTTTTAAATTCTGAAACTTACATTTTTTAACTTAGGAATTTGAACGCAACCTCAATTCTGAAATTCTTCTAAGAGGCAAATGTGGACTGGCCATCTGCTGCTGTCTGTCCTGACAAAGGTAGGCAGTGTCTTCACTAATGTCTGGACACTAAGGTGAGCGCTGTTTTCTTTATCACCTGAGGTGCTGAGGCTCTGCGGATTTGTGACGATTGCTCAGCTGATCATCATACTATAAAGAGGGCTTGTTAAAATTCACATTTGGCTCTCTCTGTGGTGGTCATATTGGGCAGCAGGCATGCCTGTGTTCCGATAAACTTGCTGAGCGGTTCGTTTTATGCATGATAATTTGCACCTAAAATGCTGATGGTGGTTTTCATAGCCCTTTAAAGGTTGCAGGGCCAGTTTGTCCTCTCCATGACATGCTAAGTACCACTTTCTCTTTGAGCAGGAAATATGTTATTAGGAAAAAATTATTAAGAGTGTGCTGTCGGGCCGGGCGCGGTGGCTCAAGCCTGTAATCCCAGCACTTTGGGAGGCCGAGACGGGCGGATCACAAGGTCAGGAGATCGAGACCATCCTGGCTAACACGGTGAAACCCCGTCTCTACTAAAAAAAATACAAAAAAACTAGCCGGGCGAGGCGGCGGGCGCCTGTAGTCCCAGCTACTCGGGAGGCTGAGGCAGGAGAATGGCGTAAACCCGGGAGGCGGAGCTTGCAGTGAGCTGAGATCCGGCCACTGCACTCCAGCCCGGGTGACAGAACGAGACTCCGTCTCAAAAAAAAAAAAAAAAAAAAAAAAAAGAGTGTGCTGTCTTAAGTCGTTTCTCTTAACTTGGATTCATAGTCTAGTCTACTGTCACTGAGTGAGCACTGTTTAATTTCCTAACAAGTTCTGATGAAGTCACTGGAATGTATCTGAAAGCCAAGTCCTGTAGTGACTTAAGATATTGGAGACTTCATGTATTATGGCAGAGAAAAGTGTCCACTTCTCTGAATAAACGTTTGCCTTTCTCTTGATTTTCCTTTCAGTATCAGTCTTGCTGCTAAGTAATCCTGATCCTCCCCCAAGTCAAGCTTACGGGTCTCTGGGTAGGGCCATGCCACCTAGGGAGGGGCCCCTGCATGGGCTGCTCCTCTTTCTGCAGCACACCGCCTATGGGTGCGCACGGCTGAAAATGCAGTAGACGTATCCGTGTGTTCCGACTAGGTTAGAGAAGACTCAAAAAAGGAGGATGAATGGTCAAGCACAGATAGAATTAAGAGGATGAAAGCAAAATAAAGGAAATATTTCCCGTTATCTCAGAGCATGAGGCCTACTGGTTTTGAAGTTATTTAGAGCTGGTTAATTTCTAACTTGTCTATGAAAGGAAAGGAAAAGAGATCTCCAAGTTTCTAAAGTTCTGAGGCAAGAGAAAAGCTCTAGTAATGGCCAAAATAAGAGTCAGGTTTTATGAGATTGATTTCTGTAATGTAAAGGATCATTTCATGTTTGCTTCGTTCTTAATAATGATGGATTTGGTTTTCCTGTCAATCATTTTTGTTGTCCTTGTTGTTCTAGCAATCAAAACTTGGCTTGTCACAAAGTGTTACTTTTCTGATAGCACTTTCTAAGTGCTTTGTGAATAGGCCAAAGTAGTGGAGTGTCAATTCATGGATCAGCACTTAGAAAAAGTGTATACCTGCACATGGGTGTGTGACTGGCCGGCCGTCAGCCCTTTTCCTCACTTGACCTGAACTTCTACTTCTGGTGATGTGCCCTACATTTGCTCTTATTTGGGCTCCAAAGATCCTGGCACACAGACATTCAGAAATAGTTAATCATGCCATTATTTGTCTACCGATCTAGTAAAATATTAACTAACACGTACGTCAGTATGTATTGAACTTTATCAGAATAGCAGTAGAAGTTATTTTCTCATAGTATATTAATAACTGTATACATGTTTCACAAAAAAATACAACATTTAAAAGTTAGTTGCTAATATTCTGGTAACACAATGTAAGAGGTGCTTTTCTGCGTAGATGAAGCAGGATACAGATTGTGATTTGAGCTATTTTGGGAGGCGGAAGGTGGTCGAATCCTCTGTTCAGTTGTATATGTGTCTCAGGCTCCAAAAAATCACTGTTTCAAATGCTTGCCTTTGAATTTGCACAGTCTTCTTTGGGACCTCCAAAAATTCAGCTACCCCTTAGAGCGTTAGCACCTAATAAGCTATTTAGTGTACACTATTTGTTTTCCAAAATAATTCTCAGGGCAGCATGAGATATCTGGGGACCTGGTGGGGAAAATAAAGGATGTCAAGGATAGACCAAGACATGCACCCGTGTGGCTTGGCAGCAGCCCTGGAGACATGCCCGTGTGGCAAGACATGAGATGGGCCCTCCTCCAGGAGCTGGCAGTTCCCTTGGGGGCCCCAAAGTGAGCTCCTAGGAACCAACATGTAAGTTACTTTTTAAAGGCCTAATATAGAAACAGTACTGTGTGGTATTTTGATTTAAGAAAACATTTTGACAAGATCACTGAAAATCCCCTTTAAATAAGATGAGCAAATAAGAGCTGGGTGTTATGATAATACTGAGTAACATTTATGAAGCCATTAATATCTACCAGGTGCTTTCCGGACACTACCTCCGCGAAAGGATAGGCACTTTGGTTATTCCTGTGGCACAAAGAGACACATAAACCATGGAGGGATCACTTACCCACAGCCCCACGGCAGGTACATGCTGAAGTCAGGAATTGCACCCAGGTCTACTGGCCCTTTTGTCACTGTTGAGCTTGAAAACAGCCAAACAACGTAACAGAAGGCTGCTGATACGTGTGTTTTTGTCAACCTAGAGGGAGTAGTGTCCTTTGCCCTGATTTGGTTAACAGTTTTCTCATTACTTGGAAAAATACCAAAAGTGTGCTTATCAGCTGATCTGATGACACAGGCAAGTAATGTAACAATTAGAGCCAATGCCCACTCAGCGCCTCCTCTCTCAGACACTGTGCATTTTTACACCTAATAGCAGAACCTTATGAAATGGGTTTGCTGCTTTATAGTTTAGGAAACTGAGGCAGCAGGATTCATGCTGGGCGTTCTGTTCTGGGTTCGTTCCGGTGTTTAATGACTATACCATCAAGGGCACGGAGCCAGTCTTGGTAGATGTGAATGAGGCATGGATCTGTCAAGATGCTAGTAGTGATTGGTGTATGTCCTCACTCTAAAACCAGCTACTGGAGTCTTAAGTGTGAGGACTCATGGCTTGATAGCAATGCTTGTCAAAAAGGGGGCAAGAGGGCCTGTAATCCCAGCACTTTGGGAGGCTAAGGTGGGCGGATCACGAGGTCAGCAGATCGAGACCATCCTGGCTAACACAGTGAAACCCACCTCTACTAAAAATACAAAAATTAAGCCGGGTGTGGTGGCGGCACCTGTAGTCCCAGCTACTCGGGAGGCTGAGGCAGGAGAATGGCATGAACCCGGGAGGCGGAGCTTGCAGTGAGCCGAGATCGCACCACCGCACTCCAGTCTGGGCGACAGAGCAAGACTGTCTCTAAAAAAATAATAATAAAATAAAATGAAAAGGGGGCAAGATGTGCTCCCCGTGGGTCAAGAGTGCCCCAGACATCTTTCGGGAAGGGCGCCAGGTTTGTTGCTCTATTTGGCCCTGGTCAGACTCATCTGGAGTGTTGTATTCAGCACTCAGCATTGCAATTTCTGGTGGTCATAGAGTCACTCTGTAGTTTTCCGTAAAGCACATGGGAGTTCTTTGGCCAAGTTCCAGCTCCACCGAAGCCAGCGATGAGACCATGGACAAAACGCCTCATCTCCCCAAGCCCATTTCTTCATTTGTAAAAGAATCCAGTAGTCGTTCAGGATGGTTGTGAAGACCCAGTCACATTGGATGTGATATGTATAAAAGTGCTTTATGTGGTGGCGTGTTTTATTTGTTTCATATTTCAGAAGATGGGAAGGTAGGTCTCACAACCATGGCTGGTTTGGGGGCATGTACATGAACCTTCACTCAGGAAAACAGAAGTCTGGGGAAACCTGGTAGCTGCCTCCAGTAGAACTACAGTTTAAAACAGATCTTCAGAGGCTTCCAGGGCGAGGGGAAGCCATGCAGGGCTCCTCCCCACCTCCCCACTTCTGCCCATTGCTCTGCACTTGTCCAGAGACAAGAGAGGTAGGCTAAAGTCTATGCGAGGGAGTTACTTACACCCTCCTAGGTCCAAAAGCTGCCCCTGCCTCTGGAGTGTTAGAGCAGAAAGTGGGCAGGGCCATTGCTGCGGGAAGTTTAGAGGTACCAGAGGACAGTTCTTCCAACTTAAGACGGTTTTTGTGAAGCGAAAGCAAACTGCAGGCCTCCAGCACTGGTGCAGACCCTAACGGGTGCAGTCCTGTAACACTGGCGCGGACTTAGCAGATGAGAAAGATGGGTCTCCTTACAAACACTGGTCGCTAGTGAGTTGGGCCTTGAGAGACAGACAGAGAAAACAGGTATCTGCCTAAGGTGTGTCTGGTTGACTTTGTTGGCCCTTGAGGTAATCTACAGTGTAAGGAGTTTTAGTTCCTCTAACATTTTAAGAAATCATTCTCATGTTTGAGTGCCATGTTTATAGTACCAATTTTGGGGACCAGGGAGGGAAGATTGCCCTGAGCAAAGCTGCCCATTTTCTCATCCGGTCGGTTTTCATGGAGCAGCCCACCTGCTCCCCACCTCAGGAGATACTGGAGGACTCTAGCCCTGCGGTGGGCTGTGGTCAGGCCAAGGGTAGGCCAGGCTTCCTTCCTAGGCTTCAGTTCATTCCCCCATCTTGCTACCAAGGTACCTTTAGATGTTTTGGTCCCCTAAAGCATTTAAACATACTGACATGTAAAATGCTGTCGGAACAAAGTCTCCCATGAACACACTGCACAGTGTGTACCTGAACCTTCCGAGAGAAATAGTAAAATCACCACATCATCAAGTTGCAGCTCGGGGATTACGTAACTTTACTGGTGAAGTTTGCAGGAAAAAGTTTCAGAGAAATTTGAAAATTGGCAAGTGTACTTTCTTGACCTTTCCAAAAATAGTCTGAGTCACGTTCACTTTCAGCCTCCAAACTGTGTTGAATGAAACCTTTGTGCAGTTTACAGAAAGTGAAGAACTGTTTGGCAAGAGAGAGAAGTTCGAGCTCCTAATAGCCTCGGCTACATTGGGTAACATTTCTTTTGAGTTGTCTATTAACGCTTTCCTGAAACATGCTTTATGATGCCTAGAACTTGTATAAGAGTGACTGTAATTTGAGTTCTTTAAAAATGTAAGTACAAGAAATGTGTCACATGCCATAAGAGATAGGAAATGATAGCTCACATCCATCTTGGTGGAAAGAAGCTCTAATTATTGGAAGATGTGATTGGAATATTTGTTCTTAATACCTACGGGTGGCTCTGTCGTATGCTTACCTAACACCAGCATTGGTATGCCAATAACACTGAAAAGCTCCTTTCTTTTCCTCTGGTCTTTGTGGGAAGGCATGGTGTGAGTTGAGATTGCTAAACCACTCTTCTGAGAGGACTCAGAGTGTTTATCCTAGACCATCCATGGCACTGGTACTTCTGAGTTCAATTATGGTGTGATCTCAGAATGGCTGGGTAACCTCAAAACTCCAAGCCCTCGGTGCTTGCTTTACTTCCCTAGACTTGCAGTTTATGTACGCCCACATGTGCTTCATGTGTATTAGAAAGGCTTGCATGTGTAGATATGAAGATATATGTTGACTGTCCTGAAAAAGATGACATACCTAACATTTAAAATCGTTTTGAGTTTCTCCTGGGGATAAACTAGTCTTCAAATGTAAACATGATGAGCAGCGTAGGGGCTATGGTAGAAATTACAATTACCATCTTGACTTACACAATCTATTATGGAGTAGTACTCACTTAATTCCAACAGTATACAGATTCTTTGCTCCTATATAGCATTGTATCTTCCCCCATCCTCTGTGCTTTTATTTTCATACAAAGTAAATCTTTATGCACTGTAACTTCAGAACAGTTTAATTATTGCTTTATGAAGTTGTCTTTTAATTGGCAAAAAAGAAGTTACAAATGAAATGAAAGCTACAAATGAAAAATACACTTACAATGTCTCTTATATACATAGTTATCTTTACCAACACTCTTTTTTTAAAAACTGGATTTGAGTAACTTTCTAGTATCTTTTCATTTCAACCTGAAGCACTCCCTTTAGTATTTCCTGTTGGGCAGGTCTGCTAGGGACAAATTCTCAATTTTTGTTTATCTTGAAATGTCTCGATTTTTCTTTCATTTTTGAAGGATGATTTTGTTAGTCATAGGGTTCTTGGTTAACAGCCTTTTTCCTTCAGCACTTTCAATATGTCATCCCACTGCATTTTGGCCTGCATGGTTTCTGATGAAGAGCTATCTTAATTTTATTGTGAATCCCTTGTGCATGATGGGTCACTTCTCTTGATGCTTTCAAGATTCTCTTTTTGTCTTTGTCTTTTGACAATTTGAGCATAATATGTCTCAGTGTGGATCTCTTTGAGTTGATTCTGTTTTGTTGGGCTCTTAGATATGTAGACTCATGTCTTTGTCACATTTGGGAACTTTTTGGCCATTATCTTCTCAAATACTTTTTCTACCCCTTTCTCTCTGGAACTCCCATTATGCATATGCTGGTATACTTGATGGCATCCCATAGGTGTCTTGACCTTTGAACAAAACCTTTGATTATTTTCCTTTAATCTTACTTCTCTCTACTCTTCAGATTTAGTCATTTCTATTGATAAGCTTTTGAGTTTACTCCTTCTTTCCTCTGCCACCTCAAATCTGCTTTTGAGACCATCTAGTGGGCTTTTCATTACAGTTATTGTCATTTCAATTTTAGAATTATTCTTTGGTCCTCTTTAAAGTGTTTTGTCTTTATTGATATTCCATGTTGGTGAGGCATCATTCTTATACTTTTCTTTAGTTCTCTGAATATATTTAAAATAGCTGATTTAAAATATTTTCTAATACATTTAACATCTGAGCTTTCTCAGGAACAGTTTCCATTGAATGTTTCATTTCCTTGTACGAGTCAGACTTTCTTGTTTCTGTGTATGTCTTACAATGTTTTATTGAGTAATGAACATTTTAAATAATATAATATGGCAACTCTGGAAGTCAGATCATCCTCTGTCCCATCCTAGGTTCACAGTTGTTTGTTATTGTTGCTATTTGTGTATTGACTTTTCCTGAACTAATTCTGTGTGTTTTGTTGTGTGTGGTTACTGAAGTCTCTGCTTGGTTATTTTAGTGTTCTTCTCTTGATTGGACTCAGATTTCCTTAAATGCCTTGAACCAGCAAATCTCCAGCTCTTGCTGAAGGGCTCTGTATATTGAGGTGTGCCTTCAATACATTGACAAGCAATTGGCAACTCTGCCTTAGCCTTCACTTCCTCCTTGTGTAGAGCCTTAAGGTCAGCCAGAGGTGAGAGCTAGGGCCTTCTCAAGTCTTCCCTGAGCTTGCATACAGCCCTCACATGCACATGGCCTTCTAGATTTCCAGGAATGTGTCAGAGCTTTTCATAGCCCTCTATGGACATCTCATTCCCCAGTTCCTGTTTTTATGTTTTTTGGTCAGCTTCTTATTTGCCTCAACTCAGGCAACTTTGATGCTAAACAATCATCACTGATTTTTTTTTCCTTAAACACCCTGCAGGAAAAAGCTCTCTACAATGAATGAGGTCCTAAGTTAGGGCAAATAAAGACAAGCCCTGTGAGTGGGGGTTTCCCCATTATTAAAACACCAGAGAAATGCTGGACATATCAGATAATGGCAAGTTTCTAGGAATAGGGCTTTGGGCATGCTACAAAGACATTCATTCTCCTATGGTAACTGCTGGTTTTCATGGCTGCCATGAGTATGAGACTATTAGTTTTCAAGGTGTGTGTGGCTCTGGGAAGAGGAAGTGGAACAGGGCAAGTTAAAATTCCACAAAGCAGCTGGGTGCTGTGACTTACAGCACAGTAAGTCAGTACTTTGGGAGGCCGAGGCAGATGGATCACCTTTGGCAGGAGGTCAGGAGTTCAAGACCAGCTTGGCCAATATGGTGAAACCCCATTTCTACTAAAAATACCAAACACTAGCTGGGTGTAGTGGCGAGTGCCTGTAGTCCCAGCTACTCAGGAGGCAGAGACAGGAGACTTGCTTGAACCCAGGAGGCAGAGGTTGCAGTGAGCCGAGATCATGCCATTGTACTCCAGCCTGGGCAAGAAAAGCAAAACTCCGCCTCAAAAAACAACAACAACAAAACAAATAAAATGCCACAAAGCTTGTTCTTATTGAGATTCAGCCACTTTTCTTAAATAAATGCTTCTCAGATTGTTGCAAGCTTTTGGCTAATTTCTGGGGTTCTTAAAAAGTTTTGACAATTTTTTTTTCTACAATCTTTATTGATGTTCTCATTGTTTATATGGAGGAGCAGATTTTTTGGAGGTTCTCACTGCACTATTCCCACTGACATGCCTTCCCTATCCCCAGCTGATTCTAATGCAAACATGTATACCATGGGCTGTTACTGGCAAGGTGTACAAGGTAGCTTTCTGACTTCTGGTACATCAGAACTGATATTTGTTGAATTATTATTAAAGCCCAAACTGTTGACTATACCTCACTTCCCAAATGTCAGGTTTAGTTGTAGTCAAGGTAGGAGAGGATTTACTGCTGTATTGTCTTTTAAATGTGTGCTCCGAGTCTAGACCCAGGAAACAGAAATAGGCTGCTCCACCTGAGGCTCCCCTTGCCTGGTCATGAGGTTGGATGATCTGTGAGGGATCTGTGTTCATTCAGTCCTTAGTTGCTAAACTAACAGCCATAAACCAAAGCAAAGCAATGCATAAATGCAGCCTTCAAATAGTAAAAATAAAAAGTATTGAAATTCCAGCATATATAGGTGTCTTATATTTTAGGACAACTTTTCTTCCACACTGTTAAATTCATGTTCCACTGTTGAACATTCAGACTATGATGACAAAATCATTTATTAATTTGAGCTTTCAGACCTTGAACAGGATTTCATGTATAGTAAGAGTGTGCTAGTAATCAAATGCAAGAGTCCTTTCCTTAAAAAAAAAAAAAAAAAGTAAAATGAAGATAAGATGAACTTTAATTTCCAATATATGTTAGGGAACCAGATATATTCTAGTTGGCACTAGAATGTATAATTAGCCCTTGGTGAAATTTCAGAAGACTTTGTAGGTTAAGATGTCATTGAAAAC
This sequence comes from Colobus angolensis palliatus, assembly GCF_000951035.1. NCBI lineage: Eukaryota > Metazoa > Chordata > Mammalia > Primates > Cercopithecidae > Colobus > Colobus angolensis. The sequence continues at coordinate 990,419 of NW_012115955.1, forward strand.
AGTCCCTCTACAGGAAGGCCACTTCGAGGGTAGAAGACACACGTGAGTCATCTCACCTGGGCAGCACTGTTACCTCTCAGAGCTTCCCAAACACAGTGGCCATTGTTGTTACCACGGCTAATTATTAGCCTGCTCCAACAGAATTTGTGTCGATGTTACAAAAACAGTTTATGCTACACAAGCTCTTATTCATGTAATAATTACAGCATGTTTGTCTTAAGTATTTCGCAAGTGTTCTCTTTGGATAATACCAGCAAGATTAAGTAATAGTTTCTCGCTAACATTATTGCTCAAGAACATCAAACATGACGGATTGGGATTTGATATCCGTATATCTTTGGCTTCTAGCATCTTTGACTTTTTGCGTTGCTCACATATAAAATACTCTTCTTGTGGGGGTGTGCCTATTGTTTCTAATGCAAATGCCAGGAACCACATGAGCAAAATATTTGATTTCAGTTTTAATGGAGAGTTTTCAATAATGATCAAGAGTAACACAACCAAGCCAGCAACAACACTGTGCCAGAAGCCAGAGACTTCAAAGAGTCTTCCTTTTAGAATTCAAAAAAAAAAAGTAAGAAAGAAATTTATGTTTCTCCATATCATCCAACTTCATCATTGGCAATAAGTGACTTGGCAAGAAGCATGCATCACATGGTTTGAGTTCTGCACTGGAAAAGGTCAGCAGGAGGCACAGACACTGGCCTGCATGATGCAGCCGTGTACTCTGATTCCACGACACGTGCTTTGGAGCACGTTATGCAACGTTACACTGCTGATTAATGGCCGCTTGCACAAGAAGTTTTTCATTACCCCTACTGCAAGCATCCTGGGAATGATTAACTTTGTGACATAACTTTCATCATACAAATATGGAAGATTTGAACAGAATTTCAAAATAAGGTGCTTCAGAAATAACAATGAGTTTTGGCTTCTTAATGCATCCACAATTAACAACTATTTTAAAGCCACTGGGTGAAATCAAGACACCTATTTGGAAGTTGCCTTTTTTTTAGGAGTAGGGTTTCATGTGAGATTGGTTCATGAACACTCTTCTACCCTATTTTAATTTTACCTTTATTCTAGTTTGCTGTTGAAGATGTCAGACATATTTTACAGTGCTTAGCTCTTATGAGCTAATATTGAATATACCAGTTGCTTTTATTAAACATTTTTTGAGCCAAAAAGATATGACTCTTATATTGTCACACATAGTGGAAAGTTATGGTGATGCTTGTTTTTGAGTCTATGTAACTAAAAAGGTAAACAACTAAAATTCTGCATTTTGTTGAACTTTGAATCTTAGCAGTTGAGTGCAGTCTGAACTGCTGGGTGCATGAAGACTGTATTGTGATGGCAGAAAGTCAACCAAAGAAGCTTAGACGACAGGAAACTTCATTGGCTCTCAGCCCCAAACTGTGTAAAGACAGGGGAGCCGGGGTCACAGGGCTGCCAGGACACTCCACTCCCCACCATCTGCCTGTAGTCTGTGGTATGTGGCTCCATCTTTTGGGCCTGTCCCAGTAGACCAGCTCTACCTGATGGCAGCTCCCAGCTGCATGGCCCCCCAACAGGAAAGAGGAGTCACACTCTTCACTCACTTCCAACTCAGAAACTCCCAGGAGAGGCCTCTGATAGGCCTAGCTCAGATCATATGGCCTCCCTGTGGCCAGGGTGGTGGAGTACTAGGATTAGAGGAGGGAGATCTCTTCAGGAGAAGAGAGGGCTGCTGTCCTGGACCCAAAAACAAAGCAGCCACCCAGGCCAACCTTGACTCAATCAGCCGTCCTTTCCCTGACCTGATGTGCCTTAAGGCCTCTCCTAGATACAGCCACAAACCTGGGCATCCTGCTCAGTAAGCATCACCCCAGGGTTCTGCCCAGCTCTGAGTCCAGATCTCTGGGTCACGTTCCTCTAGAGGCCAGGCAATGCTCTGCGGAACAAAGCAGCCTGTGGCCTCAGTGCCCAGTGAGGGAGGGAACCACCTACAGATGGGGGCGAAGCATGTAAGGGCTCCAGCTCACACCGCATTTCACATCACGGGAAGGGACTAGACAGGGGTCATTTTCCTGGCAGTTGATCACTTGGCCAATCTCGTGACAATGTTCTTGCTGCTAGGACTCTTTCCTAGAGGAATATTGGAGAAAACTTTTCCTCTGGGATCTTACCACGTCATTGGTCCATGCACTACTTCATTTTTGTTTGTGCAGTCTTAGATGTTGTCACGGGCTGAGAACAGACCCCTTAAGCCTTATTTGGCCTTCCATGGATTTAATGTGAGGAGGGAGTCCATAGTCCACCCTCTCTCCAGACGTCAGCCACATGGCATCTGTCTGAAGTAGGGCTTGCAAGAAGGGGCTTCTGGTCTACCCCAGCACGTGGCCCCCACCAGCAAGGACCTGGACCAGTCAGATCAGGGGAGGAGCTCAAGGCACTGTCAGGGAAGTGGGTCAACCATGGATACAGGGCATTGAGAAGGTTCTAACACCTCTGTCAAAACTCTTCTGGAGGCAAATGACAGACCCAGCTTGAACAAGTCAGGAAAAGGGACTCCCTGTGCCTAGCCAGCTTCGGGAGCCACTGGACTTGCCGTCTCAGGACTCTAGGAACTCAGTCTTTCCTCTCCCATCTCCCCCTCTCCTCTGCTATCCAGCTTCCCCTGTGGTAGGAGGATACGGCCCCTGGCCGCTCCCAGGCTCCCCACCACAGAGCAGGGTGCTCTTAATTGCCACTCTGCTCAGAGATGTTTGGGGAGGATGAGGGTCCTAGGCCAGTGGGGAGTGCGGTAATTGGTAATTGGTAGCCCTCATTAGGACGTCGTGATTGGAGTGGGGTAGAAGCCTGCCACACCTGGCTTTCAATTCCAGCAGATGGCCACATGGGTGTTACTGGGCTTGTCCTTGTCCCTGTGTCTCTAGGTTATTAGTGCATTTCTTTGTTCACCTTTGGACATGCAGGGTGGCCAGACACGCGATGTGTGGCTTGTGGACCCCAGCAAATCACAATGCAAGATTCTCCAAATCCCTATTGCCACCGAGTAAATACACTTGGCACAGATGGGCTACTATCTTCCTGGTGCTGTAAGAGTTGTGTTTAATGAAATACCAAATCATCATTTGATTCATGTTGGTGTCATTTTGTTTCTCAGAGGAAGACAATTGTCCAGTTACTCTTATGTTGGGCTCCTCAAACTACTTTGAAGTTCATATTCAGAAAAATGGGAGCCCGGCTGGGCGTGGTGGCTCACATCTGTAATCCCAGCACTTTGGGAGGCTGAGGCAGGTGGATCACGCAATCAGGAGATTGAGACCCTCCTGGCCAACATGATGAAACCCCATGTCTACTAAAATACAAAAAATTAGCTGGGCCTGGTGGTGCGCACCTGCAGTCCCAGCTACTCGGGAGGCTGAGGCAGGGGAATTGCTTGAACCCAGGAAACGGAGGTTGCAGTGAGCTGAGATCGTGCTACTGCACTCCAGCCTGGGCAACAGAGCAAGACTGAGAAAGTGAAAGAAAAGAAAGGAAGGAAGGAAGGGAAAGAAGGAAAAAGAAAGGGAGGGAGAGAAAGAAAAGAAAGAAGAAAAAGAAAGGAAGGAAGGAGGAAAGAAAAAGAGAAAAAGAAAAATGGAAATGGGAGCCCCCAGTTTTGGTTGCTTGAGGAGCGGTTCTAAGATTTTCTGCTGCAAGTGATCAGGCAACACAAGTGAACTTGTCCTAAACAACAGTGCCTATTTCTAAATACAACTTCTAAAGAAGAGAATACTTGTTTTTCTTTCTTCTGAACAGTTGACATGACCCCGAAGTTATGTAAGATGAGTTAACCTGCAGCGCTGCCACATGTTCTTGTGAGAAGTTAAACAAGAAGAAAACAGGAGGGAGGAAGCGGCAATTTACCAACTTCCTCCCGTCCAAAGTCCTTGATTCCAGTTCTTTCCTTCGAAGAACAGACTTTGTGATAACCTTTACTCTCGATTGCTTCGTGACAGCTGTGACGGGATGGGGGTTTGTAAATGGCGCAGCGGCGGGTGCGGTGAAATTCGGGGTGCGGCCCTAAGCCATACAACTTTCCGCTGCTGCATCCAGAGGGTTGTGCATATGTACTCAGCTGAACCTCTGTGCTTAGAGCAAGCGTGTGCAACCAACCCCAAGGCCCGCCACCCCGACTCGCTGCTCACATTCCGGCTTCACCGAAAGCCAGTGAGTGGTTAAACACTGACTTCTGACCCCTGCTCCTCCGGCGATCTGTCTTCCCCCTCGCATTCCTGCGGGTCCCGGGCCGGGGGACGCTGCCTACGTGCGGCGGCGGCCCCTGCGCGGCCGAAACGCTGGCTGCTTCCTGGAACGCGGTGCAGATAAGAAGCCGCTGCCGGGCTCGGGTTTCAGAGGCGCGCCACCGCGGGTTACAAAACCCTGTGTCATAATTTCACTTCGGATTTTTTTTTTTTTTCTTTCCTAGTGCTGGCTTCCCGCAGAAGGACGTTTTGTGTGTTTGGTCCACGTGTGCGTTTGTATTTCCTTTTGGTAATTATTTTGGAAAACGTTCAGAGGCCAAAAATAGAGAAGCCAGAGGCCTCCTTGCTGCGCACCTCGCGGCCCCGAGCTCTCCGGCGCATAGGGTCCTGCTGAGGCACAGCGACGACCACCGTATGCCCCGAGTGCCCGAGCCCCCTGCAGGGCCTGGCCGCTGAGGACGCGCTCCCCGTCACCGGCTCATTTTCTCGGTTCTCAAACCTTCAATGCCTGTCACTAGCTACTTAATCTGCGCTCTAACTCGCAGAATTTTTTTGACCTGTTGGAGAAAAATAGCATTTTAAGGTCTGGATTATTCAAGAGGGTGGAGTCGGCTAAGTTTAGTGGACGCTAAAAATAGCCCAGCGGTGCGGGCGGGTCAGGCCTGGGGGCGCCAAGACCTCCGCCCTCACCCTGCCCCCTACGGGCCTACGAGCCGCAGCCCTCCCAGGGCCTGTGCGTAATTCTAGCCAAGGCCCAGTGTCATTTCCAAGAGGTGCCTCTCGGCCGGGTTACTCATATGTCAGATTCCCATTCTCACGTTGTGTTTCACGCAGCAACTGCATTTCCAAAGAAAAGCGTGAGTCACTACCAAGTGGCTGCAGAGGGAGGGGAGGGCGACCATACACCGGAAGAAAGAGGTGGGGGAAGGGGCCTTTTTATAGCGTTCTGAGCTGGCTTTCTTTTCCATAGGTTAATTTTTATCTTAACTACCAAACTTAGGCTGGATCGCCTTTTTATAAGAAATCTATTTAAATACAAGGGATTATTTGAACTTCTTTTTAAAAAGCCAAGGGCATTTTTTGTGTGGTTCTCAGCTTATAAATAAAATATATTAATAGTTGTTTAATGGGCATTTAAAATGCCAGCTGCCTGTGACTGTTTTTAGTGCATTCTCTAAACACCACTTGGAGACCTGAAACTACCCCCTTGGTTCAGTCCACAAGGAGACTGCCACCTTGCCATGGGCCAGGTATACCCAGCCTAGTGAGGCCAAGCTCATTCCTCTGAACAGATGGTGATTTTCAAATTGAATGCTATTCTGGTGTACTTATTTAGGAAAAAGATCTAAAAATAGACTTGAATGAACATAACCTGCAAAAATAAGTTGTCAGCTTCTTTTTACTCCTGGAGGGTTGGAAACAAAGCTGTCAGCAATTTCTGCGAACTGAGGAATCTGTATACTTTCTTATTTTAGAGAGAGCTTTTTCAGTGGGACTGTAATTGAGTCCCCTTAAATCTTTGTGTCAACAAATTACCATCTGTTGTTCTAGAGCCTCTCAAATTGGTGAGACTCGCTGCTGCTCACTGCCGGAGTGGAGGGGGGGTGCCGTCATTTGCTCTTCTGGATGTGAGCTTTGGAGAGGGAATGGGTGCCGCTGGTTTCCGATGCCATTGCAGGAGTGAGTCCGGGCTTTGCCAGCCCCCATTACCCAGACCCTGGGGTCTTGTAGAGGGAGTGACTGAGAGATGCCCAGGAGTATGGGCTTGGAGACGGGTGGCACTGAGGTGGAGAGGAAACCCCAGCCAGTTTTGGCGGGTCCTCAGGGGAGTCTCCACACCTGTTGGTGACTGGGGTCAGAGTAGCCCAGAGCCCTGGGTTTTGAGTAAATCCTTGAAGCACTCAAAGCGCTCAGCCCTTCTTCATAAGGTACTTGGTTTAGCCTTTGTGGCAGGAAACCACAGGTGACGGGGACAACAGAGGGCCTTTTTCCCCAGTCTGGCACATCCACACCATTTTTCTGTGAAGTGACTGCACGTGCTGACCTAGAGGAAGTCAGAAATGGAACTGAAACCCTCTCTGGATGGAGGATGGTGTGCAGGGTGGTCCCCAGACTCTGTCCCCTTTGGAGGTCAAAAGTCTAGGCCCCAGCAAGCCCTGGCTGGCCCTGGGGCTGCCCATCCCATCCAGAGAGCTCACCTGGCTCCCAGCAAGGTTTTGTGTGTTCAAGCAGGGGAAACGGGCTCTGGCCAAGAGAAAGTGAAATGAGTGGCATTAAACTCAGCAACAGCAAGTCCTGCACATCCGCCCCAAGAAAGCCTTTCTCACCCCGGCGTGTTTAGTTTCGCAGGTGCGCCTCAACTCCAAACAGCTCTTTTAAAACAATTTGCCCCAACAAACCAGACTGCCCACCAATGGGATCTGGGGTTCTGGGGATTAGAAACTTTCTCCATTCAGCATTTACTGTATTTTAACCTCCATAAGAATGCTGTCTCAAAAGAATGGAAACAAATCCTGGTTCCTGTGCTCCCAGGAAGCACAGATGCGCGTGCACGTGCGCGCACACACACACAATGTGGAGAAGAGTGATTTCTCCTGGGTTGGGGATGGTGACATATCTGAGGACAGAAAGGAGGAAGAGAGCTGCCCAGGGGCTAGGAGGGGCTCCAGAGCCAGGCAATGTCTCGGAGGGTTACCTCCACCTTGGGCTCTAGGAACCACTGACTCTCTCCAGTCATCAAAAAGGATAAGACTGAGGTTCCTGCGAGGTCTGGGCAGATGTCACTGGGGCACTGAGGGGCCTAGACAAAGTGTTGGCAGCTCCTGCCTTTTCAGTCCTATGGGAAACTGCCCAGCCATCAGAAGGTCTTGTCTTAGCCGGTAAATTAACGTAATGTGACCTGTTTGTAAAAGGGGCTGGGGGCTGGGGAGAATTATGTTCATTACTTTTCTCCAGGGATGAGTTGGGACTGAAGGCCCCACCCCGACCCCCAGCCCACAACCGTGCACATTCTTTTTAAACGCAGACATCGCTGGATATTGCTAAGAAAAGCCCCAGGTTCCCGAGGAAGCTGCAGTGTGGGCTGGACGCCCCTGCTTCCAGCGGGCGAAATGCCATTGTCTTTCTGACCCAGCGAGACGAATCTTACAGCCCCTTCTTCAGGCCAAAAGCACATCAGTGAATCGAAGGTTTTTAAATATTTCAAAAGAATGTTAAAAGATGCCATCAATAAGTCCAGTTCCTAAATGCATCATCTTTAGAGAAAATGAAATTTTTAAAAGGAATAAAAGGCACATACACAGTGACTGGGCACGGTGGCTCATGCCTGCAGTCCTAGCTACTTGGGAGGTTGAGGCAGGAGGCTCATTTGAACCCAGGAGGTCGAGACTTCAATGATATATGAGGGCACCATTGCATTCCAGTCTGGGTGACAGAGCAAGACCTTGTCTCGAAAAAGAAGAAAAGGGGAGAAAAAGGGCACAATGCTTCAAAAATTCAATGGAACAGACCAATGAAGCTTTGATGGTCTTTGAACTCTTAAAAGAATGACTGTCTTGGCATGGACGGGGCAGGCTGATCCTTGGGCTGCTTACTGTGGTCCAGAGAGCGCCATACCCCAGCTCACCACCTGTGCCGGGACTGGGGACTGCTACCTGCCCCAGCAATGTGGTTCTGGAGAGCAATTGTCTGGCAACGGAGAGAGGCATGGGAAAACAACCTGCCTCAGAAGATACAATCATGCTGAGATCTGTACAAAGAAATGAATGGGGACAATAATGATGGTGCGTCCACGAGGATCCCAGGCAGCAGCCCCTGGTCCTGTGCAGGAAGGGTTATGTGCCAATTCTGCTCTATGTCGAACGCCATACATTACAACAAAGTAGCTATGTTTTGACAAAGCAATTTAAATTCTAGGATTTTGCTCTAACCCAGGATGTACACAGAGACTGTTCATCTGGGAGTTAGGGGAAGCCTTCGTCAAGATGGGATAAATGCATTAAAGTCCATGCACTCGATGCAGCAACTGAGAATCCTATTGTAGGAGTGTCCATATAATTATCATAGGAAAATGTTTACTATGTGCTGTTATATTGAAAAAACAGGTTACAGTTCAGTAAGCACAATGTAATCGTATTTTCATGTAATAAATATAGTACATGCACCTATTCTAATTTTTCTACAATTGTATTCATTTTCTATTGTTGCTGTAACAAATTCCTACAAACTTAGTGATTTCAAACGACATGGACGCATGTATCATTGACAGTTCTGTAGTTCAGAAGTAAATGGTTCTCACTGACGAACGCGACAGTGTTGGCAGGGCTGTGGTCCTTGCAGAGGCTGTGGGAGAATTCTCCCCTCATCTCTCTGGCAGCCTTAGGCCACCCTGTCTGGTGGTCCTCACCTCCACCTCAAAGTAGCAGCAGGAGGTCAAGTTCTTCCCACACCACACCAGACCCCCCTGCCTCCTCATCCACAGCTGAGGACCCTGTGGTTACACTGGACACACCTGGGTGATCCAGGGTTCTCTCCCCACTTCAGGGTCAGCTGATTAGCAACCCGAATTCCATCTGCCAGCTTGACTCCCCCGCGCCGCACCACCTGACATTCACGGGGTCCAGGGATTAGGGCATTGCTATGGTGCGGATGTGTGTTCCCTCCACATCCATGTTGAAATGTGATTCCCAAGGTTGGAGGTAGGGCCTCGGGGAAGGTATTTGGGTCATGGGGGCAGACTCCTCACAAGGGACTTGGTGCCCTCCCCACAGTAATAAGTGAGTTCTCACTTTGTTAGTTCAGGTGAGATGGAGTTGTTTGAAAGAGTCTGGGACATCCCTGTTCCCTCTCTCGTTCTCTCTCTTGCCATGTGACATCCGTGCCTCCCCTTTGCCTTCCGCCATGATTGTAAGCTTCCTGAGGCCTCACCAGAAGTTGAGCAGATGCTGATGCCGTGCTTCCTGTACAGCCTGCAGAACTATGAGCCAAATAACCCTGTTTTCTTTATAAATTACCCAGCCTCAGGTATTTCTTTACAGCAAGCAAAACAGACTAATACAAGCATGGATATCTTTGGGGGCCAGCGTTCTGCTTACCACAACAATATACATGTATTCGTTTTATTTAGCCCAGAAGAGCTAGGAAAACCAGAAAGCTCTTGTCATTTTGTGTCCATTTTCATTTCAGCATTACCATTCCCCTTCATTTCTGTAACCGTAATTCCCATAATTCTCAGCGTTAGTTCCAAATTTATATTAATCCAATCTCATTGCTTTCATATCATAGCGTTTCCATGTCTATGTTCTTGATTCATTAGGCAATTTTATTTTACTTTTGTTTTCCTAAAATGTTCTGTATTTCTTGAATCCTGGCAATTTTGAAAATAAGTGTCTATTGCCTTTCCCTAGAGTAATTAATGACTTACCTGGGTATCAGATTCTTGGGCACAATTTTTTCCTCTCTGATGATCCTGAGGATCTTTTCTAGTGACATTAAATATTGCTGGTGAGAATTCTAGGAACAATTAAGCACTCACCCCACAACAGTTCTGTGAAGAATTGTTCATTTTAAGCCACTAATACTGTTGCAGTAGAAACCTAACTCAGTCGTGCTGCTGAGGACCCTTTCTGGGATTCCCTAAGCCCAGCCATATTCCAGACTGGATTGAGGTTGTCCAGTCATGCTGTCACAGCGTGAGACGCAGACCTCTGCGGCAGCCCTGCCCAGCCCTGAGTGGATGCCCAGCTTTGTCCGCTGCTCCTACTTCCTTCCCAGCCTAGGGAGGGAAAGGACAAAACTATATGGGTTTTAGCCCAGAAATGGCTCATCTGTGGGAGAAGAGACCCTCAACACAAGACACTTAGCATGGCCTTCTTCCTGGGCTGCCCAGGGTTCTGGCATTGCTGTCTTTCTCCTACGGTAAATTTCCTTGTGCTCAGCACAATGAGCTCGGGGTGGCCACCTCCAGCCGTGCTTTCCACCAAAGACAGTGAAGCGGCGGTCCTGGCGGTTGTTCTGCCCCTGGGGAGAAGGGGCCTTCCACTCTCAGTGGGAGTTGGAATCTCCCTAGGTGGCCTCTGTTCCTGGTGGGCAGGGCGTGTCCACTTCCCTGAAGTGCGTGGCCTTCAGGGAGGAGCCCTGGGATCTTCTGACCGGCTGTCTCTAACTTTACAGTGTGGGGCTGATCCTCTTTCTCACTGTGAGTGCGGCTGGCATTTTATTTTTCTGTTGTTGCTCTTCTGTGGACATGTACCTTGTAAGGTTTGGGGCAGAAGGTTTTGTCAGAGCCCATCTTTCCTGGAGGGCGAGCTGAGTTTGGAAGATCTGGAAAGCTCAGTGCCCCACACCTCCCCCGAGGGCTTCACTCCTCCCTTCCTGCACCTTCCCAGGTACTCCATCTCTCCAGCCCTCTGAGAGGCTGTGTTCACTTTTTATCCCTCCCAGTCCCCTACTTACGTGAGAGAAGACATGCATTTCTCATACATTGAAAGGAAGATTTTACAACTATTTTCCGACTCCTCTAACTTTTAGAGATAAACTTTACCTCAAATATCTACAACTCTATCCCCCAGTTGACAGCTAAGAAGAGCACATATTCTCTTTACAATCAAATAAGCACCATGCAACATGGACTCTGCGGTCGGGCAGGTGGGAATTCAACCTGCCTATCCCATTTGCCAGTTGATAACTTAGTCTCTTGCCTCTCTGGAGTTTGATTTCTTTGTTAAAAAAGATAAAAAGGTGGTAATAGAATGACTCACGGCTGCAGTGCATGGGAACTGCCTCATATCCTCCTGGCAGGGTGGGGAGCAGGAGAGGAAGCTGAGATGCAGTCACAACAGTGGCCTTAGCTAACCCCACAGGGAACTCCAAGCTGGATGGCCCTGCAGAGGGTTCCTAAGTTTGGGCAAGGGGCTTTAGGCTCCACATCAACCAGTCACTGGAGGCAAAGGGCCCCAGGAAGGGCTAAGTCATGGGACAGGTGCCTCTGTCAGTGGGGGCCAACAACCTCCCACCCTGGGAAAGAAATCCTGTGTCCCCAAGGGAGAACCTGGTGGCTCCCAGTGCCCATGAGTAAGTAGGAAGCTGTTACCCCTTCTGGGTCTGTGGAGGACACAGCCACTCCCTGGATGGTGCCACCAAAGCAGGGAACTACCCTGCTCCCCTCAGTCTCCTGCTGATCCCCTCAGTGACCTGGCTGGAGCCAGAGGGTACGGGAGCCCAGGTGATCAGCTTATGGTGGCAGGACAGAAAATGAGTCCGGGCTCAGAGCAGGCAGAAAACAGCACACCCAGCATCAAGGGCCAGCCGACTTTTCCCCCAACCCTGTGCCTGGTCCTCAGGCTTCTCACCTGAAGCAGATACTGCTGCCTCCCTCGTGGACATGTCACTGGAGGCGGTTGAAGGGCTTGTCATCTAAAGGGCTTCATGCAATGAAGCTCAGCGTTTAGCTCTACCGAGTGCCTCTGTGGGAGCCGGGACGTCGACAATGTACCCGGGTCATTTTTGCAGCCAAAGCCATGTCCTCCCATTTCTCACTTCATCAGCAGAACACTATTCCCTAATGTTTGATTTCCCCGGGAGCAGGGTTGCAAGACTGCTCCTAAATAATAGAAAGCCCTCTCTCTACAGGGAAGAGATGACTTTTCTTGGAGATACTCGGGGCTTTGCAAACATTAAATAACTATAACTATTAATAAATATGAAGTTGGCAGGGCGACATGGCTCACGCCTGAAGTCCCAGCACTTTGGGAGGCTGAGATGGGCGGATTGCCCGAGCTCAGGAGTTCGCGACCAGCCTTGGGTACAAGTGAAACCCCGTCTCTACTAAAATACAAAAAATTAGCCGGGCGTGGCAGTGTGCACCTGCAGTCACAGCTACTTGGGAGGCTGAGGCAGGAGAATGGCATGAACCCAGGAGGTGGAGGTTGCAGCGAGCTGAGATCACGCCACTGCACTCCAGCCTGGATGACAGAGCGAGACTCTGTCTCAATAAATAAATGAATAAATACATAAATAAAATGAAGTTGCTAGACCAGATGAGGGCTTTAGGCAAAAAAGCAGGAAGGCTTTTCCTCTCTGTCTTGCTGGGCATGTGACCATTTCTCTCAGTTGGTGGAGAAGGCCAAACCTGTGTTCGCTTTGTGAGGGGCCTGAGGGGCCTCCTCTCTAGGCCATCACTTCGTTCTTGGTAGAAGGCTTTTGCCGGCATCTGTGACCTGAACCTTCAGCATTCGCATGGTGCATGTAATAAGAAAAGCGGCTTCTAGGGCATCTAGGATGTCTGGCAGAAGAGCAAGGGAGCTGTGGGCTTCGGCAAGCGTGAGGACTCTTGAGACTGAGGGACCAGCCACTCGTCAGGCACAGGGGCTTGCGTATAACCAAGGCTGCTGTGTGCAGCATTGAAGAGAGCAGGTGACTGTATTTTTTTTTTTTTTTGAGATGAAGTCTTGCACTGTCGCCCGGGCTGGAGTGCAATGGCGCGATCTCGGCTCACTGCAACAACCTCCCCCTCCCGGGTTCACGTGATTCTCCTGCCTCAGCCTCTGAAGTAGCTGGGACTACAGGTGCACACCACTACACCCAGCTAATTTTTTGTATTTTTAGCAGAGACAGGGTTTCACTATGTTGGCCAGACTGATCTTGAACTCTTGACCTTGTGATGCACCCACCTCAGCCTCCCAAAGTGCTGGGATTACAGGCGTGAGCCACTGTGCCTGGCCAGTGATTGTATTTTTAGAGTGGCTTTGTGAATCGTTTTTTGGGGTTTGCTTTTTGTTGAGGAACTTTTGAAATGGTATCTCTAACATTCTGGATTATCTAAGTATCTCTGGATTTTTCTCTTTCTACCTGAGTTTGAGTGGAGAAGAATTGTTTTTGAGCTTCAATGTCCTATTAAGAGGTAGGATTTGTTTTCTGTAATTTAGTCTTGAAGACAAGCAGTTGGCCCCTCTGGAAGTTGTCCCTCAGCTGCTATCTTCGTGCCCTCATCCCAAGCTCTCTGGGGCATCACCAGGAGCATCTTATTGGTGATATGAGTGTGCTGTTATTATCAGGGTGGAAGCCACTGGAAGCACTCCGTTAGGGATATATGTGTGTCTGTTTCTCTGGGTGCCCGCGGTCAGCAGAGCCCCTGTAGGCACAGAGGAAACAGAGGAACCTTGTGGCATTTCAGTTACTGCTGTGTATCACAACATCCCCAAATATGATGTGTCAAGCAATACAATTTTTCCTTTCTTTTTTTTTTTAGATGGAGTCTCGCCCAGGCTGGGGTGCAGTGTTGCAATCTGGGCTTGCTGCATCCTTCACCTCCTGGGTTCAAGCGATTCTCCTTCCTCCGCCTCCTGATTAGCCGGGACTATAGGCGCACACCACCACGTCCAGCTAATTTTTGTATTTTTGGTAGAGACGGGGTTTCGCCTGTTGGCCAGGCTGGTCTGGAACTCCTGACCTCAGGTGATTCACCCATCTTGGCCTCCCAAAGTGCTGGGATTACAGGCGTGAGCCACTGCACTCGGCCCACAGCTTTTTCTTTCTCGTAATTCTGCAGATGGTAATTTGGACAGGGCTCAGCTGGGCAACTCTTCCACTCTACTTGGTGTGGGCTGTGGCTGCTTCTGTGGCTGCATTCAATTGGCAGCTCAAACTGGCTGGGACATCCAAGCTGGCCTCCATCCTCTAGGGCTGCCTCCAGATGGCCTTGGCTTGTCCATGGGTCCATGGGTCTAGCTTGGCTTCCTTGCAGCACGGTGGCCAGGCTCTAATCTGGAGAACATAGAGCTCAAAGCTTCTGAAGAATTGGGCTTGAAAGGCCCAGAAGATCACATTCTGTTGGCCAAAGAGGAGAGGAAGGAGACTCCCTGCCTCACAGACCAGAATAGGGATTAAATGAGTTGCTGTGTGGATGTGTCTGGCATTAGTAAATATCCTGTACACCATAGCTGTTTGCACTGTTGTGCCCCTTTAGTCATTAAGTCATTAGCTAATACTCATGGTGCAGGCATGGAGGAAACAGCCTGTCAGAGGCAGTTTCGAAGGGACAGGAGGTTTGCTCAAGGAACTCCGTGTGCAGAAGGCCTCAACCCTGACTGCATATTACAATCACCTGAAATTCTCCCCTCCCCACCCAGGCAACTTCAGCCAGTCCTGAGGTGGGATCCAGGTGTGGGTATTTTTTTTTTTTTTTTTTTTTTGAGACGGAGTCTTGCTCTGTGGCCCAGGCTGGAGTGCAGTGGCCGGATCTCAGCTCACTGCAAGCTCCGCCTCCCAGGTTCACGCCATTCTCCTGCCTCAGCCTCCCGAGTAGCTGGGACTACAGGCGCCCACCACCTCGCCCGGCTAGTTTTTTGTATTTTTTTGGTAGAGACGGGGTTTCACCGTGTTAGCCAGGATGGTCTCGATCTCCTGACCTCGTGATCCGCCCGTCTCGGCCTCCCAAAGTGCTGGGATTACAGGCTTGAGCCACCGCGCCTGGCCCAGGTGTGGGTATTTTTTAAACTCCCCAAGTTAAGCTATTGTCATGATACAGCTATTGTCATGATACAGCTATTGTCATGATACAGCTATTGACCATGACTGGTAAGAGTCATTGATTCAGTGAATGAAAGTGTGTTTAAATTTTTTTTTTTTTTTTTTTTTTTTTTTTTTTTTGAGACAGAGTTTCGCTCTTGTTGCCCAGGCTAGAGTGCCGTGGTACAATCTTGGCTCACCGCAACCTCCGCCTCCCGGGTTCAAGTGATTCTCCTGCCCCAGCCTCCTGAGTAGCTGGAATCACAAGCATGCATCACCACGCCTGGTTAATTTTGTGTTTTTAGTAGAGATGGGAGTTTCTCCATGTTGGTCAGGCTGGTCTCGAGCTCCTAACCTCAGGTGATCTGCCCGCCTTGGCCTCCCAAAGTGCTGGGATTACAGGCATGAGCCACCATGCCTGGCCTTAAATTTTAATCAAACAGCACTTTTCAAAAACCTAACTATAGACAAGAAAGGTGCTGGGTCCCAGAACCCGAAAGTACAGGAGGCTTAAGTTAAATGTCGACAGCCCCTGAGCCCTGACTTTCCACCAACAAACCAGCCAGATTCCCAAGAAAAAAAGATGCCCCTATGTTACATGAGATGAACATCTTGGGCTGATCTATTAATGAAATAAATGTACAGTTTGAGACTAAACAGCTGGACAGGAAGATGGGATGGGTCTGACTTCAGACGCTATTGGCTGGTGCAGGAGCAGGAGGGAGGCAGAGTGGCAGTCTGTGCCCACTCGTGCGTTCAGTTGTGACTATGATACAAGTAGTAGAACTCCAACATTTATAGTGCAGTCTCGGAATTATGCAGAATATATCTGCAATCTCTTTTTGGTGGCAGAACTGAAAATAGACGTTTAAAAACCTGAGAGAGAGAGAGAGAAAGAGAAAGAGAGAGAAGAAAAGGAGGTGGGAAGAGCAGGAGCTTCATATTCCAGGTGGAAAGTTGAAGTCATGAAACCAGACAGATCTCTCTTTCTTTCCCCTAATTAATTAAAGGTTGTAAAGTCAGGGTGTGGGCTGGGTGTATTCCCTTTATTTTTTAAAACCATGTTTGACAGCTCCAGGATCCCAGGATTTCATCAGGATCTCAGGTGCGCTGTAATTCATGTGTCATGCACCCGGTTGCATAACTGCATTGTTACATGGGCAGCGTTTCTCTATGGAGTCCATTCGCATCATCTCATCAGGAGAGGAAAGCACACAGCACCATCTTGCCCTTAAGGAAAAGATGCAATTTCTTTCATGTTTTAAAGTAATCTCCTTAAAGATAAAAATACAAAAAGAAAAAAGTAAAAACCACCCATAGTGCCCACCGCTTAACAATGTTTAACAGTATGCCTTACCTGGCCTTTCCTATTTTGAGCATGGCTGCAGAACAGAAGGATTCTGGTCATGGACTTTGGACACAAGTTGCCTGACTTCAGAATTCAACTTAGGTTGGTCAATTGCCTGGTCCCTGACTCAGTTTCCTGATCTGTGAAATGGAGATAACAATGGTAACCCACTTGAGGATTAAGTGCATGACTACAGTATCTGTAAGGTGTCGTGCCTGGCCCAAGTAGGACACGGTACTGCTATCATCACTACCGTGACGACTCCTGACTTCTTCCTGTACTTAAAAAAGACACACGCACACACACACACACGCACAGACACAAACGTGAACACACGCACTGTGCACCCACATTCCAACAAGTCAATGCATGTGCCCATTTGCACACACACACAAACATGTACATACCTGTGAACACACACATTTTCCCACAAACAACAACATACTCTATGTAGAGGTCTGCGGCTGCACACACGTCACAACATGTCATGGATATTTCTTCCAGTCAGCAACCGTACACTTTCCAGCAAGGGTGCCATTCTTATTAGCTGTTCCTCCCTGGATGGCTGGGATTGTCCTGATCCTTCACTGTGACAGACTTACCACTGCAGGGCTTACTGTGTGTTGGGGATGCAGAGTTTTAACTTTCTCAGATACTGTCAAATCGCTGTCCCAAATCCACACCACTTTGCACACCTCCTGGAGGGCCTCTCTCCATGTCCGGGTCAGGAGTGCACGTGGATGCTGGACTCTACCAATCCCATCGTTGAGAAATGTTCTCTCGTTAATTTGCATTTCTGAAATTATTATTTATGCAAAGGCTTCTAATGTATCTTGTGCAGCCTGTAAGCACCATCATGAACAATGTCAATCTATTCTTGGCCTGCACAGTTGGTTTTATAGCTTTCTTACAAACAAAAACTGTGCAGACAACCCACAGCTCACTCAGACCAGGAATGTGCCAAAGTAGCGCATGAGGCGAAGAGGAGTTCTAAACGTGGACACTGTTTCCAGTTGTAATATGTTGCGAGTGCCCATCCTCATCCTGCTAAGCAAATCATTCAACATCTAGTCGTTCATTCAAAAACTGTTTCCTGAGCACCTGTCTGTGTCAGGCTTATACTGATTGTAGGCTTTTGACAGTAAACACAAATTTTTAAGAATCCCTGTCCTTGTGGAATTTATGGTCTATCCCAAATAATATCTGAATGTGGGCACCTGAGATGAGGACCCCACAGCATATGGTGGCCGCTGCGTGTGGGAGTCCATAATGGCCGTGGACCCACTTGGTGTCCCACTGCAGCTGTGACCGAGGTCACACAGGGTGGCTGGGCAGACAGTGCCCCTGGGACCATGGGACAGGATCAGCAGAGAGTGCCTCACGGCCCCCGAGCTCTTCCTTACACAGATGGGAAAAAGGAAGCCCCAGGGTACCTGCCTACCCACGGCACCTGGGAAGCCCACCTTCCTGCCTTCCTCCAAGGGAAGGTCTGAAGAGCCCTGTCAGGCCCCCACTGTTCTCCGGCATGCATGCTCTGAGGTCCCACTCTGGGGCTGGTCTCCAGGCCTGTCCCAGCTGAGCCCGGGCTGGGGCAGAGCAGCGAGCGAGCTGCAGGAAGGGCCCAGGCAGTGGGATCCACTCTGTGCCGGCTGCTGCCTGCCTCTTACTCAAGTTAACGGGACAGGCCCTTGGTTCCCAGTTTCTATTTGAAATATACCAGGCAAGGACTGTGGTGCCTTGTCCTTGGCTGAGACCCTTGCCTCTGGACCAAGCAGCCGGCCAAGGCAGGTGGCAGCTATCACTGGGCCAGTGTGTTCGGGGACTCAGCCTGGACAGGTCACCAGTGGGGTCCCTGAACAGCATGGCTGAGGGAGGAAAGCATTCCCCAAATCCTCAGGGACTTTCTCCTGAAATGGAACCAAGCCATGGATGTCCACAGCACCAGCATACAGTGACCATGTGCAGACCTGTGGCAAGGGCTGAGTGAGTGATGGGCCACCCCAGCCTCGTGGAGCTGTGCGGCTAGGGGGTTTCAGACACAGGCCCAACACGGGTGCAGGGCTGTCCTGGAGAGAGGGCTGCTCGCTCGGAGAGCCAAGCGCACCTCGCCAGGGTGCTGATGGGTGATGTTTGAGTAACAACTCACCACTGACTTGGTGGCTTAAAACAGCACAGCTTTGTTCTCTTCCTGTTCTGGATGCTAGAAGTCTGAAGCCAATCTGACTGGGTTAAAGTCAAAGGTGGGCAGGGCTGGTTCTTTCTGGAGACTCTAGGGGAGAATCCATTTGTTTGCTGTCTTTCCATTTCTAGGGGCCACCTGCATTCCTTGGCTCTTGTCTCCCTCCATCTTCAAAGCGCCTCCCTGCAGTCTCTGTGTCCATCGCCGCATCACCTCCTGCTCTCTTCCGGTCGGACTGTCTCAGGAGGACCCTTGTGACTACATTGCCCTCCTCCCCCGAATCATTCTGGGCTTCATCACATATGCAGAGTCCTGTTTGCCATGTAAGGTCACAACCATGGGTTCCGGGGATTAGGATATGAACATATTTGGGAGCCACTATCATCCCGGCACGTGGAGGGACACGGAATGTTTCTCCGGGCAGGGGTGTAAAAGACACGGGTTGCAGGCAGAGAGAGCAGTGCCCAGCACCCATGGCCCACTCTGGGCCAGCGAGTCAGCCCTGACCTGTTTCCAGCCTGGCCCAGATCTGCGCTGGGCAGTTCCGAGTGTTGCTCCTCTCTCAGGCAGTGTGGGTCCCTGTGGGACATTGCAAACCCGCCAGATTGGCAGGAGCCAGGGACACAGGGCAGGCAGCAACGGTGGCACAGGAAGGCCGACCTTGTGTGCTGCAAGGGTGTCCCCACCTAACTGTGCAGAGCTTGGGCACACAGTGTGGAGGTGCTGTGGGGCATTGGGGGCATAGATAGAGGGTAAGGGAGGATGCCCTGAGGGGATGCACGTGATCTCGGTGGAAGCAGAATGAACAGAGACGGGGGCAAATGGAGCCGATGTTGGGATCATAAGAGCCACCAGCCTAAGGCTGGGGTCCTCGGAAACGTGCGTTGGTCGACTCCTCAGCCAGCTGCGGGGTCAGCTGGCACCTTCCGGTCCTCTTTCTTCCCTGCTCATTGTGCGGTCATCTGCAGGGAAGTCTTTCCCTTCTCAGCCCCGCGAGGCCCACGTCTGCACAAGTGCACCTCTTTGTCCACGCTGCTGACTCCCTGCAGCCCCCAGCCCTCTCCGCTGGAGGCCTGTGCCACCTCCAGATGCTGGACAACGGGGCTGGCTGCTCTGAGGCAGGGGAGGCGGGGCCTGCCCACTGCAGGTGATTACGCAGGGCACTTGTTTCCAGATGGCACCAGGTGGTATGAGACGCCCAGGAGCCACAGAGTGATCTCCCGTCCTCCACTCTGTGGCTTACTCCACACTGTGCAACTTGACAAACCTCAGTAACTACCTACAACATGGCTTCAGGGCGACTCTGACACAACCCCACCTTGCTCTCTATAGGCCTTGGCTGTGCCCAACAACTCCTCCTCTGTCATAAATGAGGTATCCTTTTTGTCACAGATGACTTCCCCTTGGACTGGCCCCTGGTAGCAGCAGAACTCACCTGCATCTCCTGCAATGTCCCCAGAGCGGGACTGAGCCCCAAACAGGAGTCCCCGCAAGGCTTGCTGGGGATGAGGGCGGCTCACGGGCAAGTCCTGGTATCAGGCGGGGCGTGTTCACACGTGGGCCGCCGCCAACACAGGCCCACATAGGCAGGCTGCCTGCGCGCCCCTGCTCACTCCACACCCTGGACAGCCCAGCCATTTCCATCCTGGGGGTATTTAGCCCGCAGCTGATGAGGATGGGGTTTCTATGGGCAGGGCCAGGCAGCAGGGCTTGGCACTGGGGGCCGTGTGGGTGGTGTCTGAAGTTTCCAACCAGACCCCAGTGCTGCCCATACTCCTGCTGGCTGCTGAGTTCTGGCGCTGGGGCGTTGCCTCTCTGAGCTGTGCAATACACGGGACCCCTCCTCGGTTTTCCTGTTCATCCAGACTTCTCATGGCCTGAGCTATGTTTCCCCCGCTTCCCAAATCCATCCAACTCAGAGTTTCCCCTGCCAAACCACAGAAATAATACCCAGCTTGTTTCCTGGCAAACACACCTTCCAGAGCCAGACTCAGCTTGCCACAAGATGGGCTTATCATGAAATCAAATCTTAACACTGCAGTTCTCTGGGTTTTTGATCGTCCTCACAAAGGTGGGGAAAGTGGAGTTGGCGTGTTTCAGAGCAATGGAAGCAGGCCGCGATCTGTTAACTCTGTAAAATAAAACCTTCTGGGAAACAGAAAATTTACCTGACCACCAGTGGGTGTGTGACCACAGGACTCTGGCTGGGGCTCCTGCCTGCTCACCGTAGAGAATGCAAAGGAAGAAACAGTGCATCGTTTCCAGTTTGCATCTGTAAGTAACCATGTTTAAGTGAAGCTGGGAGCTGACTCAGAAAAACGAAGCTTCGAGCACTCTTGTAAGATCTCAGCCAAGCGAGATGAATCCCTGTGCCCTCAGCAAGCCTGCCAGGCCCAGCCACGGTGCCCGGCCAGCACCACCACCATGTTCACCGCTGCAAGGATCTTCCTGACTCTGCAGCAAGATCACCCAGGCTTGTGGGCCATGGGAGCCCTGCTTCCTCATTGCCATCCCTGGGAGTCCTGTCTCCACATTTTCACTGTCCCAGCAGGTCAGGCTACCCAGGGACGCCCTGGATTTTGGATCTCCTGGCACACTGACCGAAAACCCTTCTTTTTCCCTCAGAAAACACATTGGAAATGAGAGGGTATGAATCAGATAAGCTTAGGGACATCTTTGAAGTCATTAACATCTATTTTAAACATCAACTGCGGGGTTTGAGACCCTAAGTATCATCTGTGGCTAATTGCCTGCAGCTTCCCCCCAGAAACGACCGCCAAGCCACACTCCAGAGCTGCTGTCCTGGAACAGTCTGTAGGGAAGGAGCAATTTTTTGTAGTTTTTCCCCAATCGGTCTTGGGCCAAAGCTTTTGTAAAACACAGAGGACATGGATTACTGAAAGACAGGCACACACTTCGATGCCACACACTTCGAGTCCTGTCAAATTGCTGTGAGAGTTCTGAACGCATACACTTCCTTGCACTCTCTTATCTCGTCACAGGGCAGAAACCAGCAGCTCACAAGTGACCTGGTCCACGGACTCTACTGGGAGAGCGCTGGCAGCCCCATACCCCAGATTCTCTATGTGTTCCTATTTCAGCTACAAACAAACTTTTTATTGTTCTTTTTGTTTGAGACAGTCTCTCTCTGTCACCCAGGCTGGAGTGCAGTGATGCAATCTCGGCTCACGGCAACCTCCATCTCCCGGGTTCAAGCAATTCTCCTGCCTCAGCCTCCTGAGTACCTGGGATTACAGGTGTGAGCCAACATGCCTGGCTGATTTGTGTATTTTTGTAGAGACGGGATTTCACTATGTTGGCCAGGCTGGTCTCGAACTCCTGACCTCAGGTGATCCACCCACCTCAGCCTCCCAAAGTGCTGGGATTACAGGAGTGAGGCACTGCACCTGGCCCTTATTTTTTTTATAAACCACAGGTGCTTTCAAACTGCCAGCCAGAAAGTCCTTTGTCAGACCATGCAGGCTGATCTTCAGCCAGAACACTGTCACGGTGGCTCTTCTACAGCCCCTGTGAGCCGGGCTCTTAGGGGTTCCTGGTGCAGTTCTTCTGTGTGCCCTGCTGCGGTGTTGACTCTTGGGCGTCGCGTGACCTTGATGATGTTCAGGTGGTCAGAGCCTTCCGCGGGCCTTTTATACGCCACATAACATGCTGATTCCTGATCACTAAAGGTGTCCTGGTCCAACTGTGGCAGGTATTCTGAGCAGTATGGTCACTTAGCTGCAGGGTAGAAACCAAAGTGAGGACGTCCTCCAACACAGGAACTGCGGGGCCTTCTTCGAAGATTTCACCTGGACACGCTTATCAAATTCTGTACGACATGCCCCCTAAAATCAGCAGAAGCCCAGTTTCCTTCTTGTATTTTTCTTTTCTTTTTTTGAGACAAAGCCTCGCTCTGTTGCCCATGCTGGAGTGCAGTGGTGCCATCTTGGCTCACTGCAGCCTCTGTCTCCTGGCTCACTGCAACCTCCACCTCCCGGGTTCAAACGATTCTTATGCCTCAGCCTCCCGAGTAGCTGGGATTACAGGCATGTGTCACCACACCCGGCTAATTTTTGTATTTTTAGTAAAGACAGAGTTTCACCGTGTTGGCCAGGCTGGTCTCAACCTCCTAATCTCAAGTGATCCGCCCACTTCAGCCTCCCAAAGTGCTGGAATTGTAGGTGTGTGAGCCACATCACCAGGCCCTTGTTTAATTTTTCTATATCCGGCTTCACCTACAAATCCCTTCCCAACACACATGGTTTTCCCAGGGTCCTAGTTAATATATTTGACTTTCTTCTAAACCAATATCTTGGTTTTCTGTTTCTTTCTCTAGATTTAGCTTTTCTTTCCTTTTAGAAATTAATTTATTACCAAATTTGGCAAGCTCTTAAAAATACATCATGGAATGGAGCTTAACATTATTAAGTTGGGGGTTGAATTTGGTTCTCATTGGCTTAAATGAACCATTTCTTTCACAATGGAGCCTGCGTACACTTTGTGACTCTCATGAAAGTATTCATTTGTTAACTTCAGTGGTGTAAAAAAGTTCTTTTCAGTGGAGTGGAGGGCGTTAAGGTTGTGTTACGTTTTGATGTGAGGTTATGCTGGTCCCATGAAACATGCTGGGATGTGTTCCCTCTTCCTGTTTCCTGGAAGAGTTTGTGTACAGTTGGTGCTATTACGTCTTTGAACGTTTGATGGAATTCACTTGTGAAACCATCTGGGCTGGTTTTCTTAGTGTGAAGGTTAATGATGACAAATTCAATTCCTTTCATGGATACGGGATTATTCATATTTTCCCTTTCATCTTGTGTAAATTTTGGTAGATCGTACTTCTCAGGAAATTTGTTCAGTTCATTAAGTTGCCAAATTGATTGCTATAAAGTGTTCACAAAAACAGCTAATGATTCTTTTAATATCTGAAGTGGTAACCAGTGTTTCATTTCTGATATTTGTCATTTGTGCTCTATTACTAATTTTTTCTTATTAACTAGTTATGACTTTATTTATTTTGTTGCTTTTAAAGAACTAAGATTTAGCTTTGTAATCTTTTTCTTTTCAAAAAATGATTTTATTTTTCACTTTGTTTCTTTACAAACCCTTGTGTTGAGGACTGATTTTCAATAGATCACAGCAAGGGAAGCTGTGTAATCTTTTTCTAACATTTGTTTTCTCTCTTGTTGACTTCTGCTCCTTCCGTCTTCTTTGGGTTTACTTTGCTCTTCTTTTTTTAGCTTTTTGAGGTGGACTGTTCCGTCTTTGAGGTCACATGTTTCCTCTTTTCTAACATAAGCCTTTAAAAGTGTAAATTTTCCTCCTCACACTGCTTTAGTCCATCCTATACATTTTGATATATTTATTGTATTTTTACATATCAGTCAATTAGAAGTATTTAAAAAATTCTTTTTGGAACATGCATTATTTAAAAGTGTGCGGGTTAATTTCCAAATATTGGGGGGTTTCCTAGATCTGTTATTATTTCTAATTTAATTCTGCTGTGGTCAGAGAACCTACTTTGTGCTATTTCAAATATTTTTAAATTGTGGGGACTTGTATTATGGGCCAGCATATAGTTCATCTTAGTGAATTTTCTATGTGAACTTGGAAAGAATATGTAGTGATACAGAAATAGCAATTAGGTAAAGGTAACTGATGATAATGTTCACTTCCTCCACATGTTTACTGATATTTTTGTAATTGATCAATAAGGTGATGAAAGAGAAGTGTTAAATCTCTCACTATGAGTGTGGAATTGTTTTTCTCCAACAAACTAAGCAGAGAAAGGGACTTCCTCCACCTAATAAAGGGCATCTGTGAAAAACCTGGAGCTAACCCAATACAATACTTACTGTTGAAATATTGAGTACTTTCTCCCTAGGATCAGAAAGATAAGGAAGTAAATGCATGCATTCTCTCTCTCTCTCTCTCATTACTTCTAGTTAATTGTACTGAGAACCTAGCTGTGGCAATGAAACAAGAAAAACACGTAAAGTCATAAATATTGGTGGGAAAGGAGTAAAATTGTCTCTATTTGAATGTAACATGGTTGTTTACATAGAAAACCTCAAGGAAACTACAGAACCACTAGTATAAGTCTGCAGGACACAAAAATCAATAGCATATATACATATATATACTAGCAGCAAACAATTGGAAAATGAAATTTTAAAAAAATTTATTTACAATAGGACCAAATAAAATATTTTTAAATATTTAACAAAGTGCAGAAGTCCTTTTCACAGAAAACTGCAGAATATTGTTAAGAGAGACATTTTAAAAGACCTGTATAGCCCAGGCATGGTGGCTCATGCCTGTAATCCCAGCACTTTGGGAGGCCTGAGGTCAGGAATTTGAGACCAGCCTGGCCGCCAGCATGATGAAACCCTATCTCTACTAAAAATACAAAAATCAGCTGGGCATGGTGGCACACACCTGTAATGCCAAATACTGGGGAAGCTGAGGCAGGAGAATCTCTTGAACCTGGGAGGCGGAGGTTGCAGTGAGCTGAGATCTCACCACTGCACTCCAGTCTAGGTGACAGAGTAAGACTTTGTCCAAAAAAAAAAAAAAAAAAAAACACCTGAATACATGGAGAGGCATTGTTCCAAATCTCAATTGGATAAGAAGACTCAATAGTGCTATCGGTTCTCCTTATTATTACCTTTTGTATAAATTTATGGGGTGCAAGTGTAATTTTGTTACATGCATAGATTTTGTAGTGGTGAAGTCAAGGCTTCTAGGATATCTATCACCTAAATAACATACATTATACCCATTAAATAATTTTTTAGCGTCCATCGCCTCCCACCCCCTCACCCTTCCAAGTGTTTGTTGTCTATCATTCCACATTCTGTGTCCATGTGTACACATTATTTAGCTCTCACTTATAAGTGAGAACATGGGATACTTGTCTGTATCTGACTTATTTCTTTTTTTTTTTTTT